>NC_045720.1:9958510-10276160 GCF_009834535.1 Camelus ferus
CGGCTTGGTCAGGAAACGTACCTAAAGCATATTTTTAAACTCATTTCTCCATGCTGGTTTTGATCAAACCGGGATGAATTATCCCTTTTTACTTCACTTAGGAGGCTTGTTTATTATTTCCTGTCTGACAGTGATGTTCATACACTGTTGTTTTTCAAATACCCAAAAGACGCCTTGGGAGATTACTCTACTGTAACACAGAAAAAGAGGAAATTCCACACATTTTTGCCACCATTAATGACAGGAGAGGGGCTTTATCTTAGGTTTTCTAATTTTTTGACCAATTTTCAACATTACCTGTCTAGAAAAAAAACCCAAATCATTGCTTTACTATCCAAAATTCTATGCCAAATCAAGCATTTATCTGATGAATAAATTTTAATTAATTAATTCAGATAAATCAAGCATTTATCTTAAGAGTTTGCTCTATAACAGGTTGGACCTATCAGGGTTGTGGAATTTATACAACAAGTCACCAAACTTTTTGTTTTGTTTTTACTTCTTCACTTTGGACAAATAACTTAATCGGTCCAAGTCTGAATAGTCACATATATAAAAAATCATAATATATTACAGGAATTGTCAGGAGAATTAAGCATTGTCAAATGCTTAGAGTAGTGTTTGGCATACAATAGAAGCCATTATTATAATTCAATGTTTCTTCTTGTTATTATTTTGCTAGTAATAATAGTAGTACTAAAGCACAGACTATTTACAGTGGCTTTTGTTATTTTTAAGGTCTTTATGGTCTAGGGTATCGGACCACAAGGGGCTGGCCCTCTACTTAAAGCAGGTCATCTTGACCATGTCTCAACTCTGAAAAGAGAATCAATGAGAGCAGTACCGTAAGTTAACTTTCATTTCCCCCAAGGACAGTTTCCAGTCCCTGGGGTAGAGCCAATATCTTCTCTCTGAAGGTCAGAGGCAGCACTTTGTCAGGAAATGTACAAAAGCTCCCTATGGAGCGGAGAATTATCTGTTCTTTGCTCTGAGTTTGCACTCCGTGGAAACTGTCTTCATATCAGTATCACAGAACTTTGATTTCTCCCCTTCTGAGCAGGAGTGTCCTCAGAATGTCCTCAGAATGCTTTATTTTCTACAATTAGGGCCTTTTATTCAACTTGGTTCAACCTATGTGTTTCCTTTTTAAGCACTTATTCTTTCTGGGTGTTCTAGTGACAACAGTGATCAAGAAGAGTAAGATCTCTGCCCTCATGTAGCTTCTAGAGTCGCAATTTTTAAGAGCTCTCCTTCTTTTTCCCTATGATCTATTTCAATTAAATATGAGCAAAGATGATAAGGATAGTATTACAAACAGTTCCTATATTGACATTTTAAATGAAAAAAAAAAAAAAAAACCCACAGTATTTGCTTGAAAGATATATAGGGAAAAGAAAGTTCCAAATATGTTCCATAGATGACTTTTGGATCAAATATTAAAATTTAAAACTAGAGTAAGAAATTCAATTGCTTCATATAATATATATAAGGATTTTTTTTTAACTCTTTAGCTGTCTTTATTGGTTAGACAAGCCAGACAGCCAGGTACATAGAGGATCATGAATGGTTTGCAATGATTCAATAAAAATTGTCCAACAGAAATACTAATATATCCAGTTTTACTAATATATAAATCTAATACCTGGGCAGGTTCAAGGTATGCTGCTACAGAAAGGTAGTGATAGTGCCAGGGCTGGAGAACACATGAGGAATTCAAGCACAACATCATAAACTCTTGAAGTTGGATGATAACTCACAGGTCTAATCCACCTATCCTAATGCAGGAATCACATCAATAACATCAACCCCATTGCCAAAGGGTACCCTGGGGTCTGCCTTGGATACTTACTGAGAGAATAAAAATATTTTAGTGTGGAGGATGGGAGTGGGGGGATGGTGGTGTATATTGCTGCTGCCCATGGTCCTGAAAATTGCTTTTGGTATGATATGTCTCTTTCTAATAACCCTGGGATAATGATGGCTTATGTTCAGTCTTGGGCCAACCTTGAAGTAAATAGGGGAAAAAGCAGTGATGAGAGGGAAAAGAGAAAAGAGAAAAGGAAAATGAGAGAGAAGATACATGAAAGGAGGAAGAGAAGTAGCCCTTAAAAATAAAACAAGAGTTCTTAATTTCCCAATCATGTTCAGATAACTGCAATTACAAAATAAAGAAAATATTTTATACTTTGATATATTGGTTGATGTTATATATTGAGTTTCCTGGGAAGAAGACTCTGAGACAGAGCTATAGGAAGCATGCAAGATATTTTAAACCATGTCTTTGGAATCAATACCTTTTGATTGAAAGGGGAAGAAATAGGATTGGGAAGAGAAAGTCATCAAATTACAAAACAGTCTCAAAACTTTTAGGTGATCTCATGAGAAGGATAGGAGCTATACTGGCCTTCCAGAATTATTTAAAGTTGGGTCAAGTCTTTATACTCCCAAGTTGGTCAGTTATTGAATCTGGGTTGTCCTCAAAAGGAGCATGACCTTGGATGAGGTGGCTTTCTAGAACTGAGGCATTCCTTGGAAGGGCTTACAGCTGGGGTTGCAAGTTCTTTGTTAAGGGGAGATCTGAGTGGTCCATCACAGTGTACTGCAACACACATGTGTTACGTTATTCCTCATCTACTCCTCATCCTGTGTTTATGCATATGCATAATACCTCCTGAGAAAACTCACTGCAATATTGCACATCTTCCTGTGCACACATTCTTCATCAGATTGAGTTAATAGCTTTCTCTTGGTAATTCCCCACAATCCACCCCTGTATGAGTAATTCCTTGTTTACATTTCATTTCATCAGTGATTTTCAAATCTCCAAAACTTTTCTTTTCCTGGTGCATCATCCTTGGCTCCATTTAAGTTTCTTGAGATGACAACAATTTCTAAGTCATCCTTTATCTAAGTTTCCTATAGTTCTTATTTACATAAGTCCTTCATAAAAATTGTACATAGAGCTACACTCACTCTGAAAACGTAGTCAGAAGTCCACTTGGAACACATTTTAGAAGCTAAACCAATATTTCAGCATTCATTTGAACTATGTATATGAGAGAGAGTACCAAAGAGTAACCAAGGAAAAGAAAGAAGGGAAGGCAAATATGAACATATCAAAAGAAAATATTAAAAGTACATAATTTTAAGATTCAAGAATATCTGGTTTGGCAGAATAAAAGAAAAAGCAAAGAGGAGGCCTTGGTTGGCTGTCCACTCTTCTACCCAAAAGAGTTCTTTAAAACTGAACAATCTGATTTTTACTACTCAGTTTGCCCCACAAGAAGTGGGCCTCCAACAATCCCACCTTCTTCCACATCCTGGTTCTAAACAGCTTGCTCCAGCTTTATTATATTCCATCTCACATCAAACTGCAAACTTCTAACCTTCGAACTCGTTGTCCACTTATGGTCTCTCCTCACCCTTTATACAAGCAGACTGGCAGCTATTTATTTTCTTTACTTTTAATTTAAATCTTTTCTCTGGCTACATTTAAAGGACAGTAAGTTCCAAGGAGACAGGCACTGTTTTACTCACCACCTTATTCTTGGTGCCTAGCATGGTGCCTGGCATGGAGGAGATGCTCAATGAGTTTTGGCCAACCAGGTGATGCCTCACATAGCTGCTGACAAACATCTGCATCTTCTGGCCTGTATTCAGGACACTGTCTCAGATGATCCCATGAAACATGTCACTCACCAAACCCAAATCATACGAGATCCAGGACTAAACAGTGAGACACTCTTCCTATCTTTTCAGAGGAAGCCCTGTCTGCCAGAATTCTCAGTCCTGGAGAAGAAGCAGTTAACTCTGGGGAAAGGAGAAAGGAGAAGACAATAGAGGAATGGTCTGCATCCTGGGGCATCTGCTTCCCCAAATGAAACATTTGGAAGTTTTTTGAGTGCTTGTGAGGGGGGCTTTAAAATACAACATGTGAAGTGAGGTTATTTAAATTCTGATCTAACTGTGTGGCCTATCTTCATGCCTGCATTAAAATTGTTCAGCTTTGACCATCCACCCCTGTCATTCTGTTTGGATTAACCGAGGGCTCCACTTGTGTGGTACGTTTTAATTTCGTCTGACATAGTGTTCTCATCCCATCCTCCCTCAAGTAGGTCTGGAGGAAAAAAATGTACTTAGCTGAGAAGTCACAATCTCTGCTTTTTTATGCTTCCAAGAAAACTTAACAGGAAATGGATTTGCTTTGCCATATTTAGGATAGCTTGGAGTGCAGATTCACAAAGAGCTTTTCCTCAAGTTACATTTTACACAGAAAACTCAATGACAGATGCAAAGAAAGAAGTGATCTCACAATCTCAGGATGCTTAGGGAGTATGATTAAAGCTTTTCGTTTGATAGCTGAGGGAATTGATTCCTGGTGATGGAAGAGGTTATTCAAAACCACACAGTGAACTACTAATGGTTTAAGAACCAGGAATGGAATCCGGGTCTCCTGCCACCATGAAGCATGAGAACGAAGTTAAGCTAAAATACGCTCAGTGGAGCTCTATAGTTCCATAGTTTCTTTCTTTCTTTTTTTTTTTTTCCTACTGTCCCAATTCCCAGTGCAGCAAAGAAAAATCATATTCCTCAGATTTTATGTGCATCCTAGCATGTGTGTTGGGGATGGGTTCAGGGAACAATGTCAAGAGTGTGGGCTAGAGGAATGATCATAGAGGGGTTCCAGAGGTTCTATAAAAGTAAGAATAGTAAAGGTAAGGTCAGTTGGTCTGCATTTGTAAGACCCTCATAGGGCGCTATTCTCTACAGCCTAGAGATTGTCTTCTTTCTCCCTCTTTGACGGAAGAGTGAGGAGAACTGGGACGACAGAGAAATAGTGAACACCAACTTGTGCCTTACGGTGTTTCTGCTCTAGAGAAACAGCAAAATACAGTCTCTGCAGTGGATTGGTGATGACAGAACTTCTCTGTGAACCGAGCTTTATCCAGGACCGTTGTCCAGGACAAGACAGGTGCCTCAGTCTTGCTGCAGGGAAACGGCTTTAACATAGATCAGAAGACAGACAGTGATGGGCATTAGCTTCCTACGACTTTGTGAGGCAGTAGGATGAAAGGAAGAAAGGCACAAAGAAGAAGGAAAGGTGAGACTATCCGTTTGAAAGAGTGTTCTAGAATATTCCAGGGTGTGCTTTGATTTCCTACCAGGGGTCCATTGATAGGCCACACCTGCAGGGTTTGACTCGTCTCAGTACCCGGGGCAATTCTATGATGAAGGGAGCATCGACTCCACTGCAGCAAAAGGAATGGAAAATTTGGGAATGAAGTGAGGCTTTCAAGCAGAAGGAAGATGCAAACACCAGGGATGACCCAGCACAGGTCAGTATAGCCTCTCTGTTTCACAATGGGAGCTCAACCCCCAAGTTATACTGAATTACTATGATTAACTAGCAGTATCTGTAGTAACCACCACTTCAGTTTGTTTGCATGCCCTTTGACACATTAGGAAATGTGACTGTGTTAGGCATTCTATGGGCATTCTATTTGATCCTTACAACAATCTTGGAATGCAAATATTATCAATGGATATTCTACAGAAAAGGACAATAGAGATTCAAAAAGGTAACGTACTTAGCCCTCGGTTACATGGCTGAGTAGGTGTAAGGGAATTGTGGTTAAGAGCATGCACTCTGGAAAAACGATATCCAGGTTCAAGTTTTACTTTTGCTGCTTGTTAGCCAGGAAGTTGGGGTAGACAGCCTCTAAGATGTTTGCAGCTGATTCCATTTCCTGGTAGTCGCAGACTTATATAACCCCCTCTCTTGAATCACTTGATTCTAACCAGTAGAACATGACAACTTTGTACAGATGTCATTTAATGATTAGGTTACAAAATGTTGTAATTTCCACCTTGTTAGCAAGCTCTATGTATTGCTGGCTTTGATGAAGCAAGTTGACAGGCAGGCAAAATGAGGCTGACCTCCAGCCAACAGTTTGTGTCATATGATGGGGAGCTGAATTCTGCCACTTGCTATGTGAATTAACCTAGAAACAGATCCTTCCCCAGTCAAGCCTTCGGATGAGGTCCAATTTATAGAGGACACCTTGAGTGCTGCCTTGTGAGAGACTGAGAAGCCGAAGACCCAGATGCACCATGTCCTGGTTCCAGACCCACAGAAAAGGTGACATAATAAATATGTATCATTTTGAGCCTCTAAATGTGGGAGTAATTTGTTACACAACAATAAATAGCAAATGCAGGGAGCATGGGCAAGTTACATAACCTGCCTTTGCCTCTGTTTCTTATCTTTAAATAGAGATAAATAATCATGACTGTTTCAGAGGGTGGCTGGGAGGGTTCTGTGAGATTACATACATAAAGCCTGACATTTGGGAAATGCTTGAGTGTTGAAGTAACAAAGCTGAGATCCAAACCCGAGACTGGCTGCTGCTCCAGCTCCTCCCCCTACAGCAGGCTTCCTTGCACCCTGCCAGTCCAGCCTTAGAATCTTATCTTTAACATCTACTTCACAGCTCAGTTATGATTTTGTGTGTTGTCTCTTACTACCTCCCTAAATTTATCTTGTTCCTGACTCAGTGTGATCTCATTCCCTAAATCGATTCTTAACCTCAAATCAAACAAGAAATCAGCTTCTCCACTTTACTGATCAGCATCCTTTTGAGTCTCTGTTTTTTCTCGACTTCTGGCTTCCTGCACCCAGGTTATTCATGCTCAGTTTCATTCCTGAGCTTGGAACTAAATGAGATCTATATGTGGGTCCTGGAAAGCCTGGATGGGAAGGATGTGGGACTAAGGACGAGAATGTGTGTCTTCTTGTTCCTCTTCTTCTTTAAGTAAGTCAACTTACTGTTTTCTGCGTCTTAGTTTATTACACGTGGCATGGGAATTAGAATGTCTGTCTCACAGAGAACGTAAGCATTACATGAAAAGAGGAAAATCATGCGATTGACATAATGAATGATCATCTTTTCCTTCCATTCTTCAGCTCCTACTTTCCATGGTTCTGGCTGTAAATGCTTCAAGCAGAGGCCACGAAAAGCACTAGAATATCACACCCTTTCGGTCAGGAACTCTTCCTCCATTCCTCTCTGACTTCTTTCCTACCGGAAGTGCTATTTCTATTTGGGGAAAAATTAACCAGTTTCAGAAAATCTGTCCTGCCAGTTTCTGGATGTAGATGGTGCTTCTGGGGCAAAAAGTCATCCTGTCTTAGGTTTTCCACTGTCCTTCTTCATGGCCCACCTCCGTCTCTCAATTACAGGAATGCTGCCCTTTCCTCCTAGCTTTACTCCAGATACCTGCTTGTTAAAACTTCAAGGCTAAGGACACATGTAGCTATCAAGAGTCTCAGATTTTCCAGTTTGATCAAACCTGTTACCATGCAATTTTTTTTTCACTTGCTCCCCCTAGGCAGTCCAAGCCTTAGTTGCTTCATCCATAAAATGAGGTTAGAGTCCCTATTTCGGAGCATAATGGTAATGTACATAAAT
This sequence comes from Camelus ferus, assembly GCF_009834535.1. Taxonomy (NCBI): domain Eukaryota; kingdom Metazoa; phylum Chordata; class Mammalia; order Artiodactyla; family Camelidae; genus Camelus; species Camelus ferus. Next base: position 9,965,980 of record NC_045720.1, read on the forward strand.
GCCTAGGACACTGGCACTTAACGTGGGGATTATTATTATCTTAAATAAAGGCCATGGAAAGCTAAATTGTTGCTTATCATTGTCAAGCTTCTACTATACACATACTGATGAATGAAAAGACATCCTTTGTAATATTATTTATTCCTACAAAACCAGATGTTCTTCAGGACGGCAGTGAACCTGTGAGAATAGTTGTGGTCATCAATGACCAGTGTAGACCGAAAGGGAGAGTATGCACTTTGGACCCATCTCGGCTTTCATCTCAGCTCAGCCATGGAACAGAACCCCCACCTCACTACAAGGTCAGCGGTGTGACCTTGGCAAGCTCCTTGCACACTTAGTCTCCTCATTTGTACGACTGTGATAACAGAACCTACCTTGCAGATACTCTGTATGCATAAGCCATCTGTCACTTACTAGGTAGTCAATATGTTAGCTCCGTTTCCATCACCAAGGGTCTTTTTATCTTAATAGAAGGAAAAATTGTTTTAATTTTTCCCGATTGAGGATACTCCTTGCCTTATTCCACCTGCTGAGCGGCTTTGTAACACTAACTGTTCCTCCCCGAATGCTGCTTCAGATTAGGCTTGACTTCAGCTATGGATAACCCATCCCCCGCATCACCGCTCCTCCTCCATCACCCCAGACTCTTTTCTCATCCAAAAAAATCTTTCTTCAAAATTCAAAAGGCCAAGGGGTCTTCCGAGGGAAGTTCAGTCCCTTTATAGTTTGCCAGAGAACTTTCCCACAAGGAGGAAATTCTACAAATACTCAGATGACATCACCAAGAAGAGGCCCTTGTTCCCCCAGGGCCCAGCCTCCCTGGAAGATGACAAGGGCTGGGGAGAGAGAGAGCCCGGTCCACTTGTCGGATTTGGCAAGCGGCGGCCAACAGCTGGTCAGGCCAGTTAATTAGCCCTGCACTCTGCTCCCGTCCAGCCTTTACTGGCAGAGCAGAAGCAAGCGGCTCTGCCCTGCTTTTCTCTTTCTATTAACAAAGCCCGGTGCCATCGGATTACCTTGGCCAGGAGCCAGGCCTGCTCGCCGTTTGCCCGCCTGCGCGTTGCCATGGTGATGGCGATGTGCCTTTGCCAAGGCAGCAGCTGGTGGATGGGTAGCGATTACCTGCCAAGCAGATTTACTAGCTCCAAAGTGCAGACCTTTCTCTGATAAGTAAAAGAGGAGGGAGGTTCGAGATTCAGACAGGGAGGGAGGGGTCTCTGTACCTTTTGACCCATTCCTCCTATTTTAATTTTTGAACAAAAGATGATTATCCTCCTTCGTTTGTCCAGATGCCCATCCGCTAAGCACATAGGGTCATCTTGTCTCATCTTTTTCTTGCATCATATTTGGAAGAAAGGCAATAAACAATTCAGTCTTTGTTTTTGCTGCAAGAAACAGGCTACCCGCCCCCAGCATGCCGCACAGGAGCAGCGCCTTCCGCAGAGCAGTGCAGGGCTCTGGGGGGAGGAAGGGGGTTCCAGCAATGGAAAGAACTTCCAGAAAGGAAAAAAGCCAGTGCCCACTCTGATAGAACCGTGACAGCTTAGCGGAAAACCTACGATGATGGTTTTCACCCAGGGGGAGGTTCCCAGGGAATTCCGGATCCTTGAATTGTAGGATTTTTTTCTTCTTAAATTTTCTTCAGAAAGCATCCATTAAACACCAACTGTATTTTCACTGAAATTCAAGCATCAATCTCCTTCTGCTTCCATATATAACTAATATTGGGACCTTCCAAAATGGGTAAGACTTCAAAAGGCAGACAAGGCGAGGGGAACAGGGCACTCCAGGCAGAGAAGGTGGGTTTACTCGGGGGCAGAGGCAGGATTACAGTGGGAAATGCTTTGTTTGGCTTGAGTAGGAGCTACCCATGAAGAAAGGAGAGCAGAGGCAGCAAGTCGGGGGCTGTGGGCTGGTGTTCTGTATGTTAGAGAAACAGGCACTGAGGGATTTGCGTGCTGTCCTCTAGGCAGTAGAGACTATTACAGGTTCTTAAGCCAGAGTAACATGACTAGTTATGCTTCAGGAATGAAACTCGCCGCCTTGTAGAATGGATTGGGGTAGAGCAAGACACCACTGGGGTAAAGGGCGAAAAGTGTCGGAAAAAGGGCACTGGTGGTGATAGGGAAGAGGAAGTGGATTCAGGACCTGTTTCAGCACTGGTTCAATACTACCCTAATAACAGCTGATACGGGGAGGAGGCCTTCATGCACCAGACTCCACAATAATTTCTCTAAGTAGGCCCTTCTCCAGCGCACTCATCTCCCCCAGCCACTATCATTACCATTATTCTCACATCATCTCCCTCGTCAAGTCTCACCCTACAGATACAAAAAATAAGTCAACTCTGGGCTGTTTCTGTGATCACGTGCCTGGTAGAACGGGCAGAGCATTGTTTTGTGGTTTTAATTCAAAGCAGTCTGATTCCAATCTTTGGGTCCTAACCGTATGACCAGCACTGCCTCCCAAATTCCCTTCAAAGCAAGGCCAGATACATTTCTGGGCCACTCAAAGCTTATAATCTGAGGCAGGGGTTGGCGAGCAAAAAATTTTTTTTTTCTGTAAAGGGCCAGATGGTAAATATTTTAAGCTTGGTAGGTCTTGCACTCTGTGTCGCCGAGACTCTGCCACAGTGGTGTGACAGCAGCCACAGGCGGTACATACATAAATGAGTGTAGCTGTGTTTCAATAAAACTTTATTCACAAGAAAATTAGCAGCAAGCCAGACCTGGCCCATGGGAGCTAGTCTACCAACCCCTGATCTAAGGTAAAAAGTATAGGAAGGTCTTTGGGTATAAAAATGGAACAGCTAAGGTGGTAAATTACTGAATTAGATTCGGAAGGATCTTGTAACTTAAGAGACAGTGGGAGGGGATAAATCGGAGTCTGAGATTTGCAGATACTGACTGGTATATATAAAATAGATGAACAAGTTTATACTGCACAGCGCAGGGAACTATATTCAATATCTTGTGGTAGCTTACAGTGAAAAAGAATATGAAAATGAATATATGTATATTCATGTATGACTGAAGCAATGTGCTGTACACCAGAAATTGGCACAACATTGTAAACTGGCTATACTTCAATAAAAAAAAGAGACAGAAATTTAGACCAAGAGGAACCTTAAAATTCACTGAGTCCAGGGACTCGAATCCTGGAGAGTCGAGCTGAGGACCAGCTATACCCAGGAAGGACTGAGGGTGATGGGACTCTAGGACCAATGCCAACATCTCTTAGAGAAAATGGGTGAACTTTGAAAAAGTCTGCTTTTCCAACAAAATTGATAGAGTAAGCTTAATGAATGTTCTTGGTTAAAGAGTTATGTAAAAGTTAAAATGAAAGCACATCTTGACAATATCCATAGTTATATGAAGGACCTTCAGAGAAGCTGTCAATCACCTGGGATTATTTGCAGAATCCTTTGCAGAGATGTGTGTATGTGACCACTCCCTCACCACCTGGAGGGAACTGGCCTGACTCCGTGGGGAAAGACCCCAGCGTGGGACTCCCGTAGACCTGGGAGCAAGTAGATTCCTCCAGCTATGAATTCTACTCCGCAAAGCCTGCTGCTCACCCTCTCTTAGTTTTCATCTCCAAATAATAAAACGGGACAAAAATTATACCACCACGTGGGGGCTGTTGTTCTGAGGCTTGAATGAGATGGGATATATAAGTCATCATGCTCAGAGCCCCTTAAGTAGGTTAAGAGAGAAGGCGAAGTCTAGCCATCTCTGAGAGAGTGTAGTTGAGGGGTTCAGCCTCTGGAGACGGACACTTGCACCTCATTTTCTTCATTTGCAAATAAAAACTACAGAATGTGTCTCATTGGGCTATTGAGAGGACAAAATGAGATGATGTTGATGAAAAGTTTAAAGAATGCCTGACACATACGAGTCATCTTTCAAATTTTAAATTTATGTAGGTGGGTAAACTGAGGATCAGAAGATGAAGTGACTTGTCCAAAGTCACGATGCCTCTCGGAAATCTTCCCATCTCAAAAGTGAGAGAATGGCAGAGAGTTCAATTCTAAAATATTGCTCTTGTCTCCACATCAAATTAAAAAAGGAAATGCTTTATGAATGATGCACATTTCTGTAGTGCTGACCAGAGGCCACAATGTTCTAAGTGTTTTACACTGACGCTCCATTCATCCTCTCAACGACCTTATGTGGTAGGTACTATTATTGTCCCCATTTTCATCTGTGGAAATCAAGGCACAGGAGGTTAAATAACCTTCTGAGGATGATGCGTAGTAAGTGGCAGAGCTGGGATCTGAGCTCAGGCATTTTGCTGCATTGCCTCTCAAATGACCCTACCACGATCACACAGGAGAATAGGAGAGGATAATGAGGGATGGCTAATATGAAGGAGGACAGGACCCCAGATTCCTAATCAAAAGGTCTTGGCATATGAGATGTATGTGATTCAATAAGGCTGTCAATTTGTCTAATAATCACCTCCTCAGTGAAGGCTTAACTGTACCCATCTTCATCCCCAGGGACCTGCTCTCTCTCTGTTTTGGTTCCCGCCGCTCCCTTGTCCAGACATCCGCTATAGCACCCGCAGCGCTTTATTAAGTGGGATGGAGTCCCTTCTCTCTATCTGTTTTCTAAGTCCTTGAGAGTGAGGGCTCTGCCTTATCTGTCCTCGTATTTTCCGGACCCAGCACAGTACCTGGCGCAGTATAAGCACCTGATCCATTTTTACTGATTGAATAAACAAATCCACTAAGAAATGAGTGAGGGCTCTTTAGGGAGAGGAAGGAGATGGCTTCACAGGCTGTGATAAGACTCAAGGAGAATCCTGGATTGTGTTGTAATGAACTCCTCAGCAGCCCTAATGAAGCTACTGCGTGACTCCCGCCCCGGCTGGATGTCGAAATGAAAGCCAACATGAACCCGTGTTCTGCTAAGAATAACACCTACGAGATAGCAGTGTTTGAAATAAGCCCGTCTCTGGAAAGGTTCCTGAGCCTTGTAATTTTACTTTTATAGTCATGGCCCCAGCATGTTTGACTTTTCAAATCCCCTCACTGAGATCCAAGGGTCTGTTTATAAAAGCCGTATCTTAAGCTCGTTTCTCTGTGAGGCACGAGTGGGATTTGTGCTCCTCTGTACAAATTGGTCCCCGAGAGTGACATTACATTCTGCTCCTTATAGGGCCTCTCTGTTGGGTGGAATGAGAAGAGCAGGCAAACAGCATAATACAATGTTGGTCATAAATGTCTCCTGGGACCCAAAGCCCTCTGACAATAACAATAACAATAACAACAGTAATAATAACAGTGCAAAGCAGCTGCCATCCAAGAGGTAAGAGCAAATAGAGGCTCAGAAGGAGAAACCAGGTTAGTACCAGAGGAGCAATTGGACACTTTAAGTGCAGCGTTCTAGGCAGTAGACAGGAGCCAGGGACGTTGCAAACAGGGTTGGAAAGCAAAGAAACAGGTCGTAACACAAAGTAAAAGGACTCAGGATCTAATTTAGGATCCAAGAAGTGCTACCAGGGGGTCAAGTTTATTGGATTCCAATGTGGTCTGGTTAAGATATTTAGGACCAGAACAGAGCCCTGTCACCACAGAAAACATTATGGTGGCTTTATAATGTGTTACCTTGGCTAGGCTAAACTGAGTTTCCCGGAGTTCCTTTTCCAGAGTGTTTCTGGCTAGTGTGGTCCCGACAGAGATTCTTATGCAAAATTTGAAGGGTGCCAGCACCATGTGGTAAATCGCACAGGATGTCCCTTGTCTGCTGGCTCACCTGGTCAGGATGAGGCAATAGTTGAGCTAACAACTCTGCCAGCTTCCCCTGATTCCTTCCAAGCTTATCCATCTCCTAGGCCAGCTGCGTGTGTTTTGCTGGATGCCCGCACTTTCTGTAGAACAGACCGTCAAGGTCAGAGGCGTTGACAGCTGACATGGATTTCAGCCCATCTTTCTTGGGCTGCAACTTGTGTGCGTGGCTCTGGCTTGCCCCTGCCCTCTCTACTTCACATTCGTTTTCCTTCCCCAATGTCTGCCTTGTGAGCTTCAAGGTCCGGCATTAGACGCCAAGACAATAGCCCTACTGAAATTTTTCCACCAGCTGCACAGTTAGGCAAGGTCAAGTCCCTGTAGCTAATCCTTTATTACATACATAGGTACCCTACGTGGTGGTTCCGCTTCCCTGTTTGAACACACATCTTCAGCAGAATGGAAAGAGCATGAGCCTTGAACCACAGAGATAGACCCGAGTTCAAATCCCACTCGAGCTACTTGTCTTTAACCTTCCGTGTAGATTCTTAGCTTGATGAGTCTCAGGGTTCTCACCTGAACAGGAGAGAATGCTCACCTCACAGGGTTATTGGAAGAATTAAAAGAAATAAATATGCATAGCACTAGCTTAATTATGCTGGGGGACGGTGGGGGGGGGGGATGTGCTTTGTTCTCCAGTGGCTTAAGGGAACTTTTCTCCTGTCCGTCCAAAGCAGCTGTTCTAGGGCAATGGTGCCCGATAAATGCTCCATGGTTAACGGGTCATAAGTGGTCACAGCTACCCACTTCCAGGAAGTGATGGAGATGGGGCCGGTTTGACTCAGGCTCTGCTTGCTTCCTCCCAAGTGAGTCACTACAAGAGATTTCCCCCTCACTGCAGGGGGATCAATGCCTCTCCCAGAATGAGCTGAGCACATGTGGCGTGGTTCCTAGCCCTCAAACACTTCCATATGGTGCACTGGCTACCGATTCCCCAGCTCTGCCTGCTCCGTCTCTTCCTGCCTCTCTTGGTTAAGGTGGTGATGGGGTTGGTCACTGGTCACTGAGAAAGAGAACGAAGACCTCACCAGACAGCGTCATGAGTCTCTGATGAGCCGCTGGCTGAGCCCATCAGTGTGGCCTCTCACATTCAGACAGCCACAGGGACCAGCCCTCTGACACCAGGATCTGTCTGGGGACTCGAACAACTTCCTTTAGCTTTGTGATAAGTGTTGTCAGAGCTGGACCCCCGACGATGAGTCCACTGATCAAAAATCTCTCATATATTCAATATCTTGAAATAACCTACAATGCAAAAGAATATGAAAAAGAACACACACACACACACATATATATATATAATCATATATAAATGGAACACTTTGCTGTACACCAGAAACTAACACAACATTGTCAATCAAGTATACTTCAATAAAAAAAGAAGATACAAGCTTCAAATAAAAAATCTCTCATAAATGTTTATTTAACAAGACAGAAGGTATAGAGAGTGAATTTAGAGAATTGCAAGTATCCTTCACTTCAGTGGTTTAATTCACAGCCAGAGCGATTGAAAGGAATAGAGGAAGCACTGGGGTGATAGTGGGAAGGCAGTGATTTCGGTCCTCATCTGTTCCCCGGGGCGGGGGTGTGGGGGTGTGGAAAGTCACCACTTCCTCCAGGCATCAGTTTTCTCCTCTGTAACTACAGCTCCAAGGTCCATTCTGAAATCTTATTAACTTTTCAGCATAAATTAGTAGACAAAGGACTAAACTATTCATCAATAATACTCCTAAATATTTCTTGTGTGCCAGGCAACTTGCAAGATCCTATAGAATAAGTGAAAAGAAAGACTTTTATTTCTATCTTCATGGGGTAGAAAAGAATTAAACACTTAAAGAGTTATTATTCAACATCAAGGCAACAATAGGACAGGTGTCAAAGGCAGAACGTGATTAGTTACCATGTGATGTGCACAGAAAATATGTGCGAAAGAAGATCAAACAAATTGAAAAACAAGGGAAGTGAATCAGGTTTGCGAGTATAAAAAGTTTTTTGTCCTTAATAAGGTATAAGATTTAGACAGACAAAGGGCCAGGAAGGAAACTAGATTCTCTTCCTCAAACTACATAACCAGTAATGGACAAGACTCTGCACATCCCAAAGCCTCAGTTTTCTCATCTGCCACCTGGGGGTGGGAGTTTGAGTTGGAATGATCTGACTCTCTGTGAGGTTGGTGATTCAAGCCAGATTACTTACCTTCATTTGGTTTTAGTTTATTATACACACGATGTACCTACACAACACTGTTTCACGTGTAATTGTTGAAATAGTTCCTTGACAACAAATCATGCCTTCCCAACATGACTGCTAGTCTGTTTTTAGGAAAAATTCTATGGTTTATGCTTATTTTGGTTCCTGTTATTCTGCTTGCCAAAGTGTCTATGTACCCATGGACAGAGTTTAACAGAGTCCATTGGATGATGGGTTTGTATGATGTTGTTCAAAGCAACAGGGAGTATCACTCAATTAGCTACATCGGCTAATTCCCAATGCCCCTTGAAAGAGTGAGAAACTGAAAATTTATGCAAGGAGAGAAAAACATGTGAAAATTTTCACCAAACTCTCTTTTCTCACAAAGCCAAGCACTTGGTGTCTTTTTTTTTTTTTTTTTTCTTTTGCAAGTTTGCAAAATGACAAAAAGACTTCTCAGGCTGTTAAGAACAGATTGTCCCTTTGGCCCAAGTGGAAGGGAGTGAGGGTGAGACACTGCTGAGTAAGAAAAAGCCTGTCTGAAGCACACAGACATGATCCTTTCATTTCAGCGTCAGTGGTTTGAAGAGGGTGACTGAGGCTTTTTTTTTTTTTTTAATAGGATTATTGTTTTGGCTTTGTAAACGGGCAAATCTGTTTTCAATCAAGTGGGATCACTGTCTCTTGCAGTGCGATATTTCAAAAGAAAAAACTGGCGTTTTAGATCTCGCTCGACATGGGTATCTCCTCTCTTCCCAGAGGCTTAGTGAAGTCGCTTTATTGGGCAAGGGGTGTGATTCATCCAAAGGTAACAGACTTACGCCTTATCCTTCGAGGAAACGGACTTTTGACATTTTAGATTGCGGAGAAGGGCAGCGGATTTGATTCATGCCCTGGCTGCTTGATAGAGGAACATTTTATAATATAAAGTAGGATAAGTAGCCTAATCTAATGTTAGTAACATTAGCACGATTGTCACAGCTCCTTTACTTCGGAACACGGTTGCGGTTTAAAGAGAACTTCCAGATTCATTATCCTAATGACTGTTTATTTATTTATTTACTTTTGTTTGTTTTGTTTATTTTCTCTGTTTCTTACTTCACTTAATGCTACCTGGCAGCATTTTTTAGGTCTGGTTTCCCACCTGGATATCCGCTGAGGGTCCAGATAGGTTTTATTCGCCTTGATTGCTTACCCTGTGCCTGCGGCTTATTTTGCAAACGGTAACTATGTTTTAAGAGTTTTTTCCAAAGTGGCTGTGACTCCCCCAAACAACCTTGTGTCAGGCAAGAGATACTGTCACTCAATCAGCTGAGGCCCAGAGAGGTTAACAGGCTCTATCTGAGGTCCAGCCCTTCCCCCATTGTTTCCTCGTCCTTTCCTTTCCTTTCCAGGTGGACAAGCCAGGAGTGCCTTCCTTCCACCTCAAGTCCGCTTCTTCACCTGGGTCTTCCCAGGTCACCCTGACATTCTGTTCAGGGAACTTCTGCTCTAAAACAAATACCATGATATGAGGCCTTGACATATTTTCCTCTATTTTCTCTTGAAATTCTTCTGACGATATATAATGAGACAAAAACTCAAAGGTTCCTAACGCCGAAAACCATGACTCTCAAACTCTTGCAAGAATTTGAAAATAAATTTCACTTGCAATAATACTTCAGCAACAAAAAATCCCAGCTCCTGGCTGTCATAGTCACTGCTATGTGAAATGGCGTAGACCCACCAGTTAAAAGAAGGTGGGAAAATCTTTGCCGCCCTCTTATGCACACAGCTATTTCTTTGTCAAGGACCCAGGGTTTTGGTTAACCAGAAAATCATGTCATTATTTCTCTGCTGAACAGGATCATATTACTGAAAAGGCAAGAATATTGTGTCTTTTTTAAGAATGATTTCCCAACAATAAAATACACACACACACAAACACAGACTTTTTATATACATTTTTTTTTCCAAATTGTTTTGAAGTTTTTCTGTATCATTTGGGTCTTCAATTTCCAAATCACCTGGAAAATATTTTTAATATGGCACAAGTTTGGGATTTTTTTTTTTCAAATATGGTATGCTCACTGTCCCCACTCCATTTTTGAAAAGCCCATTTTTCCCCATTAATTTGTAATAACACTTCAACAATGTCCTTATATGCAAGGATCAGTGTCTGGGCAGCGTGCTTAGTTCTGTCGATCAATCCTACAGTGTTTAATTAGTGTGGCTTAAAGATAAGTCCTTATGTCTGCTAGGGCGAGTATAACATGTTTGTTCTTTGGCAGAATTTTCTTAGCTATTCTTGAACAACTATTCTTCTGTATGAATTTTAAGTAACATTTTTGTCAAGAGCTGTGAAAAAGTTCTACTGGAAAACTGATTGGAATGTCGTTGAATATATAGACTAATTTAAGACAAACCCCACACCTCAGTACCTGGTCCTCAACCCCGTAAAAGTGTACTTTTCCTGATCCGACCCAATCTCACACTGTCCCTGATTCCCCAAACCTTTCCATATTACACTCAGTAACCCGTAGTTCTGTCATTGACAAATGCTCTGTAACCTCAACCTGAGAATATTGCTGCCCATGAAGCTCTATCAGTTGGAATCGGTCTTGTTTCCTACATAATGTGTGGGTCTCCAGGGGGAAGTAGATGTCCTCTTTGCTATTTACTGGCACCTCCCAGCTGTTGGTCCTCCCTTCTGCCTAAAATACCTCATTCTTCGAAAAAGACGCTACTGGACTACATTATCTGTTACTTTATACCCCGAATACAGAAGTCCCAGGTACTTCTCTCTTACTTATGGAATATTTTAGCACCTGCCTCATGAACTTTCTCTCCAGGATGACTATTGTCATCCTTGTTTGGTGATTTCCATCTCCATGTAAGTGGATCTCTCCAGTAGACCATCTTCGTTTCACGATCTCCTTCTTACACCTCAACTTACCCAACCACATGGCCGTAGCTTAGACCTGACCATTATTAATAATTACCTTCTCCCTCCACTCCTTAAAAAGAGAAAATCAACTTCAAACCTCTCCTTTTCTGAGCAACACCTCCTATCTTTTCAGCTTTCCACCTGTCTCTGGTGCCCCCTTTCTAAAAATGCTTTCACTTCACTGAGAACTCTCATGCGTGGTAGGTGGTGCATCTACCTGTCATCCTTTCTCTGCCATCAGCCCCCTGCTGGTCTCACGTCCCTCCATATGCCACTTACGTTCTATGCTCTATTATTATAATCACATGCTTGCCTCTCTCCCTTTCCAGGTGCTTATATTATTTTCCTATCACAGCTGTAACAAATTACCACCAAATTAGTGCCTTAAAAGAACACAAATTCATTCTCTTACAATGCTGTCCATTGGATGTAAAACAAAAATGGGTCTCATAGGCTGAAATCAGTATATCAGCAGGGCTGTGCTTCTTTATGGAGGTTCTATGGGAGAACTGGTTTCTTACCTTTATCAGCTTCTAGACTCCACCTGCATCCCCATACTTCCGGCACTGTTCCATCCTCTCCGAGTCAGCAATGGCTGAGCAAGTCCTTCTCACGTGACATCACGCTGACACTTACACTCTTCTGTCTCTCCCAATTATAAGGACCTTTTTGATGATATTGGTTCACCCCAATAATCCAGGATAGTCTCCATCTCGAGGTCAGTTGACTGGCAAAATTAACTCTATCTGCAGCCTTAATTTCCCTTAGCCAGGTAACCTAAGATAATCACAGGTCCCCGGGATTAGGACAAGGACATCTCTGTGGGGATATTATTCTGCCTACTACAGTACTTAAATGAGGTAGTTAGGTTTATTTAGTTATTTTTGGAGGAGGTGCTGGGGATTGAAGCCGGGACCGTGTGTATGCTAAGCATGCGCTCTACCACTTGAGCTACACCCTCCCCCTTACAGTACTTAAATGAAAAAAAAAAAAACCCTCTACCTTGGTGAATTTAGACTCTGCCCATACTCGGGGCCGTGCTCAGAGAACGGAACGTGATACACGATGACACTGACCTCATGACAAGAAACCTTAGGTGTCTTTGTCTGCTGAGGCTGCTACGTCAAAATAACAGACTGGGTGACTTATGAAAACAGACTTTTTTTCCCTCACGTTTCTAGGGACTGGGAAGTCCAAGGTCAAGGTTCCGGCAGATCTGATTCTTGGTGAGGGCTCTCTCCTGGCTTGTAGACAGCTGCCTTCTTGCTGTGTCCTCTCATACTAGAGAGAGACAGAGAGAGAGAGGGGGGAGAGAGAGAGTGGGCTCTGATCTTTTCCTATTCTTATAAGGACACTAATCCCATCATGGGGATTCTAATCTCTCCATGGCCTCATTTAAACAAATCACCCCCGAAGGTCCCACCTCCAAATGCACTGGGGATTAGGGCTTTAATCTCTAAGCACTGAAGAACCCAGGGCTCAGTTTTCAGAATTCCCTCTAGTTGAGAGTCATGATTTTTAAATACTATCTGTAAAGTGGTAATTCTCAAATTTATTCTTCCAGTCTTGCTCTCTCCCTGAATTCAAATTCAAATATCCAACTTCCAACTTGGCATCCTCACTTAGGTACCTATCAAGGATTAAATATTAATTTTTCCAAAACCAAGCTCTTTTTTGTTTTTTTACATCACTACCCTGAAAAGTTCCCCCTCCGATATTATTTTCAAATTCACCATGAAATAGCTAAAACTGTTGACTCCACCTTTTAACTATAACCCAAGACTGACAGTCCACTCCACAAACAGTCTTCTTTTGCCTGGTTCAGACTAGTAATTTTTGTAACTGGCCTCTTTTTTTCCACTCTTATCTGATAAAGTCTACTCTGTTTTCTACACAACAAGCCAAGTGGCCCAATTAAAAATTTAATCTGTTTATGTCATTTCCCTGCTCAGAACCTTCTATCATCTTCCCATTGTGCTTACCATGCTTACCAACAAAATCTATATCTTACCATGACCTTTGAGGTCCTTCACGATATGACCAACCTTATCTTCCGTGACTTGCCCCTGCTTTCTCTGTACAACCGTGCTGGGCTCCTTGCTCTTCCTTAAACATGCTGACCTCAGAGCCTTTGCCCTGAGATTTCCTATGCCAGGAATTATCTTTTCCCACATGGTTTCATCAATTTCTCCTTCACCTCATTTACATTTTTACCCAAACTTCATCTCCCTAGAGGCTGTTGTGGATATTTCTGTTTGAAATACAGACGTAGTCATCGTCTTTTCCCTTACTCCTGCTTCATTTTTCCTCAAGAGCCTTTCCATCATTGAACATATTGCCAATTTGTTTATTTTCTAAATCTCCCTCTAAAATGTTAGATATCTGAAAGGAAGAATTTTGGTTTTTTTGTTTATGGTTGTATCTTCAGAGCCCAGAGGAGCAGAACGACAAAGGTTCTCTGTAGTTATTTGTTGACTGAATTGACTACACAAATGAACGTTATTGAATGTTTTCTTCTCATTTCTTTCCTTTTATGAATTTAGATAATGTTTTGAAACCTACAGTAGCTTCCAGCTATAGAGTTCCTAGACCCCAAATGCCTTGTGACACAAAGAAGGAGAAAGACAGACAGAGATCAACTCTGCTTCTCACAGCTTAGATATCTAGTACTTTGACATTTTGAAAAATGTGAATTTATTTTCAGGGATATCCATGCTTCACTCTGGGCCAATTTAATAAAAAGAAATTCAGGAGATGGGTGAAGACAATGGTTATATTTTAAAGGTCCCCAAATGGTTCCCGTATTCAGCCAAGATTGGGGACTCTTCTTCCAAATGCTGAGAACCAAGGGCGAGGTTGTAAGGAGCACATCCATGACCCAGCCTCCTCTCAGGCAGTCCCCTCCCCAACGACCGCCATTCTTTTATCTAGTGTTGCTGTAGGTTCTCTTCCTGCACCATGCTCTCATTATACTCTCAACATTTACCTGCTCCTTCCTTCGAGAGCATCTGTCTTCCCTTCTCTAGCCAGCTCCCATTCATCCCTCTAGACTCCTGTGAACTTCCCAGTACTTCTTCTCATGGTTTTTAAAGGACCCCCTCCTCTGGGCCCCTCAGCTTTCCACCCTCACTTCCCCCATCGCATGGATCAGTTATTATATCAGCAATGGTGTAAGAGCAGTCATCTACAGAGTGTCATTTTTGAACTCATTTTTTTTATGACATGGAGCGCTTTCTGCTTTCTCGAAGAATAAGTTAAAAGAATTTCAAATCTTAGAACAAGTGCAGGCTTTTTATATCACTGAAAGAAATATTTAATCAGAAGGAGGAGGAAATTCTGCACCAAGAGCATGGGATTTACAGGATCCCCAAAGCAGAGATGGCAGATAGCATTGGGCCCAGGTGGAATGGCATTTTGGTTAAGGCAGCGGTAATCAACCGGGGGCCAGTCTCCCCCACAAGGGACATTTGACAGTGTCTAGAGCATTTTTGGTTGTAACAGCTTGGGGAAGGAGGTGCTACTGGCACCCAGCGGGTAGAAATCAGGGATGCTATTTAATATTCCATGGGAAGCCCCACAACAAAGAATATTTTGAATCAAAATGTTAATAGGTTAATAGAGTTGAGGCTGAGAAACTCTCTGATAAGGCAAACTCTGTTGAAATTCTGGCCTCAACACTTACAAGCCATGTGACAGTTTGGACACCTTTTCCTTGCTGACCTGTGCCTCTGTTCCCTCAAGTATAAAATGAAGATAATAAAAGTATTGACCTCATGGAATTTTCAGCAGGATTAATAAAAAAATTTGTGGAGTGCTTTTCCCATGTTGCCCCATGCATAGTAAACATGTAAAGAAGATAAGGCATGGCCACTAGGATATTATTATCTGGATTTAGAGGTAATCCAATCCCGTTTTCTACCCTATGAAGGAAGGTTCTTCATCTAAAGTAATCCTGACAGAGAGATACTCCCCTTGTCCCCCGAATCCCCTGAAAGTCAAACATCATTTTAGATAGTTCTCATTGTTAGATATCATTCTTTTATATTATGCCTAAGTGACCAACCCCAAATTTGAACTCATTTATTTTAGGGGTTTTGTCAGAAACAAAGACTGTAAGACTCGATTCTCTTTCACATGCCCCTCAAATGCCAGCAAGTTACATGACCTGAAAAATAGAGAGTAGAATTTTCTAGACATCATCTCTGATATGAAGATATAAATACTCACCTTCTAGGTTTAGTGTGGTAACATCATGAGATAATGGAGATTGCAGGATATAACATAATTCTTCACAATCTGAAGACTTAAAAGTTTCTGACACCCACCCACACTTTTCAAATCCAAATTTAACATTCACTATCAGACAGGGGAAGGCTAGTTTCTAAGAATGATTAACTCAATCATATTTTTAAAAGAGGTGTCACTGAATAAAGGCAGGTTCATAAAATCTGGTTAATTCAACTCTCTACCACTTGCAATTTCAGAACAACCTCCTCCGCTTCCTCTTCATTCCTGTCTTGGAGAATGGCATTCCATTCATCTTATCTACTCCATCCATCTCATGCACAAACCAAATGCCCTGTTTCCAGTCTTAACTCCTTGCTTTACTTCGTCTTCCACAGATGGGTCCCCTTCCTTCTAACTCCTCATTACATCTCGAGTCCGGCTACTCATTTTCATCTATAATGCACTTCCTCCATGCAGGCTGCCATCATTTACCTCCTGGCTTATCACAAAAGTAACCAACTAGTTTCTTTACTTGTTTGCCTTTAAACCTATCTTTAAAAAAGGACTTGTAGTTATTTATTAGCTATTTCTACACATAGTGCAAAAGAATTTGTATCACCTATTTATTGCTTAGGAGAAGTCCACCTTGCAGCCTGCAAGTGAATTCTAACCAATCAAGGACACCCTCACACTTGGATTCATAGAAAAGTTGCTACGTATTCACATCCACAAAGATGGATTTTAACTCTCCAAGCCCTCTGAATTATTTCTTTCACTGTTCATGTCCAAATTGCCTCCTGATCCAATATAGCCCTGGGGAGCCCATCTTGTCACGGAGATCACCTGTGGGAGTGAATGTGTTCCCATGATGTGTTTATGTCCCCCATGTAGTCAGGAAATCCATCTTTTTCAATCTTACTTCTACAAATGAAGCATTCAGACCCATGCTTCCAGCCCACACCAGCCATGATGAAATCAAGACCTTGCTGTTCTTGGCTAGAACAGAGAAAAGGAGAATGGAAGTGTCATTAGTCATTTTGTTGCATTCTGTTTTAACATCCACCAGATTTGATTCCCTTTTTTGAACTCCATGAATGCTTTTCCACCAGCTACAAGAACCCAAATCACAAGATCAAAGAATTTTAGACCCCAAAGACCATAAAACCTAAATGTGTTTCAGAAGAATGTCTAAATGGTGAGGTAATCACCCTTTAGCCAGAGATACCAACATTTCTTAATAATTTTGAACAAATATGCCAACCTATCTGCTGAGAGTAAATAAAAACAAAATGCACCATCTGCATCTTGGCTTTAAATTATACAGTTACAAGACCAACAGAGCTGCTCTGTTCTTTTCAGAAAAAGTCCCCTCTCTTGCATCATCACATTACTTGGTTCATATACAGTCTGCTTTCAATTTGTTGATGTTTTATGTTCTTAATAGACATAGACCTAATTTCTATAGTATGGTTTATTCATTTTCAGCAAATTTCCTTATATCCTGGCTTGCTTTCCCTGATGTAGCAACTGAGGCACTAAAAAGGGTGCCTGCACATATGAGAAAGTTTTCAGTTTAGACTTCTATTGATCGCGGCATATCTATACCACTAGTCTTGACAACCCTGAATGGAAGACATATCTCCTAATTTTGTTTTTCTAACAGACTTCCATTATACATATGTTCTGATATTTAATATTCTCTTTTTAAAAATTATTCTTGTCTATGACTAAAATGCTCCCAGGCTATCTGCCTAGAATCTCTTTAGAGAATGCTCTACAAATCAAGAAAAGCTAGCAATAAATGTCAGGAAATCACATAAGCTTCTGCTAGTTAGGTATTCATAACCAGTTATTATGTATATTCTCACTGTGTCCTGTTTTTTCTCCCAATATTTCTTGTTTCCAATTTTTCTTTTTCAAGTCTTCCACCATCTACCTGTTGCTTGAGTTTCCTCTCAACTTTCTAAAGTCTTGGACCCCAAAATAGTAAATATGTCTTTTAAAAAACTGCTGTATGGCCAATCACTGGAGAAAACAAGCCAGAGGTATAGAAATTTGCAATCGCTGAATATTCATCAGGTTTTGCTAGTGAGAGAAATTCAGTATGGTTAACCAGGTACACTGGCATTAAAAAAGGCAGGATTTCAAACCATGTCTCAGTTTCACTGCTTTAGTGATGTTACTTTTCTGAAAGTCAGTTGTTCCTCTAAAAAGGAAAGATAGTACTTTTCAACCTGTAAGATTGTTATGAGACTGGAGGTAATTCACACACTCAACAAATATTTATTGAACACATTTTAAGTGTTTTGCCTTGTGCTAGGCTTTGAGTGTACGACAGAGGACAGGTCTAGTATATAGGTCAGAAAGGTCTCTGAACTCATTTGATTTGGGGGTTGGACACAGAAATAAAAAGACTACAGCAAAAACAGCAATAGCAGATACCTGTGAATGGCCTTATAGTAAAAATATCATATTATGTGAACTAAAGGGTGAGGCATAGGGCCCTTTGAAAATTTTTTCTTATAATTTTTGAAATGATTCATTGAAAATATTTTACCCCACTTATTTATATATCTAGTCGATAACATATAACCCATCGGTGGTTTATTCTGAATGACATGTAAATATCATGGGACATAAAATAAGGTGATTCCTGGGTCTAGGAGAAAGCATGTCCTCTTCTGCTCTTGGGTTCATGAAAAAAGAGGTCAAGACAATGGCTACATTCAGTGACAGCTAGTGGTTGACGTGTCCAAGTGGCCAGCCTGAAGGCAAGTCTCCATGGCAACATGTTTGAAGAAACTAAACCCCATGAGCATACATTGTACCTATATAGTCCTTTGCTCTTACAGAGAGGGACATGAGGCAAAAATTGGTGGTAGGCAAAGTAATAGTCAGTTTTGTTTAAAAGTCACCAGTGTGAGGACTCATGGCTGTTCACAGAAATAAAATTTCATAGAATCATTATTTTTATTTTGTATCATAAATTTTCTGTTGGCTATTTTGAAGATTAAAGTTCTCAAGTACTCACTGGATTCCTCAACCCACAATGATTCAGGACAATGTTCCAGAGATTCTGAGAGGCTGGGGATATGGGATTATCCTGCCCTCCAGGAGCCCAGACTAGATGGAGAAGGCAGGCGCTGAATGAATCATTGCAATGTTTCACAGTCAGTTCTCCAGTGGCAACTGAAGACTAGATTCCCAAAGATTCAGTACAGCAGATCTCTAGGGTGTGATGTGCTGACGTTTGTTTTCTTTTCCAGGAATAAAGAAAGAGAGAGAGAGAAACAAAGGAAAGAAAGAAAGAAAGAAAGAAAGAAAGAAAGAAAGAAAGAAAGAAAGAAAGAAAGAAGAAAGAAAGAAAGAAAGAAAGGAAGGAAGGAAGGAAGGGAGGAAGGGAGGAAGGAAGGAAGAAAGAAAAGGAAGGAAGGAAGAAAAGGAAGGAAGAAAAGGAAGGAAGAAAAGGAAGGAAGGAAGGAAGAAAGAGAGAGAGAGAGAAAGAAAGAAAGAAAGGAAAGAAAGAAAGGAGGAAAGAAAGAAAGAAAGAAAGAAAGAGAGAGCAAGAAAGAATCATATCCATCCTGCACAGAGCTGAGCTTTTTGACATTGTTATGTTTTGACTAACCCAACAACTCACTGTAATTTCTCCAGACCTTTTACTGGTTGCGTCTATTCTCAGTCTGCCTAAGTCTATAGCTACATCTGCTCTGCTCTTTTTCAAATCTGATGTTGTGCCAGAGGGAATTCTCAGTAAAGACTGTTTTCACTTGCAACCTTTCTGCCAAACCTGGAGAGCAATCATCAAACCGAGTCACTCTGAGGTATAATGAGTACTCTTGTCAAGTATGCTGTGGTCATCTGACTACCATGTACCATTTTTCTAAAGGGACCTTTACAGTGAGGGGCCCAGGGCTTTAACACTAGCCTCTGGGTCCCTTACTATCAAAGTCTCCTAAAGTTATGCCTTCCAACCTCACCTCTCTCCAGACTTGTAGCCTCATATATCCAGCAGCCCATTCCACATCTCTACCCGCTTATTTAATACACACATGGAAGATAACAGATTGAAAAAAAAAAAATCTTGGTTCTCTACCCCGCAGAACCATTCTTCCCTCAGACTTGCACAACTCAGAGAAGGGTACCACCCTCCATTCTGTATTTGAAACCAAGGCCTGAAATAATGCCCAGAGCCTTTCTTTCCTTCTTCCATGCATGTAGTCCATCAGCAGATCCTCTGGATTCTTTTCACAAATTGTCTCAAAGTTGTCTGTTTTCCTCCAAGTATAATAATAATATATATTATATATAATATATGTGTAATAATAAGATATGACTACCGTCTGCCTAGACTATTATTGTAGCCTCTCTGATGGACTCTCTCCTTCCACATTTGCCCACTGCCATTCTCCACAAAGACGCTAGAGTCACCTTTTTAAAACATAAGTAAGATTAGTGCTGCTCCCAACATCACAATTCAGTTCTTCCAAACTTCCCCTAAACTAGGACACGTCTAAGTGATTATCTATTGGTTGACTAAAAGCCCATGATGTAGTGAAGACGATACATTTGGGAATCAAAGAGGCCATTCCTAATTTGATCTCAGGCTTTCCTACACAACAAGTATGTGAATTTGGATAAGCGACCTAACATTTTCAAGCCTAATTTCTCAAACTAAAAAATAAAATTAAAAATATTACCTCCTTTTGTTCATTCATTCATTCTAAAAATGTTTGTTGAACAACTGAGATATGTCAGGTACTGTAATGAGTGTCGGTATATAAACAAAATAAAACCAATATAAGGCTGTCCTTTTGTTACTTAAAGTTTATAATTGAACATAGTAAGTGTCAAAGACATAACATGTGCTCAATAAACAAAATGGGTGCTGGCTGGGGTTTGAATGTTTGTATCGTCCCCTGCCCCCAAATCATATGTTGAAATCCTAGTGCCTGGTGTATTAGTCTTAGGGGGTGTGGCCATTGAGAGGTGCTTAGGTCATGAGGGTGGAGCCTTCATGATGGGATTAGTGTTCTTATAAAATAGACCAAAGAGTATTCCCTTACTCCTTCTTCAAAGTGAGGGTACAACTTAGAAGTCTGCAGTCCAAAAGTTTGCCCTCACTTGTACCATGCTGGCACTCTGCCCTTGGACTTCCAGCCTCCGGGACTTTGAGAAGCACATTTCTGTTGTTTATAATCTACTCAGTCTGTGGTATTTTATTATAGCAACCTGAACAGACTAAGACAGGTGCTTTGGTCTTTCCCCTTTTGACGCGAGGAATCTCTTATCATCTATTCCAGCCTCCCTCAGATATCTTTTGATTCTTGATTCTGAGTTTGTTTTGTTTTGCTTTGTTTTTTACTTTACCATGATGCCTTAGACTGTCATCTATTGGGGCAATATCCAATTTTAAAATTTTAAACAAAAAGCTGAAATTTTTTGTCCTCTAAGGAGCACTTGGGTAGTCCTCTTAGTGCAATTCGAGAAAAAATGCAATTATTGTCCCCCCATAGTACGCTCTCAGCCACTTACAGCACCCACTAGATGTGTTAAGGTGCATGAGGAGGTGAGTACGCTCCTTGAAGTTTATAAATAAGTGTGTGATGTTTGTAGTGAAATACAAGAATTGGGTTTTAATTATAGCAATGTGCCGTAAACAGCCAGATGACACCTATAACCACAAAACAAGAAAGCAGTTCAATAACTGGAGTTGATTGAGACCCTAAAACCCACAGCTGCCACTTCTAACAGCTGAGGGCCAGCTCAGACCGATTCTGTCTTTGCTCACGAGCACCAGGAGACACCACCCTTTGGTGAGCAGAGTGTCACTGCCACAACTTTGGAGGCCAAAGGCTGCTTGAATTCCCTCGAGGCACAGAACGATTTCCTTTTAGATTTAGCCCCAGGAACTCATGCCCTCATCCCTCCAAAAGAGTCACAGTTCAATTCACAGCAGAGAAAAGTCAAAAGAACAGGTTTCCCATCATAAACCGAGCCAATCAGAAACTGCCTTTTCTTAGACGCTATGAGTCGCGTTCTGAAATGGTTTGATTTTTCATTTGCACTGAACAACAAAGACAACCATGATGAAAATGTAGCTGGTCTGGGAACAATTCTGACTCCATGCCTGTGCATCGATGGGTAAGGTATTTCCTTTCTCTGGGCTTTCATTTCCTCACCTATCTAACAGGAATTGAGCAGGAAGTTTTAGAAATCCTTTTCTGGTGTTCTAAAGAGGATGGAGCTCTGCAATGGCCCAGACCCAAGCTCGCTCCTATCTGTGCTTTAGATCACTGACATCAGCCTTTGGGACTGTTTTACCATGCTCTGCGCTTTCCTCAGGAAGTGGCTTTGCATCAGCTAGCCTCTAGCTGTTCTTTAGTCCCCCTTTATTAGTCAGATGTCACCTTCTTAACTACCTGCATTTTGTCCTCTTTCAGCTTTGAGGCCCCTCTTTGTTGTACAGTAGCTTAATCTGCTGCCTTAGTGACTGCATTTGTATTTCCAGTGGATCCCTCTACCCAGCCTCTGCTTCAGACCAAGACAAGTGCCTCCATGAAGAAAAAGGCAGATTGCACCTTTATAAGAGGCTCATTATACATTTCCTTTTTCTCAATTTGAACATCTACAAACTCAAGATAAGTGGGAGTTTAGGGACATTAGAGATTGATTAATGGACCCCCCTCAGGCATTTGTTTCAAAAACAGTCATTAAATATCTTCCATGTACCAAGCACTTTGCTAAAGGTATTACATCTATGTTATATAATCAGTCAAATTAAAAATATTAAGTGAACACCTCCTAAGACTCTGGAAACTTATATCTTGCATTTCTGGTAAATTTTCCTGAATTCTTTCTTTCAGAATATCCTTCCTACTTTAAAAAAAAAAAGTAAAATAAATTTTATCAAGATATAATTTACATTTTGGGTATACAACTCAATAAGCTTTGACCAATATAATCACCCATATAACCACTCCAATCAAAATATAGAACATTTACATCATCCCTAGAAATTCCCTCATGTTCCTTTTCAATCAGCTCCCTTCTATTCCTGGCCCTGCGCAAGCCCTGATCTGTCATTATAGATTAGTTTTGCCTGTTCTAGGATTTCATGTAAATGGAATCATGCAGATCATGCAGTGTGTGCTCTTGTGTGCCTGGTTTCTTTCATTCAGCATAATGATCTCTAGACTTATTTGATTTATCCATATCATTTGCATGAATTATTCATTGTCCCCTTTCACTGTTAAACACTATTCATTGTCAGGATATACCACAGTTAGTTTATTTATTTCCATGTTGATGAACATTTGGGTTGTTTCAAATTTGAGCCATTATGGATAAAGCTGCCATAAACATTCATGGGCAAGCCTTTGTGTGAATACAGTTGACAATTGAGCGACACACGTTTGAATCATATGGGTCTAATCATCCATGGATTTTTTTTTCAATAAATAATACAGTACTGCATGATTTGCAGTTTGTTGAATCTGTGGATGCAAAACTATGGCCATGGAGTGTCAATGACGGGTCTTGAGCATTCGTGAATCTTGGTAACTGTGGCAGGTCCTAGAAGCAATCCCTTGCAGATACCAAGGGAGAAATGGTGCATGATTTCATTTCTTTTGAGTAAATAGCTGGAAATGGAATATCTAAGTCATATTTAAATGGATGTTTTACTATATAAGAAGTTGCCAAACTGTTTTAAAAGAAGGGTACCACTCTACACTTCCAGAGTTCTAGATGTTCCACATCTTCACCAATACTTAGTATTATCAGACTTTTAATTTTGGCCTTTTAAGTGGATATTTAGTGGCATCTCGTTGTGACTTTAACTTGCATTTCCCTGATGACTAGCAATGTTGAGTATTTTTGGACATGCTTTTTGATCATTCCTATATCTCCACATATTAATTGTTGAAATACTTCAGGTTCTTAGAATTTTTATTATTGAGTTGTAAGAATTATAATATATTCTTGACACAAGTCTTTCATCAGATAGATATAGGCATTGGAAATTTTTCTCCCAGACAGTGGATTATTTTTTCAATTCCTTTTTGGTTTCCTTCAAAAAGCAGATTTTATAATTTTAATTAAGTCCAATTTATTACTTTTTTTCCTTTGTGGTTAGATACTTTAGGGTCAGGTCTCAGAAACTGTGGCCTATTCCAAGGTTGTGAAAATTTTCTTTTATCTCTTATTCTACAAGATTTTATAATTTTAGTTTTTACATATAAGTCTATGACCCAATTTGAATTTGGAGTTTTTAGTTTATAGGTAATTACATATGCTTTGTAAAACTTATCCTCTAAATATCTCATACTTTTCAGTGCGGTTGTAAATATATATTTTAACTTGTTCTCAATTATTTGTTACTAGTATATAAATATGCAATTGATTTTTGTATATTGATCTTTTGTTGTATAAATCACTAAACTTAGTTATCAGTTCATAAAGCTTTTTATAGAGTCCTTAGAGTTTTTTATATACATGGTAATGTTGTCTGTGAATAAGAACAATTTTATTTTTTTTCTTTTCAATTTATATATATTTTGTTTCTTTGGCATGCATTACTACAATGACTAGGATCTTCTGTTTGTTGTTGAATAAAAGTGATGGAAGTGGACATCATCCTTCTCTTACTCCTATTCTTTCAGAGATTCATTCAGTCATAAACCATATGACCCCATGACCATATGATATGATGTTAGACACAGGATTTTTTTGTAGGTGCAGTTTGCTGAGAATTTGTTCATGAATGCTTGCTTCTTATTTCTTGAGATAAATATATGGTTTTTCTCACTTATTCTGTAAATATGTGAATGACATTGATTTTTAAGTGTCCCCTTAACTTTGCATTTCTGTTCATCCATATGTAAGAGTGAAGGGTCAAAAATTAAAAGCTGCTTGAAACTCACTATGCACAGGTAAGTCTTCTTACGTGATGGGCTTCTTTACAGGGAAATCTGAATTGTTCATTGTGTTTAGGGACTCCCACATGTCAGTGGAGTATTTCTTTTCTCTTCGGCTGGTCAGATACCCCATAAAGAAATTCACCAACTCTTCCTTGAAGGTTAAGGCCTACTTCCCACTGCTGTTTTGCTTCATGAAGGAGGAGAATATCTTCATAGAGTATGTAGACTTTCTATGGAATCCATGTCTTCTGTTTGGTTTTCTAACATCAGCTTTGTCTGCTGTCCTGCTGGTTCCGTCTCTCCAGAGACTAAGCCTCCACTCTTCTGGGAGGTAGGAGTCGGGGTGTTGCCTATTGTATTAAGGAGGAGAAGGTGTCTAAAGGTAGGGCTTCTTCTTATACAACCTTCAAGCAATCATTCTGAGACCAGCTTTCAGGGGTCTTTCATCTTTTGAACTTCTGAAACTTTCTGGAGTTTCATGGTGCAAAATATCTTGCTTTCCAGATGCCTGTATTTCTAGCTTGGGTTTCAGAATTGCAAACTATGGTTGCTATTCCTTGTTGCTAATATTGTTGTTTTTTTTTCTCTCTTCATCTTTGTGAACTTAATGCCTTTTTAAAATCCTTTCACCGTCTTTTAAAATCCAGTTTGGAGAAGCAGCAGAGATGTTCAATCATCTAGAAAGTCCTGGAATCATTTTTTTAAAATATTTTTTATATATTTGAGAGCATTGAGACAAATTAAGGCTAGAGAAATAAGCAGGGCCTTGTAGGCCATGTAGACGTGTTTGCCTTCTTCCTGAAGGCAGCGAGAGCAAGGAGGGATTTTAGGCAAGATTGCAAGGTCACCGGAATTAGATTTTTAAATGAATCACACATCTGGAGAGTCCAAAAGTTGCTGAGAAGAGTCACGAATAAAGACAGAGAGACTGGTTTGGAGGCTCTAGCAGCAATTTAAGAAAGAGTTATGGCCATTTGATCTAGGACAGAGGCATTGGGAAAAGGACTCAAATCTTGACCTCTGCATTCAATGGTTTTTCTCAACCTGCCTTCTTGCCTTCCTTCAATGAGGATTAATCCTGCCAAATGGACCTTAAATGTCTTTCCAGTGTAATTTCTCTTCCTTTCCAGGCTGGAGTACCATCTAGCTCCCAAAGGGCTTCAAGACACACCACACGGCCTCCACTCTGCTGCCAGAATATTCTGCTAGAGCACACATCTTCTTGTGTGTCTCTTCTAGTGAAAACTTTTCCATGGCGCCTCCAAATTCGGGAGACAATTTGAGAGCCTGAGTCTGACATTCATCTTTATTAGACTTTACAGAACTATCCATCTATAATGTATTAAGCACTTTGTTAAAAAGAAAAAAAATCCAATACTTCACCATAGACCATTTGAAAAACACTGCTTTAGATAAACTTCCCCATGTCAGTAAAACTTGTGAAGCACGGGGTTCTTAACCACATTCCTCTGGCCTCGTAAGTGTCATAAATGCCTGGGAAAGAGCAGATTAAAAGTAGGAGAGGAAAGAAAGGAACATTAATATCTGTCAAATATTTGCTCTCTCTCTCTTCTGGGAGTTTTACATAGGCAGCAGTGTAGAGAAACTATGTTAACTACTGAAGTTAGAGTTTCCCTCGGGAATGAAATGCTTTGTTTAGGAAAACACCTTGATAGACTACTTTGGATGGGCAAGTTAAGGCCTCAAAACTCTGCAAGATAAATGAACAGAAAATTGATGTTGGGAGCAGAAAGGGAGAAATAGAGGTCCTAAACAATCTTACAGGAATGCGGAGCCTACACAGAAAAGTGGCCAAAAAGAAATTCAAGATAGCGGAGCACCTTCAAGATGCTTTTAAAAAAATAAATTAAATGTCTGATTGCTAAAGTTATATCATTTAAACTACAGTGATAGAAACCTTTTTCTCCCAAAAACTTTTAGTAAAGAGGCACATTAATGCCTAGTATGAATAACTTTATGAGTGTATACCAAGGAAAGGGGGTGTGTTTCATATTCGTGAATTTGAAATAAATAGATAATAGTAAATAGAAAAGAGATGAGATGATAATAAGCAGAGTTTAATTGAAGCCAAAACTCCTAACTAAAGGTAAGCAGGTGAATGTAAACATGACACCACCAAGAAGTTATGGAGAGCTTGGTAGAGCACAGGATTTCCCACCAGACATAAGCTATGCATTAAGAGTCAAGTTTTTAAAACTTCTCATTGGATAATTACTGCATAAAAATTACCACAAATTTAGGGGCTTACAACAACCCATCTTTATTATTTCATCATTTTTGTGGGTTTGAAATACAGGCATAACTTAACTGGGTCCTCTGCTTCAAGGCCTTTTTATAAAGAGTTGGGGAAGAAAGTGAGAGAGAGAGGGAGGGAGATTTATTTTAAGGAACTGTCTTATGCAATTGGAAAGTCTAAAATCTGGCAGGCTGCAAATTCATACAGGAGTTGCTGTCTTGAACCAAATTCCACAGGGCAACAGGCTACAAACTGAAGCAAAGTCTATGTTGCTGTCTTCAGAGTTCTGTCTTCTTTGAAGACTTCGGTCTTTGCTCAGTAAGCCTTCAACTAATTGAATAATGTCCACCCACATTATGGAGGGTATGCTTTATTCAGTCTATTTAAACGTGAATCTTTACTCAGAGTCTACTGATTTAAATGTTAATCACATCTGAAAAAACACCTTCACAGCAACATCTAGACTGGGGTTTGACCAGACAACTAGCCATGATAGCCCAGCCAACTGGAGATACGACATTAGCCATCCTAGGCTGCAGTCAAGGTGTTGGACAGGGCTGGGTCTCATCCTGAAGGCTTGAGAACCTTGGATCTCCTTCCAAACTCATCAGTTATCGACAGAATTCAGATCCTTGCATGGCGTTAGGTTAGTGGCCCATGTCCCTTGCTGGCTACCGGCAGAAGGCTGCCCCTGTCTTTTTGCCAAATGGGCATCTCCAAATGGTAGCTTTCTTCATCAAGGTCATCAAAGGAGAGTCTGTTATTCAGATGGAGGCTGTAATCCTATGTAACCTCATCAAAGAAATGATAGTCCATCACTTTGCCAGATTCTGTTGATTGGAAATAAATGGCTAAGCCAGCTCACCACCAAGGGAGAGAATTACACCAGGGCGAGAGTGCCAGCAGGTGGGCAGCATCTCAGAGTCTGCCTGCTGCAGGGAGCTCATCTCTGCTAATATTTGAATTTCAAGGGAATTATTTCATTAGAATCATCTTAACCAGTTTATGAGGTAGGCAGTTTTATTCCCATTTCACACATTAAGAAATTAAGTAACTAGAAGCCACCAAGTAGAAGGCAAAGCTGGTAATCAAGCCCGCATCTATTTCTACCAAATGTTGCATCTTTCTTTTAAGGCTATAAGGAAAGGCAGTGAGGAAAAAAAAAAAAAAAAAATATATATATATATATATATATAGAAACTGAGAACAAGCTTCTCTCTCTGTTTCCAACTTTTGTTCAGCCTCCTACCCTGCAAACTATTCTGTGTGGTTTTGTTTGTTTGTTTGTTTGTTTGTTTCACTAGAGATTCCTGCTAGAAAGACTGAAATTCATTTCCCTTCCTCAAATGTAGGTACTCCATAGATCCTTAACTTCTCCAGATACAGCTCTAAGACCAGGAGTTGTATCTACTTGTGGAGTACAAGGAAACTCTTCTCAGAATTTCTTCTCATTTTTTATATCTCTGCTTTCAATTTCCCTGGCTCATTATTTATAGATAATCTTTTGTGCCACTTTGTATTCCATGGATTAGAGTATTTTTCTGCTGCTCTGATAAACTGACCTTGAAACTGGAGCTATTCTGTTTTGTTTTGCCAGCAGATTTAATCTTCCTTCATTCTTCATAGCCAGTCTGTTCCCTTGAGAAGAGAAATAATCCCATGGCCTGATCATCCATTATCTGGATGGATGGAACTCTGGATTCTGTTCCAAATTGTGCCCTGAGTTCTAAACACTGTCTTTGAGATCTACATTTCATAACTGATTTTCATACCTAAGTACCTTCCTGGCATCCAGGTTTTCAAGGGTTGGGGTCTCTACCTTGATCTCTTCAAGAGGTTCCCAGAGACTGGAGTTATGATTCTGAACCCAATCTGTTGTAACTAGACCCTCTTCTCTACCTCTGCCACACTGCCAGGTCACCCATCCTCTTCTTGTTTTAGCCTGTAGCTACTATCTCACTATGATTCAAACCAGATAGGTGGGGAAACCTCATGACATTTTCTGGGTGTCTAATGCATGGGAAATTACGATAATGAAGCTTCTGGTTTATATCCCTAAGTTTCTTGTTACAAACTTCAAATGCAAAGAAAGAAAATGCTAGGATTTCTGGCTAAGTGTGAGAATGGAATAGGAATTTGGAGGCAGAGGCTTTTGTAAGATTCTTTAACCTTATACCACTCACTCAAAGTAAGCAGTGACTATCGCTGGGGCAGGGCTTTGCTGAGACATCTGTGCAACAGACCACCTCCCTCCCTTCCTCAAGCTTCTTCTGTTGATCTCCGTTGCTTACAGTACAGAATCCAAACTGCCTAGGCTTGTATTCAAGGGTTACCACGGGCTGGTTACAAGCAATTCTTTCCATCTTATTTCCATGTCCTGTGCATGATAATCCCTTCCCCTTTCTCATGTGTGAGAGTCTTCCCCTAATTCTTCACTTATTAAACTTGATCCAAGATCTTTTCATTCTGGTCCATTAACACTACATTCTTAGATAGCATTTCCTATTCCTTGCCAGAATCTCAGTGAAATGCTCTTTTATCTGGGATCCTCAGTACTTTGTTTATAACTACCCAAACACATATTTCATTCTATCACAGGATTTGGTTCATTGTTTACATGCCTTTCTTTCCTTATTAGTCCAGAACATTTGTGAAGATGGTAAAACCTGTTTTGTATTCTTTGCTATAGTCTTACCCTCAGATTCTATCACAATGTGCTGAGTGAGGCAGGGTGGTAAGATGAGGTTGAGGACAGGACATAGACTTTGGAATCAGACACACTTAAATTTGGAAATAGGTTCTGGCATTTATTAACTGTGTGATTGAAAAAGTTACTTAGCCCCCAAGTCTTGGTTTCCTCATTTATCAAATGAGAAGAGCCTTGCCTGCCTCAGAGGTTTGCTGTAAGAACGCACTAATATTAAATAGAAAGACTGGCACATTAGGTATGCAATTAATGTCTCTTCCCCAAACCTTCCATTCCCACAACTCAGAATCCACATCCCATTCCAACTTCCTCTCCCACCTGCTCTTCCTGGTTCCACCCCACCATTGATGAATGAATATGTTAAATTGGATTCAATCCTCTGTCATTGGCCCCCTTGAATCAGGAAGCAAATGACTCACAGCTTTTAAGCGGTCTGTTGGCTTCTCTCTCTGCAGCCCTTCTGCTTGCTTGGTGCCTCGCATCCTTGCGTCCTTGCTCTTCTCCTCCTCCCCCAGCCGGGCCTGCTATGAATCCCTCTTTTGTGTTCTCTGTCTGTTTTAAAGTTTCATTCTCGTCTTCATATTCTCTGTTTACACGGAGTCTCTCTTCTGCTGAATGTCCCTGTGAAGCTGGCGTTCGGTCGCTCTTCCGGCTTCTCAAGTCCTGCATTTCTGAGTGTCCTGGTGCTCCTAATGTTCGGCACCCGAGCCAGAGCTTTCTGAGCAAGTGCCCTAATGTGAAAGGAGGGCTGTTTCAAGGTTATGTCATCTCCCACCATGGCACTCCCTCATCCGCAGCCAGGCTAAATCAAAGTTTCCATGGAGATGAGACAGACACGAGTCTGTCGGATCAATTCTGATTTTTATAAATAAGAATACATTTTAAGTCTGCATTGCTGGCTTGAGCTGCTTGTCATAGCTAAGAGGAGGGTGGGAAGTTATCAAGTAAGTTTCGAGCTTTGCACATCTATTCAGCTTAGCATAAGAGAGAGACTAAACCCTTGCCCTAAGGTGGCTTAAAATTTAGTTAGAGAATGAAAGTTTACTTGGGGAATAAAAATTTATTGCGGGAATGAAATTAGTCCACAAGGTAGAGAGGGTAATTAGTGGATAAGAATAAGAAGAGCTAGTTTAATTGCTATTTATTGACTTATCACATGAGTAAATAAATACATGATTGCTATGGACTGTGTGACCACCACCCCTATAAATCCGTATGTTGAAACCTTAGTCTGCAGTGTGATGGTAATTGGGGGCAGGGTCTCTGGGAAGTTATTAGATCATCAGAGTAGAGCCTTCATGGTGGAATTAGCACCTTTGTAAGAAGAGACAGGAGAAAGCTTGCGTCCTTCCTCTCTTTCTCCCCTTCTGTCTCCCTTTCTCTCACTCCCTGTCCCCTCACCACGGGAGGATACAGCAAGAAGATGGCATATCAGGAAGAAGGTCCTCACTGGAACAAGGCCGTATTGGCGTCCTGATCTTGAGCTTTTCAGCCTGCAGAACTGTGAGAAATAAATTTCTGTTGCTGTTCATGCCACTCAGCCTATGGTACTTGTCGTAGCACCTCGAAGTAAGACAACGATCGAATGAATGAATAAAAATGGTTAAGCTAATGAGTAGATAAGTCTTACAGTTTGCATTTTTGACAAAGTAACTAATTCAAAACAATTTAAATCACCTTTAAATTATTTGCCTTGGAAATCCACATTGATTCCCTTAAGTCAGCAATTTAAGCAATTTCAACAAAGACACCTTAGAGAACCACAATAGATCAGAGCTTACACTGAGTAGCAGAGAAAAGTAAGGTGAATAAGATATTGTCCTTTCTCTAGTACACAAACAAAAATCTCCCCTTACCCTGTTATTGCCAAGATATTCTAAGTGTAGGTCTACAACCTAGCATTGAATAGGAGCCGTTATTGAATAGAAGGCATCCGTTTTAAGTACAATCATAGATTGAATGCAAATTGTGTTGGGATTCAGGACTACTTGCTGATTGATCTATAAGCATTACTCAGTGTCTCTATTTCATCAGTTGTAGAGTTTTGTCTTTCTCTTCTGGAAGTATTTGACACTTTTCATTCTCTGTTCTTGGTGTGTGAAATATTTGTTTTGTTCCCAACTAGAATATAAATTTCTTGAGAGCAGGATCTATTTTTAAATTTATCTGTGCATCTTCCACAGGCCCTAGCATAGTGTCTGGCATATGGCAGACACTCAATTACACTGGATGAAAGAAGGCAGGGAACAGGTGTAATATAAAATAACAATGTGTATTTGCTCAATAAGGATTTGGGAAGTGTGACTGTGTCACACACAAATCTAGGCAATGGAAACATAAAGATGAATAAAACCAGTTCCTGATGCTTTAGGAGCTTTCATCCTGGTTGGAAACTCCAAACACAAACCAGTAATGGTGATTCAGTGTGCTAAGTATCATGGTAATGATAAACATTAGATGCTTTATGAGCAATTGGCCGGGCTCGAGAATTCTGAGAAGCCTTAGGAAGAAAGGTGAACTTGAAGCAGGACATAAAGAATGAAAAAGTTTGCCAAGTGAAAAAGTTAGGAAGATAATTCAACAGAAAGAGAAGAATGCAAGATAGCAGTGAAATAGGCCTATTGCAGGAACTCTAAGGAGATGAGTGTGGCCGGCCTTTTCACTTTATTGAAGTTGAACTCTAGGGGCCCGGATTCTCTGGATCACCTTCTCATCTCACCCTCCGTCTAACTCTGGAAATACTGGATATGGGGACACTCCAAGGTGTATACCGTAAAGCTTACTCTGAAGGAGCTCATTGTCCAGGAGAGAAAAGACATGTACATAACTAACTGCAAGACAAGGCATGGAGTAGATAATAAATACCTGTATCGGAAGATGGCGGAGTAGAAGGACGCTCGCAGGTCACCCTCTCCCACAAATACACCAAGACCCACATCTACAGACCCACTAAGCCAACCAGAGCACCTGTGGAACTCCGACAGAACATCGCCCTCTTCAAAAGATAAAGACGCCAAAAATCTGGTAGGAGAAAAGGAAAAAAGAAAGAACAAAAGGCAAAGCAGCGCGGGACGGGTCCCGCGGGGAGGGAGCGGCAAAGGAGGACTGGCGCTCGCTCTCTGGGTCTCCCCTCTCCAACTGAGAGGCCAGCGGGAGGGAGGGGGAGCCTCCGAGGCTCGGATCTGTACAGAGCAGCCCTTGACTAACAGAACTAAGTTAAACGGGCACAGAGCGGTCCCCCCCCCCCAGCCTGAGACGCGGGCCGGCAGCCCTGGGCAGGGCCAGGCTGCACAAGCCGGGCAGAGGACGGGAGTGGCTGCACGGAGGCAGCCCCGGGGGACTGCAGGGGGCTGCGAGCCATGGCTGTGGGTGCACAGGGCAGAACAACCTGGACCCTCCATAAAACAGCAAGGTTGATGTGCTCCCGGGGGAAGGGTGCACACCCCCATCTCTGAAAACCCGCGGAAAGTTTTCGGGGGAAGAGAGGCGGGGCTCAGGCACAGCCGCCATATCGCGATATCCTCCGGCGCGGAGCACCCAGGCGGGGGTGGGGCGAAACCTGCATCCGCACCGAAGGGCTTAGCAGCCTCAAAGGCCAGGCTGAGACTGGCCTGCAGCCCGGGGCAGATAGGATCCTTCCATCCTGGTCCCTCAGAGAACTTGCTCCACAAAGACAAACAAGGAGCTAGGTTCTGGCTCGGAGCAGGGACAGGGCTGTCCCTCGGTCTTCCCCGAGCCCACCCGCGGAGCGCCGACCAGGGCGGAGCGCGCAGCCGCACAGAGAGCGGAGCTACCGGCGGTGCAGGTAGAGGGAGAGCCCCCCCCCCCCCCCCCCGCCTTTCGGGCAGGAACACAGTCCCTGACCGAGGTGCTGGGAGGGGGCACGACCCGCCCTCCTACCTGGCCAGTCTGCAACATCTGACTGCGGCATCCGGAGGGGCAGGGACCCGCCCGCCCACAGCAGAGAGCTGCACCTGACCCAGTGTTAGGAGGAGGCGCGATCGGCTTGCCGACAGGTGCTGGGAGCAGCACAGAAGAGGGCGCCAATGGAGGGCCTCTGAAAACAGCAAGCTGAGCTTCCAAAACAGGATGAAGACAGAAAGACTTCACAGCAAAAGCACACAGACTCCAGGAGAACACCGACAACCCCCCCCCCCCCTTTTTTTTAATCTGTTTTTACCTGTTCTATTTTCTATTACTGTCTTAATTTTTACTTCTTAATTCATTTCTATTTCTCTTGGGTTTTGATGTCCTGCTATTGATTAGACACAGGTTTCAAATACATCTATTTATCTCCCCCCCCCCTTTTTTTGGAAAGGTTTTAAAAGGACATCTCAACCCGATTAATACTCTGCTTCAACTCACTCTTCTATTATTCATTATACACTGTTTTCAAACCCTCTTTCTCCCTTCTTTTAAAATTCTTTCTCTCTCTTATTATTTTTTCTTTTTTTCCTAAGTTCTATTCCTAAATAGGCATCAGATAGATAAAATCCTTAAGGACCAAGATAAACAACTGATACTCCATAAACCACAGTGCCAAAGAGGTATGAGCAAGATGAAGAAGCAGAAAAACATTTCCCAATTAAAAGAACAAGAGAAATCCCCTGAAAGAAAGATCAATAAAATAGACATCGATAGCCTACTAGATCAAGATTTCAAAAAAGGAGTGATCGAATTGCTGAAGGAATTGAAAGAGTGCTTAGAGATATAAAATATGTCAAAAATGAAATTGAAGCTATAAAGAAGAGCCAAGTAGAATGGGTAAACTCATTGACAGAGATGAGGAATGATCTAATAGCTGTGCAAAGCCTGACTAGATAATGCAGAGGAACGAATTAGTGATCTAGAAGACAGGGCAATAGAAAGCACCCATTCAGAAGAACTACAAGAGAAGCAAATAAAAAATAATGAAAATAGCATAAGGGACCTATGGGATAATATAAAGCGTCCCAATCTTCACATAATAGGGGTCCCAGAAGGAGAAGGAAGATCAAAGGGGATTGAAAAGGTTTTTGAAGAAATCATGACTGAAAACTTCCCAAACTTAAAGAAGGAATCAGATATCCAAGTACAGGAAGCTCAGAGGGTCCCAAACAGGAAGAACCCAAATAGACCCACACCAAGACATATCATAATCAAGATGGCCAGAGTCAAGGATAAAGAAATGATTCTAAAGGCAGCAAGAGAAAAGCAAAGAGTAAGTTACAAGGGAACCCCCATGAGGCTCTCAGCTGATTTCTCTACACAAACACTACAGGCCAGAAGGGAGTGGCAAGATATATTCAAAGCCCTGAATGAATAAAAGATGCAGCCTAGGATCCTTTATCCAGCAAGGCTATCCTTGAGGATAGAAGGAGAAATAAAGAGTTTCACAGACAAAAAAAAAAGCTGCAGGAGTTTAGCAACACTAAACCCATGCTAAAAGAAATATTGAAAGGGCTATTCTAAATAGAAAAGCAGCAGGATGCTACAGAAATGAGAAACACAACTGGAAAGGTGATAAGTCATGAATTACAAATAAAGTAAACATGAAATTATAAAAGAAGACATACAAATCACTGAGAGTGGGAGAGGGAGGCAGGGAAATATAGAATATTTTTTTCTTTCTTTTTAAAATTTTTTTAACAGTAGGATGGGTTTGAGATCATGCTACTATCAGTTTAATAAAAACAGTTATAGTAATGGGTTGATAGATTTACAAAAAAGTGTAACCACAAGCCAAAAATTTACAAAGGAGTCACAAAAATTAAATAAAATCCATGATAATACGAAGGAAAATTACCAAACACAAAAGGAAGAAGAAAGGAACAAAGAGGATATGCCAATTCAACTGCAAAGATAAGTTCAAAATGGCAATAAACACACATCTATCATTAATTACTGTAAATGTTAATGGACTAAATGCTCCAGTCAAAAGACAGAGTGGCAGACTGGATAATAAAGCAAGAACCTTCAATATGCTGCATACAAGAGACCCACTTTAGGGAGAAGGACACATATAGATTGAGAGTGAAAGGATGGAAAAGGATATTCCATGCAAATGGAAAAGCCAAAAAAGCAGGTGTTGCAGTACTGATTTCAGACAAAATAGACTTTAAAACAAAGGCCATAAAGAAAGATAAAGAAGGACATTTTATAATGATTAAAGGAGTGATACAAGATGAGGATATTACACTCGTTAATATATATGCACCCAATATAGGAGCACCTAAGTACATACAAGAATTACTAACAGAGATAAAGGGGGATATTGATGGGAATACAATCATAGTTGGAGATTTTAACACTGCATTAACATCACTAGACAGATCTTCCAGACAGAAAATAAACAAGGCAACAGAGAAATTAAATACTACAATAGAAAAACTAGATTTGGTGGATATTTTCAGAGCATTACACCCCCCAAAAATAGGATATACATTCTTTTCAAGTGCACATGGAACATTTTCCAGGATCGATCATATACTTGGGCACAAAAGAAACCTCAACAATTTTAAGAAGATAGAAATTATCTCAAGCATCTTTACTGACCACAATGCCATGAAACTGGAAATCAACAACAGAGAAACAAAGGAGAAAAAAAGGAAAGCATGGAGATTAAACAATATGTTATTGAAAAAACAATGGATCAATGAGGAAATCAAAGCTGAAATTAAAAAATACCTTGAGAC
The DNA here is from genome assembly GCF_009834535.1 of Camelus ferus. Classification (NCBI taxonomy): domain Eukaryota; kingdom Metazoa; phylum Chordata; class Mammalia; order Artiodactyla; family Camelidae; genus Camelus; species Camelus ferus. Next base: position 10,001,676 of record NC_045720.1, read on the forward strand.
AAATGATAATGAAAGCACAACCACTCGAAACCTATGGGACACAGCAAAGGCAGTGCTAAGAGGGAAGTTTATAGCGATACAGGCCTTCCTCAAAAAAGAAGAACAATCTCAAATAAACAATTTAACCCACCACCTGAATGAATTAGAAAAAGAAGAACAAAAAGCCCCAAAAAAGCAGCAGAAGGAAGGAAATAATAAAGATCAGATGGGAATTAAATACAATAGAGATTAACAAGACCATAGAAAAAATCAACCAAACCAAAAGCTGGTTTTTTGAAAAAGTAAATAAAATCGACAAACCTCTGGCCAAACTCACAAAGAAGAAAAAAGAGAGAGTACAAATTAGCAAAATAAAAAAGGAAAATGGAGAAATTACAACAAACAAAATAGAAATACAGCATATCATACGAGAATATTATGAAAAACTATATGGAACCAAACTGGATAACCTAGAGGAGATGGACAAGTTTCTGGAAACATACTGTCCACCAAAACTGAATCAAGAAGAATCTGAACACTTGAACAATTCGATCACTAGAAAGGAAATAGAAATAGCAATTAAAAACCTCCCTACAAATAAAAGTCCAGGACCGGACAGCTTCACCGGGGAATTCTACCAAACATACAAAGAAGAACTCATACCAGTCCTTCTCAAACTCTTCCAGACGATTGAAAAGGAGGGAATACTCCCAAACTCATTCTATGAAGCCACCATCACCCTGATACCAAAACCAGGCAAAGACACTACAAAAAAAGAGAATTATAGGCCAATATCACTGATGAACATAGACGCCAAAATCCTCACCAAAATTTTAGCAAATAGAATCCAACAACACATAAAAAAGATTATACATCATGACCAAGTGGGGTTCATCCCAGGGACACAAGGCTGGTTCAACATACGCAAATCAATCAGTGTAATACATCACATCAACAAGAGAAAGGACAAAAACCACATGATCATCTCAATCGATGCAGAAAAAGCATTTGATAAAATTCAACACCCATTTATGATAAAAACTCTCGCCAAAGTGGGTATAGAGGGAACATATCTCAACATAATAAAAGCTATATATGACAAACCTACAGCCAGCATAGTACTCAACGGTGAAAAACCCAAAAGCTTCCCACTAGACAAGACAAGGATGCCCACTATCACCACTCCTATTCAACATAGTCCTGGAAGTCCTAGCCACAGCAGTCAGGCAAGAGAAAGAAATAAAAGGGATCCAAATTGGAAAAGAAGAGGTAAAAGTGTCATTATATGCTGATGACATGTTACTATATATAGAAAACCCTAAAAGGTACACACAGAAGCTACTAGAGCTGATTGAAGAATTCAGCAAGGTAGCAGGTTACAAAATTAACGTTCAAAAATCAGTTGCATTTCTTTACACTAACGATAAATCAACAGAAGAAGAAAGTAAAGGAACAATCCCCTTTAAAATAGCACCCAAAGTAATAAAATATCTGGGAATAAATCTAACCAAGGAGGTGAAAGAATTATACACAGAAAACTATAAACCATTGATGAAGGAAATTAAAGAAGACTTTAAAAAATGGAAAGATATTCCATGCTCTTGGATTGGAAGAATCAATATTGTTAAAATGGTTACACTGCCCAAGGCAATCTACAGATTTAATGCAATCCCTATCCAATTACCCAGGACATATTTCACAGAACTAGAAAAAATCATAATAAAATTCATATGGAACCATCAAAGACCTAGAATTGCCAAAGTATTACTGAAGAGAAAGAAAGAGGCTGGAGGAATAACTCTCCCAGACTTCAGACAATACTATAGAGCTACAGTCATCAAGACAGCATGGTATTGGTACCAAAACAGACATATAGACCAATGGAACAGAATAGAGAGCCCAGAAATGAACCCACAAACTTTTGGTCAACTCATCTTTGACAAAGGAGGCAAGAATATACATTGGAATAAAGACAGTCTCTTCAGCAAATGGTGTTGGGAAAACTGGACAGCTGCATGTAAAACAATGAAGCTAGAACACTCCCTTACACCATATACAAAAATCAACTCAAAATGGATTAAAGACTTAAACATAAGACAAGATACAATAAACCTCCTAGAGGAAAACATAGGCAAAACATTATCTGACATACATCTAAAAAATTTTCTCCTAGAAGAAACAAAAGCAAGAATAAACAAATGGGACCTAATGAAACTTACAAGCTTCTGCACAGCAAAGGAAACCAGAAATAAAACAAGAAGAAAACCTACGGAATGGGAGAAAATTTTTGCAAGTGAAACTGACAAAGGCTTGATCTCCAGAATATATAAGCAGCTCATACGACTCAATAAGAAAAAAATAAACAACCCAATCCAAAAATGGGCAGAAGACCTAAACAAGCAATTCTCCAAGGAAGACATACAAATGATCAAAAGGCACATGAAAAAATGCTCAATATCACTAATTATCAGAGAAATGCAAATCAAAACTACAATGAGGTATCACCTCACACCAGTCAGAATGGCCGTCATTCAAAAATCCACAAATGGCAAATGCTGGAGAGGCTGTGGAGAAAGGGGAACCCTCCTACACTGCTGGTGGGAATGCAGTTTGGTGCAGCCACTATGGAAAACAGTGTGGAGATTCCTCAAAAGACTAGGAATAGACTTACCATATGACCCAGGAATCCCACTCCTGGGCTTGTATCCAGAAGGAAATCTACTTCAGGATGACACCTGCACCCCAATGTTCATAGCAGCACTATTTACAATAGCCAAAACATGGAAACAGCCTAAATGTCCATCAACAGGTGACTGGATAAAGAAGTAGTGGTATATTTATACAATGGAATACTACTCAGCCATAAAAACCGACAACATAATGCCATTTGCAGCAACATGGATGCTCCTGGAGAATGTCATTCTAAGTGAAGTAAGCCAGAAAGAGAAAGAAAAATACCATATGAGATGGCTCATATCTGGAATCTAAAAAACAAAACAAACAAACAAAACAAAAACAAAGCGTAAATAAAGGACAGAAATAGACTCACAGACAGAGAATACAGACTTGTGGTTACCAGGGGGGTGGAGGGTGGGAAGGGATAGACTGGGATTTCAAAATTGTAGAATAGACTACACTGTATGGTACAGGGAAATATACACAAAATGTTATGATAACTCACAGAGAAAAAAATGTGACAATGAGTGTGTATATGTCCATGAATAACTGAAAAATTGTGCTGAACACTGGAATTTGACACAACATTGTAAAATGATTATAAATCAATAAAAAATGTTAAAATAAATAAATAAATAAATAAATAAATACATACATACATACATACATACATACCTGTATCAAAAAAAAAAAAAAAGATAGTGAAATAGAGCTCATTACAGACAGAAGGAACAGCATATGCTAAGGCACAGAGAAATGAGGATGTCCACCATATAAAATTATTTGAGGTGGTTAGAGCGGGAGTATGTTATGGAGAGTCATAGGTTAAGAGAGTAGCAAGATAGGTTGAGGTCAGATTATAGAGCCCTGGCCATGCCCTTGAACTCCATCACTCGAGAAATAATAAGCCATTGATTTTCTTTAAGGAGATCAGTGAGACAATCAAATTTTCATTTTAGAAGACAACTCTAACCAAGGTGGACACAGTAATCCTGGGGATCAAGGAAGGAAGGGAATATTGAGCAAGGACTGTGTGCCAAGAAATTTACTGGGGACGTTTCACAGATATATTGCGGTTTGCTTCATTTAATCCTTACAAACCCAAAGAGACAAGCATTAGTATGCTCTTTTAACAGAGGAAAGATCTGATGCTTGAAACTGAGAATGAAAGAATGATTAGAAATTAAGAAACTACTTAAAATTCTAGGGGAGACCAAAAGCAGGTCAATGCCAGAATAATGGTATTAGAAAGGGCAGAGTAAGGAGGGCACAGGGGTGAGGAAAAACATATTGGGGAAGTTCAGAAAGCATAATTAATAGAACTGGCATTCATTGGCTGTAGTAATGAGGAAGAGGAATAGTCAATGGTAGATTCGAAGTCTTAGAGAGTTGAAAAGCCTGGGTCTTATGTAACTACCTTCTTTGGTTTTAATATGTTTAACATTCGTTTTCATACCATTACCTTGAAATTCATAGAGGTAGATAGAAATTTCCTTCAAGAAGCAAACCAGAGGTTTAGAGATTTCTGCCTTTAGTATACCCCCCGGGAGTCAGCTACAGTGTCAGGAAAACTCCCAGGTACCCAGGATTCAAGATAACTTTGTATCTTTCAGCTCTGGTGTTATTGAGAGGATTTCTGTTGGTGAAGTTTTCAGAGGAACTTGGAAGCCAACACATATATAAGTGCAAAGAATTGTATCAGATGGGAGGCACCACCCAGCCTCTTGGCAAGCCTGAATTCACTTGGAAGCAATTAGTGGCCCAAGAGGCTGATATCATAGAGGATCAAAGTGTTTGCTGGGAAGTGATCTGAGGAGCAAAGAGGCCACCAGTGACTTCACAGAAAACCATGCAATGATTATGAAACAGTGCATTTTGCAATGCTGCACACAGCAGAGGGATGACTCCGATTCCAGATAAACCCTGCTGACATCCAAAAGGCCTCTCATGCTTCCAAGCACGTTTAATATCACATATTCCCTTTCCTCTCTCAAGCTTAAGTTTGGTGGTCCACTCCTTGTTTTGAGAGTTTCCTTAACAACTATCATGATTGGAAAATTTAGCTATGCACGTGCTCAACCTTCTGTTTTACAAACAGATAGAGAGTGCAAGACATGGATCAGAATTCAGGAGATAAAGAAAAATTAATGCACCTTCTAGACCCTTCTGTAGTAGTTCTGATCACTTCCTCTGACTAAAGTGATGAAATACGAAACAAAACAGAGGATGTGAGTGACACAGGAAATTAGAAGGGGAGGAGAGAGGCAGAGAGACTTCAAAGGGACCTGTCCTATCTTGCTTATCTAAAAACTCCCCATTAATGTGTCTCATAGCAGCCTACTTTTTTGTTTTATAGTTCTTATCAAAGTTTGCAGCTATATTTTTATAACTGTGGTCACCATTCATGATCCCTGAGATGCCCAATAACAGCTGAAATAATGGAGTCCAGTAGACTACAGTGAGGCATGTGTGTGTGGGTGTGTGTTTGTACATGCGTGTATGTGTATGTTAGCACAACAGTGCCTGCCAAGGTGAGAAGATGCCTCACATGGAGGCCTAGAACTTCATCTAAGTAGGAAGATGAAATTTGCAGGTTTCAAATATACTCGGGGGATGAACAAGGCCAATGAGCCAATGGAATGATAACTTTTGTAAATGAGATCTTTCTTTCAGGATCACATTCCCTAAGGATTAAAATTTAGACTGCTTAGGCTCAGAACATTATCATAATCCTTTTGATAACATTTTATCAAAATCCTTTACAATGGACCCCATTGTACTTTTTCCTACTATTATCTCCCACTTCTCTTCCCTCCATCCTCTGACACACAAATGTGCACACATCCCATCCTACATTTCAGCCATTCTCTTATCCCCACTGTATTAGTTTCCTGTTGCTGCTGTAACAAATCACCACAAACCTAGTGGCTTAATAAAGCACAAATGGATTATCTTATAGTGATGAAGATCAGAAGTCCAACACAAGTCTTCTGCTTAAATCAATAAATACAGGACTGTGTCCCTTCTTGAGGCTCTAGAAGAGAATGTATATACTTGACTTTTCCAGCTTCTAGAGACTGCCTGCCTTTCCTTGGATTATGACTTCGTTTTTTCTTCTTCAAAGCCAACAACATAGGATTTTCAAATCACTCTCTGACTCCGACCTTATTTTGCTTCCTTCCTTCATTAATAAGGATTCTTATAATTACATTGGGCCCATTCAGATAGTACAAGATAGTTTCCCCGTTTTACGATTTTTATCATAATCCCATCTGTAAAGTTCCTATTGCCATATAGGTGACATATTCACAGGCATTGTGAAGTAGGCCATGGCCATCTTTGGGGGGTGGTCTTTATTCTCCCTACCCTACCTGCAGAACACTAAGCACATTCCCACTTCTGTATCTTTTCCTTAAGCTAATTTCTCTGCCTGAATTCCCTTTTCTCCCTTACCCACCTAGAGGTCACCTACCTTGACTGTGACCTTGTTGCTGAAACTTTCCCTAATTACCCATCTTACCTTGGAAGAATTACAGTTTTATCCTTGTCCTCGTGGCAATGTGTTACATATTGAATCTATTACAGCATCCATCACACGGAGTTGTTTTTCTTTGTTACTTGTCTGCCTCCTGCAGAAGGCTGGGAGCTTCTCCAAGGTCAGAATGTATACCTTCCTCATTCCTTGTTTAATTACTAGTACCTAGGGAAGGGCCATTAGTAAACATTATTTATCTTGTATTTGATTAAATTCACTGATTTAGGTAGAATATTTTTGGGTCATTAACAAAGGACTTTTTTGTGTCATTTCTAATTCAATTCAGTAACTACCTTCAACTGTGTCCTGAAAAAGCTATGCCTTAGCTGGTACCAATGATGACTGAGTTCAGACTTTGGAAGGAATCTCTATGAAAGAAGATTGAGTTGTGTGACATCAAAACAGTAGAGCAATACACCAACAGTACTGACCAGTTTTGATTTATCATGAGCATGAGTTTTCTAGTGAAATAACTGTAAATCAAGAATTAACTCTTTAAATCATCTTTCAAACAGAGCGAAGTGCTTTTAGCATCAGACTATACCAGTTTAAACCATAACATATGTTTGTAACCTACAGCTTGTGAAGCACTTTCCTATGCATTATCTTGTCTGAAGCCCCACATTAATTATATTAGGTAGGTAATGTTTATTATCCCAGTTTACAAAAGAGGAAATTAAGGCTCTGAGAAGTTGTGGCTATTAGCGATTGACAGAAGTGCAGATAAAATCTGGTCCTCTTACTCAAGTGTTAGTTCTTAATGTATTTCCCTGTAATGAGGCTTAGATTTCTTCATCATTAGATCTGGGGCGGAAATAGGTTGAGGAACATTTTCTCCTCAAACTCCTTTGCATGATCCTATAGAGGAAATACTAAAGGACCACTTACAACTCTTACTATGTACGGTCAATGCATCTACTATTCCTTAATACTATAGTTAACCCGCTGCTTACTTCATGGTCCCTTGTGAACATGTTCTAGATGAGACCTTGAAAACAAAATACACTGTTAAAAGTCCATGGGAAAAAAAGAAACTAGCTCTCTGAAAAGAGGGGCATGCTTCTTGACTGCATCTGATTAATAGAGAGCAGACATCCATCTACCTGGAAGGCTGGAGGAAGGGCTCCTGCGTTGAATGTGGCTAGACCAGCGCATAACAACTCCCTCTTAAATGTAAAAGCAAATTCCAAAAAATGTAAAATATTTATAAGCCACATTTAAAAATTTTTTTCAATTGTTAAAATATATCTAACTGACACTGTGGAAATCAGTTGAGTACAGCTCTCAAAGAATCAGTTCCTCCACAAAAACAACCATAACCTTGGGAAAATGAACAGAATCAAATTTCTTGGAACTCTGGGTTATGATCAAAGACTGCCACAACTTGGGGAGTGTTTGATGAAGAAAAGAGTCACCAGATTTTGCTGATAAAGTACTGCGGCCTTTTTGCTTGTTGTGTATCATTCCCCAGCATTGCAGCCGTCACCAGGTGATGGTGGCCCACGTTCTTGGTCTGGCTTGCTGGAGCTAGTGCAAATGAAACTTGTTCTTAACATGCTGGATTGCACATTTTTATCTGTTTTTGCAGTTGTGGGAGCTAAGGGGTAGTGCAGAGGCTGACTTGTCTTGCCCTCTTCCTTTGGCTGGAACAGCTTTCCTGGTGGCATCTGAGGAGTGTGGCACAAGATTTAAAGACACACTGTCTTTGCCTGGCTGTGGCGAGTGATGGCAGACGAGGCCATCATCTGACAAATCCAGAAGCCTGGGAAGGACAGGGCTGAGGAGGAAATTTCTTGGTGGAAGAAAGGCTTAGAAGGGCCACTGCGTATACCAAGAAAGATGGAGAAAAATGTGCATGCCCAGGAAAAGACACAAGCCCAGAAAAGACCTGAGGGTACTCTAGTTTGTATCTCTGGCAAATCTGTGGGTGCTGCACAGGCAGGAGTCGAAGGCTGAGGCGTGTCTGCAGGCAGCCTCACTTACCATTGATTAAGGGCTCTGGCTCGGAGTCAAGTCACAAAAGCTGGAGAGCAGTATTTTTTCCCTTCATTGTTAGTTCCAGGATTTAAGCAAATCCATGTCAGGTTACTGAGTGACCACAAAGATAGATGAACAGAGACTTCAGTGATCACATACAACAAGGAATACCATCTTTACAAAAATTCTTTGAAAAGTCACTAAACAAACAGTTAACGGTAGCCCTTAACAGTCAACAGCAGCAAACCCTGGGGAAGGAGAATAATTTGATACCCAGATTCACCATTATAATACTCAAAATACCCAGTTTTTGAGAAAATATTGGAAGGCATGCAAGAGTCAGGAAAGCATGGCCCACTTGCAAGCAAAATATAAATTAACAGAGACTTCCCGAGGAAGCCTGGCCACTGAATTTACTAGACAAAGATGTTGAATCAAATGTCATAAATACAAGTTCATTGAGCTAAAGGAAGCCAGTTCTGTAGCTTTGTAGGAGTTTGGAAAGCAGGAAATATGAGTTCTACAACTTTGTTCTTCTTGTTCAAGATTATGTCCACTATTTTGGGCCCCTCATGGTTTGATTTAATAGGAATTTGAGGATGCAATTTTCAGATGAAAACTTATGTATCTTGAATTGTAAGATGTAAAATACGAGATTGGAAACTTGGGTCAGCTGTGTTTCCCGCCATGTGGACCAGAGAAACTGAGGAAGGAAGCTGGCAGAGCAAAAAGAGCAATAAGGCAGAAGAGCAAAGAGAAGCAATGAGGAGAGAAAGGGGACCTTCACAACAGCCACATTCTTCACTCCAGATGCGTCTCTGAGCTTGAATCCCACAGTTCCTCTGTATCATTTTATACATTGTCTCTTTAACTTAAATTGGTAGGTTTCCTGTCCCTTGAAATGAAATGAATTGCAACTGTTACACAGTGAGGAAATGAATACTGATTTATAGACACAAAAATATACCTTTGTGTATTTTAAAGGCAACAATAAAGAGACAATTTTCTTTTTCTCTTTCAAGCCATCTGAATTTATACAGGATTTTAGAGTTTCTAAAGGATATTTTAATGCAATATCTAATTTCACCCTAATACTCCCCTGGAAGTAAATGTTATTATCACCCCTACTTCAAGGATTGGAAGACTGATACCCTGAAAGGTAAAATGGCTTGCCCAAGTTAGTAGCAGAACAGGAGCTAAAATTAATATATTCCATTAAAAGCCACCTTTACTGAGCAGTCGTTCTGTAAGTGACTTGTATTGGGAACCAGAGGTAGAAACCAACATGGAACACGCTCCCTCCAGCCTTCCCTCCACTTGGACTTTCTCTCTCATGACACACAGGCTCCTCTTAACTTGGCAGGAGCAAGCAGAGTGAGTGGTGCCTCCTCTACCAGTGCTAGTACCTCCAGTTTCTTAAAAAGGCTTTCGCAGGGCACTCTGGCTGCCATGAACTATTATCAGCTCAGCTGGCTTGGGTATCCTCTGGACTCTAAAGAATCAGACCCTTTCCTTTCTTCTTTAACCTTCTCCCTGTGGCCATTCCCTCCTGACAGCATAGATGTCTACTGATTAAGCAATTTTAAGAAGGCAACTTCCTACAGCTGGGGTTGCTGTGAAAAAAATTGTTTGTGTTCTCTAACCAGAATGCTTTGTGCATGGAAAAGGCTACTTTTGGAATTGGTTTATAAACCTTACTGCAAAATTACTTGTAATCGGAGATATCAAACCAGGAGAAGGCATCCAGCAGATTCCAACCATAAGCAGTAGATTAGGACAAGAGATTCTAGATTATAGCAGAAACAGTCATAATGAGTAGAAAATAGTGCACGGACAGAATCTCTTCAGTAGTCCCACAGCAGTCCATGTTGGTGCGAGCTCTTCAGTGTCAGAGACCCAGGATCTATCTATCTGGTAGCTTCAACATCTTCAGCACGTAGTTTCCAACTCCTGGTTCAAGATGGCTGCTCAAGTCAAATCCATGTTTGCATTCCAGTCAGCAGGAAGGAAGAATAGACTCTCCCTTTAAGAACACTTCCTAAAAGTTGCATGCTCATTGCCATTTACAAAAAAAAAAAATGTACCAAAGCTTAGGCATGTAATTATAACTAATCACAAAGAGACTGAGAAAGGCACACTTTATTCTGGGTAGACACATGCCCAGCTTAAATTTAGACGTTGTATTAATAAAGGACAACAGGATATTAGAGGACAAGCAGCAAACTCTACCACAAGTGTGGAAGCTGCAGGTGAAGTCATTATATGGCTGTGCCTGTGTGGCCTTTATGAAAATGTCAAGCTAGAGAGTTCTGTTTCCTTAGATCAAACATACTGTTTTACTTCTACAGAGGCATCCTGGTATACCAGCACCCTGGGGAAGACAGGGAAAGTGATGTCTGCAGAGCAGTAGATGTAGCAATTAAGAATAAGAACAACATTGTTATAATAATTATGATAATAATGCCTCACATTTACATAATGCTTCAGATTTCCAATATTTAACTGATCCTAATTGAACCCCAACCTGTGTAACAAAGGTTTTAGTAGTAACTCAGTTTTATAGAGGAGAAAATTGGGAATCAGGGAGGTTAGTTGCATGTGTAACGTTTATTACACAGCAAGTAAGTCCTAATCCAGGGCCTGAGCACTGTCTCCAACCCTGATTCTAGTGTTCTTTGAGAAATGCAATGCCAACATATACGTGTAATTCTAATTTCTAGGTATTCCTTCATTTACTCATCAACTCACATTTACAGAGCACCCCAAAGAATACAAAGGAAACCAAACAGAACTCCTGTGTTCAAAGACTTTTGAGAAGCTAGTAGTGAAAAGTAGTGTGTGTACGTATATGTGTGTGTATATGCATATATATATACACACACATATATTTATTTTTATTTTATGTTTATATACATCATGACATATATGTATATAACACAATATGTTTGTACTTTAAAAAAGAGTGTGTACAAAATTCAGTGGTGGGGAGGAGTGTCATTTTCTAGTCCAAGCCTAAGATTCTGTGCTGCTAGAATTTATAGGCTACCCTGTACCACAGAGCCTTTGCCTCCTCCAGTGAGGCTTCCTTTCTCTCTTAGAGCTTCGTCTCATCATCCCTTCTATCCCTTGCTGATGCATTTCTCGGAGGTAAGGGCTTACAACACCCCCATGATGCTACCATCATACAAGAACAAGACCAAGATGGAAGACAGCTCCATGCCACACCAACACTACCACTGTTTGAGTCAGCTTCTTGCCCAAACGACAGGAACCTAACAATACAAACTGTGTCAACATATCATTATTGTAAGTACCATTTTGTGTGCCTCTAACCCAATGCCTTGAACATAGTAAATAGCTCCCCTTGCCAGGTCCCAGGCTGAGGGCTGTCTTTGCACTAGATACCAATAATAATGATAGATAACACTTGCTGGCGGGCACCAATCACTTTGTTAACTATTTGATGTCTGACTCATTTACTCTTTAGGACTAAGCCATGAGGTCATAGATGTTATCCCCTCATAGCATATGAAATTACTGAGAACCAGCAATGTGCCTATGTTCATACAACTCATAAATCATACGATTGTTGAGTCTTAAAATCTAAGCTCTCCATCCTTGCCTCCTACTGTAATAGTTCTCCAAGCACCTATGAAAGGTAAGGAGTAGAATTTACAGATGGGGGAACTGTTGATATTGCTTCTGATTTTCATCCTTTTCACTCTGCCCTAAACAAGCAATGGTGAGCAGTGGTTGGACCACCATCTGTAGAAGCGGGATCAGTATGGTTTCTAAGAAATTAGCTTTCTGCTGGGTTATTCTTCTTGTAAAGAAAACAACACCTGGGCCTGTGTCTGCTCTTTACCACCGTATCTATGGCTAATACATGTTTTTATTTTGGTACCAAGAAACGGTAGAACAGGAAGTCACAACAAAACATTTGGCCATTTATATTTTATCTACTTTTATCTATGTTCTAGTTTAGCCTTTATTTCTGATATTAATATTGAAAATTTCTCAATTAATTCCTAAGATTTTCCACCTCATGTCTTTGTTTCTCTAATTCTGATTAGTGTTGTTCTTTTATGTCTTGAATAATTTTTTAAAGTATATTGGCTTGTTTTGAAATAAAAGGTGACAGTTTTTACCTGCTTTGTGGCTATAATGTTTTGGTCTAATTTTATTGTCTGTAGGGATTTTTGTTGTTGTCCTTTATTCCACGTTTTTCTCATGACAACTTAGCATGGGATATGACCTCAATACTTTTCTGTAGCTCAGTTTATGTTGAATAAATTTTCATGAATTTTCAGAAGGTTGCAAGTTTCAAAGTAACATTTTCAATGTTACCCTCTGTTGTCCTCTTTTTGGTAGTGTTCAACAATATGACAGCTTGCCTCCCAGGATTTCATGGCTCCTTTACTCTCTCCCATTTTTACCTGGACCTTCTCTCCTTTCTCTTTCCAGTTCTTCCCCAGTTCCATCTTGGTTCAACTTCCAGAAGTTTCTCTTCAGTGTGGAGCTCTATCCTAGACAGGCTTTCTGGCTAGTGAGCTTTGAGAGACCATAGAATCTAGAATAACCCAGATCCTGAAAGCAGTCATTTTGCACTCACCCTCTACTGCTGCTTTCAAGTCACCCCACTGGGATTTCCAGTGTATAACTGTGGGCTCTTTTGCAGTTTCTGTTCTCTGTGCTATCAAACAGCATCTTGTGGCTCTCTGACTCTTCTAGGTTTTAGAAGACCTTCCATACAGGTGTTTAGGGTATGGTAGATTTTCCTCACTTGCTTGTATTTGGGGCTTCATAAGGATACTGTTTTGTGGTAACAGTTGCCCTTGGGTTTTGGTTTTGTTATCTTGTTGTTCTATTTCTTTTATTTGGAGATTATGAGAGATTCGAAATCCATATTGGGGTCATTATTACTTTTCCAGAATCCTCAGGACATTTATAGTTATTTCTTGTTATTAATTTCTAGCTTATCTCCATTGTGACTTGAGAACATATTCTATATAGTCTTTATTCAGTTAATGTTTGTTTCCAGGTAAGCTCTTTGTGGGTAGGGACCATTCCCTTATATTTCTACAATCTAGTTGGTGCTTAACCATACATTGACACTCAATAAACATTTGTTTATTGTTATTTTTGTCAGTTTTTTTATTCCTCATTAAGAGTAATTCAAGCAGTTAGTATGTACCCAGCAGTAACTCATGCACTTGGAGGGTTGTCTTAGTCCATTCAGGCTGCCATAACAAAATAACCACAGTCTGGGTAGCTGAAAAGCAACAGAAATTTATTTCTCTCAGTTCTGGAGTCTGGAAGTCCAAGATCAGGGTACCAGCATCATCAGCTGAGGGCCCTCTTCCAGGTTTCTGTCATCTTCTTGTTGTGTCCTCGTGTGATGGAAGGGAGCTCTTTAGGGTCTCTTTTATAAGGGCACTAATCCCATTCATGAGGGACCCACCCTCATGATCTGATCACCTCCCAAAGGCCCTGCTTCCTAACACCATCACATTTAGCATTAAGATTCCAACATGTGCGTTCTAGAGGGGGGACAGAAACCTTCAGACTCTAGAAGAGGTACAAGGAAATGTAAGATACTGGGATTTTTTTCCCCCAAAATACTTAATGTCCTTAAATCAGAGACTCTTGTGCTTGAAAATATTGTTTAAGTCACCCAGGTATACTGAAGTCATTAAACAACTGAAATCACAGAACTTAGATACAAGTATATTTTGACTTACAGACAATAGTAGCAGTTTGGTAGTTACGTGCCCTTGGACTGCTGTGTGTGGAGATCTGTTCTGTGTCTGCGTACGCTGCTAGAAGGAAGAGTCCGAGGACCGACTCCTGGAATGTTTCCTCCCATGTATGCAGCTCATGAGAGCAGCATAACAAATCCACATAATTGTATTCTCAAGTTAAGACTCCATTGACGTCATATGAGGATAACAATGATTTAAGAAATAACATTTGAAGACAAGCGTTGAATTTGGGGGCAAGCTTGGAACACGTGTGTGGTTACGTTATAGACAAAATAAAACTCGCAGAAGAACTGGGTTTAGGTTTCTGAATTTCTACTTGTACACCCAGCATTTCAAGAGTCTTTACCTCATCTCTGACTCTGTTCTTAGAGTTTTACACGTATTTACGTATTTACGCTTCACAGCTTTATCAGCAAGTTGTTACTCATTTCAAGATCTTGGGAAATCACATAACCTCACAGGGCTTTGTTCCCTCACTTGTACAACATGGATCACCAGAGCTACTCCACAGGGGGGACTCAGACTTTTTTGATAGAATATATGTGAACACAATCTACAATCTTGCCATACTACGTGCTATTACTATTTCCAGTCCATCCCACTGTGAAATGCTAATACACACACTGACAGGACATAAGGATCGACTTTCATAGTGTAGAGTGTGAGCGCTGTACCAAAGGAAGTTGTTGAGGGCTGGGATATGGAGGCAGGAAATGAATTTATACAACACAGTGGCTTTAGTTTTAAATCAAAACATGAGGGGGAGGAAAAACATGAAGATTGCAGAGCAAGAATGAGAATAGTATTTCCTAAAATACCAAGAAGGGTTACCTGTGTGGGATGAAAAAGTAGATACTTAAATACCACATAAGTATAATAAAATACGATGGGTATATGTTTACACTTGAGCTATATATGATTTTCATCACTGTCTTTTTTCTAAGTATTACAATTATTTCTGTGTATGTGTTTGCTGTTTTATTTGACTATAAGCTTTTTAAGGACAGAGATAATAGTTTTTCATTATTATACCCTTTTACATGTAGTGGAAGAATACAGTAATTGGACTAAGAGATTTGAGTTGAAATCTTTGCTCCACTCAATCTCATGTGATTAGAAGATTTTTTTTTTTTCTCATTTGTGAAACGGAGAGGATGAACCTGAACAGACAAAATCACATGTTTGTGCTGAGTATTAAACAAAACTATGTAAGGTACACTATCAACTGAAGCGATATCCAAATTTCATGATTGACACCATCAACATCATCACCATCGTCACCACCATCACTTCATTACAATCATCATTAGACCCAACACTTTGTCATGCAAGGTGAGCCAGTGAATATTTGCTGAATGAAGAAATGATGAAACAAATGAATGAATAACTGAATGAGACAAGATGCACAAGAAATAAAGCCGGATCCTAGATTATGCACAGCCTTGAAATCTCATTTTTCATAAGAAGTTCAAAACAAAAGATGGATTATCAATGCTTTATTTTGAAATCCTGCTTCATATGTCGTTTTCTGACAGTAAAATGTAAATTTGGCTTGAATGGATCCCAAAGAAAGGCCATGGGTGGGATTCGGAAAAATCTTCATCTTCTAAAATGAAACTTAAGTACTTTGGCACTGATGAAAGCCATTTTTTCAGTGAATGGGATCCAGCAAGTGATCTTCCAGCAGAAGAAAGGAGGGAATTCAACACCTTCCTTAGTTAAGTCTATCGTGGGTGGACCCCACAGCCAAAGAGTTACCCTACTTAAGACTCTCAGCATCTGTATCCAAATTAGGCATGTGTTTCAGGAAGTGAATTTTTCAGCACTGAAGCTGAGGATGTTACTTCACAGAGGAAAGAATATCAGCTAATTTTAGAAGGGTTTAAACCTCAAGACATTTCCTGTCCCCTTGGGAAGACGTATGTGTGTTAAAAAAATTTTTTTTTAAATCAAGAATCATTTTTGTCCCCAAGTAACTTTTTGTTTTGTTTTGTTTTGTTTTCATAACTTCTGATGTTACAGTCACTACTGCTGGAGGATAAAGACATCAGCGTGAAAGGAGGAAAAAGTAGATGTGGAAAATATTTGTAAGGTTTAAAAGAGTGCCTTGTTTTACATCTCTGGCTCTGTTGTAGATGGTCATGTCACAACGAGCATAAGGAAGGAAAGCCCACAAAACCAACTTATTGGGTGGGTGGAGGAGAAGAAGAAAAGAAATAATTTTAAAAAATATTTTTGTTTAAAGTGGAATCACTTGCTCAAAACAAAACAAAAACTAAATCACAAGCATCGTTAAGAAATTGTTATGAATTAGTTTGCATAAACACAATCACTTTTTGTGTACACCTATGAGTATTTGGATGTATGTTTGTTTTTACTGGTTTTGTAAAAAAAAAAGTTTTCTAATCACAAGAATGAGCTATCACATATAGTAAACGTACAAAGGATCCCAGACATGAAGACCACGGGGTTGGAGCCAGAGGAGAAGAAATGAACAGCTCTACATAGTCTGTCTTCATTTGACCTTTAAACTTGGTCTTATCATTTTGCCTGAAGGACTGCGAATTCTCATAACTCATTTGAGCCCTTTACTCTGGGTAATGAGCAAATATGAAAATGTCTTCCCATGCTTGCTCTGGGGAAAGAGGGTAGCTACGCCTCTGGTCATCCACATTGTGAAAATACCAAATGTTTTTCATAGCATGACTGGAACTTGATAGAAACATTTCAGTACTGATGATAAGAGCATTTAATTCTAAATCCTGGAAAATATCAAAAGATGCCTTCTAGTAGGCTGGCTACCTGGGAAAGTTCAGAGGCCAAGAAAAATCAGGTGAGATTCTTTCTTATTTTTAAAAGTCATCTCTATTTTTAGGAAGCAGGCCAGTGACTCTAATGCAATACTTGCATCAGAGTATTTTCTCAAAGGCAATACTTTGAGAAAAATTCTCTTAATTGAGAAGAGAGCAAATATTTCATTAACAAACATTTACTAGTTACCAAACACTGATGGATGCTTTATACACAGTATTATCATTCCTCAAAAAAAAAAAAACCTTGTGAATAAGAATTATTGTTCCATTTTGCAGATAATAAATAGAGGCCAGCATGCAGACTAATAAGTTATCTAAAAACTAATAGGTGGAGGATTGAGGATTCAAATCCATGTTCTTCTGGCTATTTCTTCCCCTTTACCAAAACTTCCTTCTTTTGCTCTCATGTCTATCAATTCTGAGCATCAGGAAATTATTCTTCCTTGGGTACAAAAGCACAGTGTTTAATTACTTGGCTCATGAATCCTTTTTTAGATTGAATATCAGCATGCAAACTAAGCCCCATTCAATAAAAGTACGGAGAAAAGCATCTTGTGGGTCCCACATGGCGCAGAAGTGTCTCTACCCAACAGCAGTGGGCCTGTCTAATTGAGTTTTTTAAGGATTACTCACCATCAATTATTTTGGCCTTGAAAATTAGATATTTCTCACAAAAGAAAATTTGGGGAGGGTTTATAATCAGGTTTGTGGAAGATTTGTTCTTGTATAACCCAATCCTGTTATTTCTTGTGGCTCCATTATCTTTGGAAAGTTGGTGTGTTTTGCTCTTCCTTTATGTTGGTTTTCCATTCTTCCTTATACCCAGATGCTAAAATTAGATTTAGGGCATCATACTTATGTCATAATTACCATGATCATATTTTCCTGCCTTTGAAAATTAGTACCAGTTTTGATTTTCCCCAAAACTTCAACAGATGCTCCCTTTCTGTAGCATCATAAATTAGTGCCAGAGTGCGTGTAAGTGTACAAGCCATTCTTCTGAATTCATGAGGGGTGTGCCGAACTCACTGTTTCCCTGAAGTTAATTGTTTCCAAGAATTATCATTCTTTGTATTGATGATTTTACTCTAGAGAGCTTAATTGTTCCCTAATTTCCCTGAAAAGTGTCTTATTCCACTGTCCAGAAAGGAACTTATTATCTCTGCCCCGAAAAAACTTCATTTTACAAACAGGACGTAGAGGACCAGAGAAGGAAAGTGACTTGTTCAAGGTCACTTAGCAAGTCAGAAACAGAGTCAAGTTTAGATATTGTTATCCTCAAATGTGTTTTGTTATATCACACTGACTTAATCAGACTTCAGTCTTGGGAATTAAGATCGGAATCTTAATTCTGGCTAGCCATCGTGCACGTATGCCTTTGAGCAATAGGAGATTGGAAAGTATAGTGGAAGGAAACTGAAGCTCACCACTTCTGGAAGAGTAAAGGATTAGCATCCCAGTAAAGTCTGAGAATAGGACATTGTTGTTTATCAGGGATTAAGAATGGTGTACCTACTTTCTTCTCTAGGTGGTGGCTAAGAGCGGAGAGGAATAAAGCTTTAACATTCATTTACTCATTCAACAAACAATGACTGACATAGTCTCTGGGGATTCGACATGGAAGACACCCCCCCTCCCCCATTAAGAAAAAGAGTTGTCACTCCAGTGGCAGTTAGTGACAGGTAAATCAACAATTATACCACTGAGTGGTACATTTATTGATCAAAGTTGATATTGAGATTTATTTTTAATGCTATCTCTAATTTTATTCCAAGATAACTGTTTCTTTCTTTTGCTTTTACAAAAATAATGCTTTCTTCAATATATTTCAATTTATATTTTAATTGAGTATTTTTCATGCCTTATCACCAAGAAAGTACTGAATCAAGCAAGGTTCCTATCTTCAAAAACTTGCAATCCAGTAGAATAGACAAAATAGGTACTTAATCACAATTCAGATTAGAGGGTGGCTAGTCATGTTTAAAACTGAAGTATTAAGTGCTTAGGATAAATGTAGCACTTGTATTGATTCTCAGAGAATTTAGCAAGTGGAAAATGGGCCAGTTGGTCCAGATATCAGAGACTTTGTGCATAGAGATCTAAAGCTTACAGTTTCATGGGGTGATGAGGTTAAAAATAGCAATATACAAGATCTTGTGATTGCTCACAGTGAAAAACAAAATGTGACAATGAATATATGTATGTTTGTGTATAACTGAAAAATTGTGCTCTACACTGAAATTTGACACAACATTGTAAAATGACTATAACTCAATAAAAATGTTAAAAAAAAAAGAGCAATGGAGAAAACTTTAATCTGGAAAAATATGTTGGAGATATATTTGGGGACAAGCTGGACACTTTGAAAACAATTTCACCACTGATGAGTTAAAACAAAGCAAATTATTGAAATAGCACGTTTAAGGTCAAGGCATTTTTAAGGTGGTCAAAATAGCCTAACCATTAGTTGAAGAGTGGATGTAAGTATTGAGTTTGTTTTACTTTCCTGACAAGCTTGGCTACTGACCAAAAATTACATGGTAACTCCTCACTGTGGTCATGAATGTGTGTGTGTGTGTGTGTGTGTGTGTGTGTGTACATGTGCACATATGTACAGAAAGAGAAAGAGACAGAGACAGGCAGAAGAGAGGGACAAAGATCAGCTCTGGGAATAGTTCTGTGGATTAACTGTGAGAAGAGGCAGCTGGAATAGGGGTTCTGCCTACTTGTTCAGCGGGGTTCTTACACAGGCAGCAGTTATTCAGGGCACAGGGGAGGGCTGAGGGATGGAAGGCCTTCATTCTCTATTCAGCCACTATTAAGAACAGTACAGAGGTTCCTTAGAAAACTAAAAATAGAGATTCTGTATGATCCAATAATCCCACTCTTGGGCATGTATCTGGAAAAGATGAACATTCTAATTCAAAAAGATACCTGCACCCCAGTATTCATATTAGCACTATTTATAACAACCAAGACATGGAAGCAACCTAAATGTCCACCAACAGATGGATGGATAAAGAAGATGTGGGGTGTGTGTGTGTGTGTGTGTGTGTGTGTAATGGAATACTACTCAGCCATAAAAAAGAATGAAATAATGTAATTTGCAGCAACATGGATGGGCCTACAACTTATCATACTAAGTGAAGTAAGTCAGACAGAGGAAGACAAATATCATATGATACCACTTATATGTGGAATCTAAAAAACAAATAAAGATGAACTTATTTACAAAACAGACATGGACTAACAGACATAGAAAACAAACTCATGGTTACCAAAGGGGAAAGGGGCGAGGGAGGGATAAATTGGATATTTGGGATTAACAGATATACTCTGCTACATATAAAATAGATAAACAACAAGGACCTACTGTATAGCACAAGGAACTATATTCAATATCTTATAAGAACCTATAATGGAAAAGAAGCTGAAAATATAAAGAAAAATCTGAAAAGAATACATATGTATATATATTTCTATATATCTGAATCACTTTGCTGTACACCTGAACTATTGTAGATCAGCTATACTCCAAAAAAATGTTGTATATACTACCCGCAATGCCATGCTAGATTCGTGGCCAAGAAGAATGCTGTGAAGGTGCAAAGCCTTGTAACCCCAAGTATTGGCTACACACTCCACAACTGGTCCCTCTCCAACATGAAGCCTCTCGTTGTCTCTCATTGGTTCAGAATATACAAGGGAGAAAATATCTGGGGAAGCAGGCTTCTTAAGCCAAAATAATTCCATGTCAAATAGTTGTGAAAAGAGTTACTGGGGCACAAGACTGAAATTCTCTGTTTCCCAGCATATGGGTGCTATTTCATACTCAGTTCAGAACAACAAAGTGAAAAATGCAAGGCCCAAGAGAGAAATGAAAATTGAATGTCTTAAACTGCTTTCTTTGAAAAAATAGTTTAATACAGAGAATGCATGCGGAAAATTTATCTGCAGACACACTTATAGGGGGGTGCGAAAGGCAGACTTGAGCAGAAGAAGGAACTGACCCAACACATGGCTGCATCTGAGGCCTCAGCGTGTCCTACAGAGAGCTCTGGAGTGAGGAAGGCCTTCCAGAACCATCCCACATTGCAGCAGAAGACTTTGCATCCCTACATGGGTCAGTCTTGTCCAGGTCAGGGCTCCCCAGGAAGGCTGCGGCCTGGAGTGAAGTAAACTCTGTTGTCAAGGAGTAGTTTTAGCGTAGGAACTGGCTGCTGGCCATGAAGACATGAGTCTGTCGGCACTACAGAAGCAATCCAGGATGAACACCAGAGTATCCCCCAGAAAGGAGAAACATACTGGTGGATTTCCTTCTGAAAGAGGGACATGCATAGTGCCAAAATGTAGGTAGGAGAATTCTCCCAGTTGAGTTTACATTCACAAGTCGTGAAATCCAGCAATCTGGCATCAACTGACCAGCATTCTGGTAAGATCATACCAAGAAGACTTTCTTTTTCATTCACATATCACTGAACTTCTGCTATGCCTTTTTGGCAATGGTAAACACTGTGTTCCAGGAACGTAATTTTCCAGTGATAATTGCTTTAGAGGGGTAGAGATTAATTTGTTTTCTAAATAAATTTGCTGTGTGTGGGCCAGGGAACATCTGTATGTAAGGACACAAAAGGTTTTCAGCAATATTTTTATGAATGATAATCTTGTGTGTACTTTCAACTCTTTAGTCTCTTTAAAAGTCAAGCAGGGAATTTTCATTTCCTGGAAGATGGAATAGATGTACCTTTTCCTTCTACTTCTGATAAATGCAATCAAACCCTGAGTATTATATACAAAACAAACATAAAGAAGACTCTGAATGTTGGAGAGGAAAAAAGCAGAGATCTGGGGACCATAGGACCCTGGGAATGAAAAGGTGATGAGTGCCTTTGGGGGTTTTGTTTATTTGTTTTATTTTGGTTTTCATCATATATCACAGCCTTGGAGCCAAATAAGCCAGTGAATTAGAAACACTAATGGGTACAAATGAAAAATAAAACCCAACAGAAACCTGCTCTCTCTAGTCAAAGGATGAAGACTCAAGCAGCTTAACAGGACAGAAAACTTTAAGATAATAACCACTCTACTCCAGCCAAACAAAACATAAAAACTGACCAACTTATGCTAGTGATATGCTAGACTTCCACTCTCATGAGGCTGTAAAAAGATGCCCCTAACGCTCCAGCTGGCATAGTGTCAGCGAAGTTTAAATAGGGAGCCTGGACTCTCACCCATGTTGGCCAATAGCAAGGCTCTCCTCCACCGGCACTGTCACTGGAGACACAGAGAGATTCTAGATTCCTACCCCTGCCTGGCAGTAATAAGCTACCCCTTCCCCTGCTCACTGGGGCGATATGAGAGAAGCCCAGTGAAGAGTCAGGGCTTTTCCCAGCACCCAATGTAATAAGACCATCCTCACTGTAGTGTCAGTGGAGATGTCTCACTGGCATGGATATACAGATGGCAAATAACATACGAAAAGATGTTTAACTGAAATTTGACATTAGAAAAATGCAGAGTAAAATCACAATGAGACATTTCTGTACACCTTTAGAAATGCCTAAAAAATGAGCAGTGACAGCACTAAATGCTTGCAATGAAGCATAGAAACTGGATTACTCACACATTGCTCGTGGGAACATAACATGGTACCGCCAACGGGAAAACAGTTTGGCACTTTCTTAAGAAAATTAAACATTCAAATCCCTTATGACCTAGAAATCATATTCCTGAGCACTTACCTCAGACCGATGAATACTTATGTTCACACAACCATCTATACACCAATTGTTTTTAACAGTTTTGTCTATAATAATAAAAACCTGGAAACACTTCTGCTATGAGAGGGAAGTGGATGTGGCTGTAACAGGACAGCATGAGGGATCTTTGGGGTGATGGAATTGTTCTGTTGACTCTACCTGTGTCAATATTCTGACTGTGATACTGTGCTATAGTTTTTAAGATGTTACAAGGGGGGGGGGGGGACTGGGTAACAGATACACAGAATCTCCCTGATTTATTTCTTAAAACTTCATGGGAATCAATTATGGTTTCAGAATTAAAAGTTTAGTTAAAGAAAAATCAGGCAAATTAGAGACTTGGCATTGAATTACTTCTATTTCTGAGGCCTTAGAGGAACCACTCACATTCCTGGGAGACATAGTCTCGCTGTAGCTGCTAAAGAAATTCCAACCCTACTACGTGTCAGCAACCCTTCTAGCTAAGAATGAGTGGAATTAGAAATTAGATCAGAATAAATTTGGGGCTTCAAATTATTTGAAATTTTTTCTCACAAGAATGAGTGTATTTTAATTCTTTTTGACTTCTGTACATGAAGATTCTGCTTTCAGCTTTAATTTCTCCCAGGGAGGAGGTAATTGTCAGGAAGTAAAGATGAGGGCTACCTTATATTTCAATTTGAGGAATCCATGTTAATGTTCTATTATTGGAGTGTGCTTAAGAATTTTATCATAACACAGGCATTTCTTTCACTGCAGACCCTCTGAAATGCTATGATGATCCATGTGTATGGAATTAGTGGGGGGGGGGGAATGGGGAAAGGAAATATGAAGTAACTTTTCACGTTGGGGCAAAAAAATGAGCGTAAGTTGATTAATATTGCAATACTGGTCCCTGAGGAATTCCCTCTGAAGTAGTTACTGGTGTTGGTAGAATGGCCTTATGAGGACAGTAGGATTGTCTCAATAGACTATGGGCCACGTGACCTTTGCAAGACAGCCACACAATGTTTTCAGTAAAGGAGTCATGGTTAACCCTAATGAGTGAAACGTAGAAACAACCAAGGAAAGGACGAGGGGATGTGTTTTCTCCATTCCCAAGATTTTCAAGAAGAGTCACTTTCCTTACATACACTGCTGACATTTCTCAATCTATCCCTTTATGCCTTCTCTCCTAATTGTGAAGTAATGTGATGATTGGAAAGTTTAGAAAGAATAACCAGGCATTCTGGACTCAGGAACGAGAGAGCATCCTCCTCCTTCTCCTGTCCAGAGGAAGCATATTCCAGGGCCCGCCCTGCCCAGCAGTACCCGTTCAGGCAAGACTGCTCCAGTCTGTACTGGTAGGACCTGGTAAGCAAGTTTGCCTGATCATAGCATGTACATTAGCAAGTCTACTTGCCCTCTGTTATCCAGGTGGGATTCTCCAAATGTCCTTGATCAGTTAAAGGTGGTGTTTAAAAACCCCATCTGCCATTCATTTGATGTATCTTTCAATTTAAGCAGAACACGGATAATGGAGAGAGGTGCTGTTTGTTGGGGGTTACTTAGGCCCCCAATTTGTAAAATAAGCTTAAAATGCAGTGTTGGTTTTCTGAGGTTGCCAGAGCAAGATGCCATAGATTAAGGGGCTTAAGCAAAAATTGCTTTCTCACAGTTCTGGAAGCTAGAAAGCCAAGATCAAGATATTCGATTTCTCTGGAGACCTCTCTCCGTGGCTTATAGATGGTTTTTCTGTGTCTTCACGTGGCCTTCTTCCTCTGTGCAGGCATCCCAGGGTTTCTGCCTCTTCTTAGGGGGGCATCAGTCATATCGGATCAGGGTCCCATCATCATAATCTCAATTAACCTTAATTATTGTGTGAAAGGCTTTATTTCCAAATATAATGACTTCAGGCATTAGGGCTTCAACATATGAATTTGAGGAGAACAGGATTCATTCCACAAAGGAATACCTATTAAAAAAATACTAAAAAAACAAGAGTTCAAAACAGGTATTTTAAAAATATAGGAAATCAGCTCTGACCTTTTGACAGAAGATGCCCTTAACAGTAAGAAAGTTGAAAAATAAAAAGCATGGAAAAATTTATCTCAATAACATTGAAAAAGAGTAGAGTAATATAGCGTAATTAAATATATGAGTATAGGATAAAATAAATTAGGTCTTAAGACAGAAAGAAATAACAAGGATAAGGAGAGATATGGCTTAATGACAAAAAGAAATAAGCCATCAAGAAGATATAATAATCATGAATTCCTACATAACAACATAGTCTCAGAATACATGTGGTAAAATTTCTCAGAGTGAAGTAGCAGTTGATCAATCTGACTATTAATTGATCATAGCAGATTTTTACTCAATTATTTCAGAAATCAGTAACTACCAGAGTCCAGAAATTGCTAAGAAGTATAGAAAAGTTAGCACAATTAAAAATACCATCTAGTATAGAGAACACTTAACCTAAAATGCACATGTAATTATAAAGGAGTAAGAGTTGCCATAGTAGTTTTGAAGAAAAACAAAAGATTGGAAGGCTTGAGCTGGATTACCTTGCAGGATACTAAGACCTGGTATATGAGACAGAGAGAGAGAGTCTTTCTTAAAAATCAGTGGGAAAGAATGAAATTGTCAACAAATGGTATTAGGACATTGTTTCTATCCATATTAAAAGAAGTAGAATTAGAAGCGTATCTTATATATTACCCCCAAGCAAATTCCATTTTTATTAAAAACCTACATGTGACTATTTTAAATCTGTAGAAGAAAATATAAAGAATACATTTATTACATTGGTCAAGATTGGTGTATTATTTTAGGAAAAAACACATACCATAAGTTAACAGCAGATTAACACATTTGTTTACATACAAATAAAAAAAAATCTATGGCAAAACATATGATAAAAACAAGATCAAGTGATTAACAGAGAAAACATAATTGCCAACATTTAAAAGAAAAGGGATCAGTATCTGGAATGCATAAAGCATCTATAGGTCAATATAACATTGATAAACTACAAACAGAAAAAAATGGTAAAGTATATAAAAAGGAAATTCACAGATGAGGAGATCTGAATGGCCAATAAACATGAAAATGAGTTCAATTTTGGTAAAGATAAGATAAAGGAACATTTAAAAAAAAACGAGATACTTGTCTTCAGTTATGAAAGAATAAAGTACTAAGAAAAACAGAGGCAAGATCTCATACTGATTATGGGAGTGCCGTTGGGCATAACAAACTTAGAGAATAGTTATCAATATTTGAAAAACAACATTGATGCACAATCTGATATACCTACTCATCCTATATTTAGATATGTCTCAGTGAAGTTCCTGTGTGTGGACCAGAAGACTATTGGGAGACAATTATCCAAGGACGTCTCAGGTTCTTCACATCATGTAAACAAAGTCACTAACTGTCCTTCTGTTTCAAATTAACTTTTCAAGGATGTTTGTTTGTAAGGTGAACAGGTGTGGAAGGAAGAGAGAGTGTCTGCAGAGGGAAGACTTGCCTCAGTGTCCAGTACAATAAAAGTAATGTCTCCCTTTGGAACAAAGAACAGGCGTATTTGCTTACAGTGCATTATAAAAAAATCAGGTTTCCTAATCTCAGGGTTCCTCAGCTACTACACAAATCTATCTGTGCATAGTAAGTTACTCCGATGGAGGCAAGGAAAAATGGTGCAGATACACTAATTCTCAAGATACGTGCTCTGCTACGAGTAATGAAGATCTTTGCCTCTGCAACGAGCCCCTCATGTCTTCTGCCACAACTCATGTAACTGTGACAGACAAAACTGTTAGCCTACAAATGGGCTAAAATTCCAGACTTTTAGCAAGTCTCAACCCAGACTCGTGCAAATTAACTATAATACCATTTATAGTCATAAAAATAGAACCAAGTTCAATGTGTAACGTGAGGGAATGTATGTTAAAAGTTGTGAAGTATAATACAAGCATTAAACTGAGTGAGGTTGATGTACTGTGTTTACTCATATATGACCCCTATTTTTATCTGTCAAGATTAGTTGATTGTTGTTATTCATATGGGGTTCAATCTAATATTTGCATCAAAATAAATAATCTCCAGAACATAAATTTAATTTTAAGCTTTGATTTGTTCTCTAAAAAACAATGTTTGCAAATGGAATCATGCTTTTTTTTTTTTTTTTTTTCTTCACTGATGGAATAAAATTACCCTTCTCCATTGTGGAAAGGAGGGACACTGATTTCAGGATAATAATTGCTCCAGGACTGAGTGGAGGGATGACAAAAATAGGGGGAATACCAGTGAGATTTAAATTGTGTCGGTAAAATTATGCTTCTAAAACCAGTGAAAATCAGAAGTAAATATTTTAATGTGCTGAATAGTTTTGATTGTGTGTGTGTATACTTGGGTGGCTGCCATGAAACTCCCTGAACTCCTCTTTATATAGTATGTCTCCACTGTTTCCCAATTAAAACACAATAATGAAGTAAAATGAGTGCCTAGAGGCTCAAGATGGCGACCTCCATTGGGAAGCAGTCCTCTTGAACAGGCTTTCCAAATGTCCAGAGCAGTACCAGATCTCTGTTCTCTCGTTTTCTCAGAAGACCTTTCTTGGTTTACAGGAGAGTTTTTACTTCTAGAAAACACATTATGAGTCACTCAGAGGAACAGGGGCTAAAATTTTCACCGTGTGTCGTTAAATGTCATATATTTCATCTGCAGGAAATTTTTTTCTCATAATGAGAAATGCAAAGTCTGGGCTGGTTTCAAGTTTTTATTTTATTTTTTTTAATATAAAGTTTGTACCGCGACTGCCCTCATTTTACATGTGAAGAAATAAAGTGGTAGAGCCAAGGTTTTAACCCCTAGAACTCTGGGTCCAGAATTAGTCTCCAGCTCCATTAAGCTGTCACCTATATTTACTCTCAGGGCAGCACTATGGAAGGGCTGTTCTCTTCCACTGGAGGAAACTGAAGCCCAGAAAGGCTAAGTAAATGGCTCAAGGATTGTTTTTGTATAGTTACGATGGAAACAAAGTCCGTTTAAGCCCTACGTTTTACCACTATGATTTTACTTAGCACATTTTTCTCAGTTGTGTGTTTGCCTCTCTCTCTCCCTTCCTTCTCTCCCTCTGACTCTCTAATTTTTATATAATAGAAGCGTAGAGTAGGGTTATTACTTCCTACAACTTGAAGTCACATCTCCATCCTTGTCTTTTTTACAATCCTGCTGGAAGATTCATTTCTCACTTTAATTAGTTTAACTAGAAACCTGCCTAACTTCTTTTTACTATCAGTTACAAAAATTTATCCTTGAGTGTACACCACTTTCCAGAAGCAGCTGAGAATGCCTTGTGTATGTGGAATGAAGACTGGATTGGCCTGTCTCTAAAGAGCAAGAGAAAAAGCTACCACCCAACTGGGCTGAAGAGAGGGTCATGCTGTGTCATGCCAACCGTTCCTGCTGGCTGTTTCAAATTGTCATACCTTAGTAAATGGCACAGGGTCTAACTCTGATGTTGAAGATTCCGATTAAAGGTAGTGTGATTTTGAGTTTTCCCCAGTTCTAAGTTCTGGTTCTGGAGCTGCGTTATACACACTGGCTCAGTGACTTTCGTGAGTTATGAGCCCTCCATTTCCTCATCTGTAAAACAGGGTAAGGTGGACAGGTGATGATTATCTCACAGCTGTCTTGTAAGGATTAAAGATGACTTTATGTGTCTGGTATACAGTAGGAGTGTGTCTCAGTTAAGTGCCTAGTATCAAGTAGATATACAAGAAATAGTAGTTATTTTTATGAGCAGAACCAACATTGCTGACTTTCAAGGTATAGAGCTCAGCTGATTTTAAGTGTGGTATTTAGTCTATTCTAAATGCACATTGAGCCACTGATATGCTGACCATTAATTCTCCAACTCAAGAAAATTTTAATAATAAAATATTTCCATTTGACCAGTATTCTCTTTGAGTATCAGCTTTTAGACAGACACTGCCAAGGATTCATAAAACAACTAATCAGTTAATTTATAAGACATTTACAAAAGCACACAACACAGGTGCCTTTATTTATGTGTTCCAATTGGCCGCAGGCCCTACACTATGATTTCTTCCCTGAAAGGGAATCGTACACAAGAAGAAATCACAAGATCAAAGATCACACAATTTTGTTTCTCCAGGGATTGCTCCTACTGCTTGTTACCAGTTTCTCCCTTCTCTATTGCTGAGTTCACAGACTTTCTGCAAAGGATTCTGGGTGTGATGCTGAGGAATGAAAAGTGTATTTAGATTTCTGATATTTCATCGTTATACCCCGACCTACTGGACTTTTCCATGTATGTTTGCTCTAAATGCTCTACTTATATCTGATAGACTATCTCCTCTCTTCCTCTTACCCGCAGTTGGGAATGCAGCTCTGCTTTACAAAGATGAATGAGTCTCTCCTACAAGAGCTTGTTGGTGTCTCTTTGTGTGAGGACCAGGGTAGAGTCCAGAGACAGTAATTCATTTTCTTTAAGTGTAAGTAATATTTAGGTTCGGGAGAAGCTAGCACAGCTCACACACCCTGTCTCTTTGGGTCACCAATGAATTCTAAAAAATTGGAAACTGATCAAGCCAATATGAATTGAAGGGAGCATTAAACCCTGGAAAAAGAAGGACATGATCTGTCAGTGAAACTGGTGGGATGGAACACGTGAGGCCTTTGTGGCTTCACAATTTGGTTATTAAGGAGTGGTTTTAACATCAAAAGTTGACTTTTAACTCATATTTGGCAAAATGCCTTTACCACAAGTGTTAATGACAATAGAAGAGCTCAGAACCCATTGCAAATTCTTCTCTATGTGATTTCCAGGAAAAGAAAAGATATTTTATTACCAAGGATATTTAATTTATTTATTTAACAAATATTTGACCAGCCCTTACCTTATGCTAAGTACTAGGGTTATAAATATGAATATTGCAGTATAGTTCCTCTGTCAAGTTATTTCTAAACTCGTGGGGACCTGGCTATGTAAACCAGTAACTGAAAAATAGAATTAAAAAGGATAATTCATTAAGTCATCAGAACTTAAATTTCTTATAATTTAGAGTGATGACTAATGGTAATAATTCTTACCTCAAGTGGCTTTAAATTGAGAAAATATAAGTAAAGTGAGTAATACAGTTAAGAGCAGACAATTGATAAGTGGGAACCATCAATATGATTATTAACATTGTTCTTCTTACAGATCCAATAACATATATATATACATTTATTTATTTTTATGGAAAGAAAGCGAGGAAGGCAGGAAATAATGAAGGGGCAGGGAAGAGAATATTTAACTCTACTTGGGATAATCTTTAAATAAGAGGGGACATAGTATTGGGCAGGAAGAAAAGTTGACAAAGTGTAATTTCAGGCACACGGCAAATACTCAATAAATGGTATTTCTTTTTATTATTATTATTATTATTATTATTATTATTATTATTATTATTATTATTATTATTATTATTGGAAGGGAGCCTATGATTAGTTCTGAAGGGTGAAATGAGGCGAAGAAGGGAGACAAAAGGGAAGGAACTCAGATGGGCTAGGAGTTTGCACAAAGGATAGAGGCACTGCGCTTCATTATGCCATTATGCAATGCTAAATGTTTCAGTATAGCTTGGGGATAAAATGTGAATGAGATAAGCCTGGAGAGGCAGACAGAACCACATCATAAAGACTCTTGGATAGCAGGCTAAGGAGCTTATACCACAGCTTACTGACTGTGGGAAGTCACAAACGGATTTTCAACATTTTAGGGACATGATCAAATTTGCATTTTAGACTTATCACTTGGCTAGCAATAGAGAAGAAGTATTAGAAAGAGGTAAGAGGCAGAGAAAGTTCAGGGATATCTGGTAAAGTTAAAATAACCAAGAACCTAAGAATTCCACTACTAGGTTTACAGCTTAGGGAAAAAACCATACATAGCACAGCATTTGTTCATTTATCGCAACATTGCTTATAACAGCAAAAAAAGTTAAGACTCAATCAAAATATACATCAGGAGGAGAAAATATATAGAAAATAAGTCTAGTATAGTCTTGTAAAATAATTACTAGAATATTGTGCACTAAAATGTATCAGGTAAATCGAAGTGTGAAGGTAAGAGTCCATCTCAAACACCTGTGGGTTAAAAACTACAAGTTTAAGAATGTTAAGCATAATCTTTCGCCGTTTATGAACATTTAAGAAATACTACTGTTTATGGACACATACACAAAGCAAATGCACACAACAAGGACTGGAAGGAAAGTCACCAAATTCCTTACAGTTGTCATATCGTGGGATGGAGGAAGGGGACATGAGATTGGAGAGGAAAATAAAGAAGACTTCAGGGTTATCTTGGCTGTTCTGTTTTAAGATAAGTAAAATTTAAAAGCATTTGTGATTTTCAGTGTGTGGGAACATAGATTTTATTTTTTAATAGTTTTTGTGCTTGTAGAAAATATTTTTAAATGAAATATATCTTTGATTTTGTTGTGTGTGTATGTGTGTGTGTATATATGTGTGCATGTGCACAAGGTCCAAAGTCCCCAAATGTTAAGAAAGGAGAATTTCTGAATATACTGAGGTTTCCTCTGTCTCAACTCCCAAAGGCAGGAAATGGCTGATAGTGAGAAAGATAACATCAACTTGGACCCAAGAACAATGTGGGGGGTTTGGGGCGCACATATTAGCTACCAAATCTTTCAGAGAACACTAAGGCTCCTTGCAGTTTTCAAATAAGGAAATCAAAGAAGACCAAGTACCGCTATTGGCTCGGGGGAAGGAAGAGACTTTTCAAAGGAGATTAATGACTGGGAGGCTGGCCCGGGGTGTGTATGATGGCCTGAAGATCTGGATGAGGATGAGTCAGTCCAGTGGTTTCAGGGAAACGGGACAGCACCTTTGCAACTCCAGGCAAATGATTTTGCTTCACCTCCTACCTTCTTTCACAAGTAGCCTTGAAACTGTTTTTGAGGGAGGAATGGAAAATGCTATCTTCACAGTCATAGTTTCTGCTGTTATTAAAAGTATAGTCAAAGACCCTTATGGAGAGAGACGTTATGATATAACAGCTTCGTTTCAAAACCATGAAAAAATACCCTAAGTTAATTTGAATTTTTAATTCAATTCAAGTCAGCAGACAGCAAACTTTTTTTTCCCCTTTGCCAAGTGTGTTTTGGTCATTATTCTAGGTACTACAGAAGGTGCAAAATAAAAGGAAACAGACTTTTTGCATTCAAGAGAACTTAAAATTTAACTATGGTGCAGTATATACTAATTGGTCTATGAGTAATGCAAACCATGCTATGAGATTCCAAAGTGAAACTATCACACAAGCATGGCGGAACAAGTTAAAAGAATATGCCTGGGATTTGCATTTCTGCAGGGATTTAAAAAGGCGTCAGAGTTTCAGTAAGAGGAAGTCAGAGGGAAGACTATTTGGGAACAGCATGAAAAAACCCAAAGGGAAGGGAAACACACTATTTGGAAGCATACAAACAGTGCTATTCAGCTACATAATGAAGTGTAAATTAGAAAGTGGGGGAGGGCGGTGATGGAAGCTACGGAAGTTAAGTAGAACCCATATTGTGCAGGCACTGAATGTCAAGGTGAGAAATATGAACATCACACACCATGCAATGAAAAGTAGTCAGAAAAGAGTATATGAATGTGATATGCTTGAAGCATGACTTTATTGCCTTGGATCCTCTAGAAGCACCATATACAACTTGCCTGCATATGCTCTCAGAATCTCTACCATGAGAGCAAGACCAAGGTAGCCTGCTGATTGATGAGGAACACAGACTCAGTCACCCCTATTGTTCAAGGTGACAGGTTGCCAACTGCCAGGCACGTGAGCGAGGCCATCCTGGATCACCAAGACAAAAGGCGGCCCATCAGCTGACTACCAACTCTTGATACAGCCCAGCAGAGAGTATCAAAGCCAGTGCCGACAGAAAGCACCACACCAGTGACGCACAGAATCACCAGCTACATGAATGGTGGTTGCTTTGAGCGACTAGGTTTTGGTGTGTTTGGTTACATAGCAATATGAATCTCCTTGGGCACAGTAAATCCTTAGTCATTCAAGAACTAGTGAAAAAGACAACATGTTCTATCACTGAGTCATGGAGGATCTTTAATAACTACTGGAAGACTTCCATAAATGATAGACACAGATAAGCTTAAATGATGGACAGTGATTTTCTGGCTTTCTATCAAGTGTTATTTCTGTATTCTAGTACTGCTTGCCACTAAAGTTCTTGGGAAACCAATACTATTTTATTATCTCTCTCTCTCTCTTTTTTAAATAATCTTAACTCTTACCTGTGGCCCATAAGATAAGCCATGCTCTCTAGTCAATAATGACAGGTCAACACTAAATGAACGGTGCCAACATTAAAGGGATAGTGTGCAGAGACGCATTAACACAGTAGAACTGGGACTGCTATCCTTAGACACATCTGCTTGCAAATTTGGCCTTTGACTGCTATACCTAGGGACTTGGATTTGGGGAAGATTCTCGCCATCCCCTGATAAGAGATTCATCGTGTCTAAATTGTGCAAACCATATAGCTTATTTTGAACTCCTGCTCTTTTTAAAGGGCAAAGGGCCTGGAATTTCAGTATGTGCTAGGCAGAGGGCGGTTCTGTGACCAGACCCTAGTGAAAAACCTGGGCACTGAGGCTCTAATGAGTTTCCTTGGTAGACCACATTTCACAAGTATTGTCACAACTCATTGCTAGCAAGGGAGCATCGCCTGTGTGACTCAGTATGTGCCTCAGTTCCTTAGGACTTCACTCACACACTTTTTCCCTTTGCTAATTTTGTTTTGTGTCCTTGCAAGCAATAAACCTTATTCAGGGATATGACTATATGTTGAGTCTTGTGAGTCCTTGTAGTCAGTTATTGAACCTGGGGTGGTCTTGTGGAACTCAGAGATAGATATCCATGGTAGAAATTGTATAAGGCAGAATGGCTTTTCAGTTGCCTTCAAATTGCCATCTATTAGGGACTAAGTCATCCATAGGCAAAGACTGGCACTGCCCCAAAGAACGTGGCATATTTAGGCGTGATTGTGTAATGGAGCTGCTGAATAGTGATCAGGAAAGCTGAAAAAAAGCAAAAACTAAACCCCTTTTAGAATAGTTTCTAGTATCAACTTTATATATATACAATTGCAACATTAAATTAAAAAGAAGTCTCTTTTTCACCAAAGAAGTATTATCTAGTTATTAAAGATGAATAAATGCTTGCTGAATTAGGTTGAATAATTTATTTTGAAGGATCACATCAGTTATGCATTACTGTAAACATCACCTCAAAATTTTATTACTTAGAACAGCAGTCTTTGCTCATGATTCTGAGGTCCAACAAATTGGACTGGTCTCAGCTGGGTGGATCTTCTGCTGGTCTTGCCTGAGGTCCCTCATGTGCTTGATGGGCAACAGAGGCTGGATGGCCCAAGATGACCTCACTCATATTTCTGGCAAATAATGCTGACTGTTGACTAACTGGCCCGGGAACTGGGGTGATTTGTCTCTGCTACAGATGGTCTCTTTTCCAAACTGCTGGACCAGTGTTCTTCACATGATAATAGAAGTATTCCCAAAGGACAAGAGCAAAAACTGCAAACCTTTTGAAACTGAAGTTCGCAAGTTGCACAAAGTCGCTTCTGACACATTCAGTTGGCCAAAGCAAGTCATAGGGCCAGCCCATATTCCAGGAGAGGAGAAACAGACATTACAATGATGGAAGAAACAGCAAAGTCACGCTGCAGTGGGAAGTGTGTACCAGGATGTGAGGAACTGTTGAGGCCATCTCTGCAAACTATATACCAGACTTTGGCACCGTTCTCTCTCTCTCTCTTTTAATCTCTCTCCCCCTTCTTCCTCCCTCCTCTCCTTCCCCTATTCTCTTCTCTCTCCTTTCCCTTCTCCCTCTCCTTTTCTCTGTGTCCCTCTCTCTTGTCCTTTCTTTCACATTTTTTGGTTTTAGTCCATTGTCCTTTGACAAACTTGACACTGTATGTCTATTATATTAAAAAAAAAAAACCCTCTTAAGTCTCAGTTTGCATTGCACAAAATTCATTCTTTAAAATGTAGTGATTTCCCACTTTGACAACATAAAGTTTCATCTATTGCATACTCTCTATTTTAACTATTTCTTTGTCCATTATTTCTCAAATCTGCAATGTACACCTCTTCTCCAATAAAGAGGGTAAATTCTAAATCATCTCCCAAGTTAATAATCCCTAACAGCCTGTGCCTCCAAAGTGGGAGGGTTTGTTTTCATATCCTTGACTTTTTGTAAGAATAAGTGAAACTTCTGGTCAAACATTGCATTATGATCTTAGTCAATATTATCAAATCCATAGAAATGATGTGAGAATTAAATCTGGCAATGTAGAGCGAATACCAGTGCTACCTCTGAGAATGTTCAACTTAAAGAGAGAGACTGACACAGAAAAGGTGCTAAGTATCACAAGAGAAATACCCAGCTTGTCCTGTGAATTCTCAGCTGTTCTGTGTCTCACATGCTCCATCACATACTAGTCAATGCTGGCTCTAACGTCTAGATGAGAAAGCTTAGTCCCAGACTGAATAGCACCAAATTCAGTCTTCAAATGTAAAGATTTTCTACTATGCCCACATAGAGGCTAACTTATAAACACACACGTACCAAAGAGGGAAGTGGAGAAATTCCAATGGGAAATGAGAAGATGAACAAATTACATTTAGTCACAGGAAGCAAAAAAGCTCTGAGAGGCTACGTAGAAGTCTCTGTTATCTTTCTCCATCCTATCTCACTGAATATGAGTTTCTTTTCCTTATAATAAGAATTTTGGATTATAAAATTTTGTGGGTTCCACCGAATTCTGGTATTTTATGTTTACAGCATAGGCAACCAGTTGGCATCTCAATTTCCAACACTAGTGAGTCAAAACTGTTCTCCATAATGTTTCAGAAATAATCCACTGTTCCATCAAAATAGTTGCTGAATTTTAATACATTTGCATCTTATTTATTCCTTACAAATGATGCCACTCCCATCCTTGTAAAGTTTATAAAGAAGGGTTTTAACCTTACAGTTTAAAGTCTGGATACATGATAGGAAAAAAATTTTTTTTTTAATTCTGTACTTTCTGAAAATACTAGCAGAACAAGAGACAAATCAATTTCACAGCAGCTCCACGCTCTGCTATTTAATGCAGATGGTGTGGTTTACAGGTCTCCACGTAGGACAATGAATCCTCTGACCTGCTCTGGTGAATTGCATGGGGGCTCTTCTTTTGTAATGTTAAACAAACGCTCAACTTTTCATCCCGTCACCGAGATAAATGCACGTATCTGTCAAGTCCCCCACATTTTCACATGTTTATACTTCATCGTACCCTTTACAATTTAAATAACTTCCAAGCACACTCTCACATTTGATCATCAAGCAGAACCGTGAAGGTTTTTATGAATAAGACAACTGACCCCTGAGGATCCAGGTGAGAAGCCCCAGTTTTCCCTGCACGTCAACGACAGGTCTGAGGTGAGACCCAGACATCCCACCTTGAGACTGTTTTCGTCCTGCTACACAGCACAGGGGGGAATTCTGAGTAGTTGTGCAGGGCTGCCCCTATTTTAGAGACAACATCGCTCATCAGTTTCATTGCTCTGACATTCAAGCAGCACAAGAGAGCAGTACATACACACGGTGCCAGCTAGGCCCTTTGGCTGCCCTTCTCCCCATCTGTTGGACAGCTGGACGAGGGAACAGCTGCCAATCAAGGCTGTTTGGCCTGGCACTATCAGACCTATTGGCACCCATCACCATATGCCAGCTGGTGCTTGCTCTTGTTAAATAGACCTTGTTTGTAGGGTAAGGCCCCAGTTGTTATTAACGCAGCCATGGACCTCAGGACCCTTCATCAGTGCAAAAGTTAAGGTCAGAGACAGAGGGTAAATCAGATTCACATTGAAAACAGTTTACTTCTGGTTTTATAGAACCGGAACCTCGGTGTCAGGCAGACCAGTCTATGAATCTCATAGGTGCCACTTCTCACTGTGTAACCTCAGACAAATCACTTTGCCCCACCCAGCTGCGGACTCTGTGCCCTGCAATGGAAATAGTGCCCACCTGGCAGGGTTGCTCTCAAGATGAGATGAGTACACGAGAAAGAACTCTGCCTGTACTCGATCCTCAGTCAGAACGAAGTGATCCAGAAACCACCTCCATCTGGAACTTGATCTAATCTCCAGAAGTCTCTGGCGTCACTTGTAACCAACCTTTAGTGACCTGAAGGGCGGGAAGGAGGTAGGAGGATCAGACTTTGTTTGTTTCCCTCCAGAAAGGAAAACTAAGACCCAAATTTCGGAAGTTGCAGGAAGATAAGTTTTAGTTCAAAACCAGAAGCAGCCTTCTAGAACCCAGAGCACTTAAGAGAGGGGAAAATTGGGAATGACATGCCACACTGGAGAATCCTGGAAAAGCCGAGTCACATCATTTTAGGATGTTATAGGAAGGAGCCCCTTTCTCCTTCACTCTCTTATTTTGCCTTTTTTTCCTTCCTTCGTCTTTCTGGCTATTACCTGTTTCAAGAGTATTTTGTAGGGCTCAAAGTGATTATTATATGCCTGCATCCTTAAGAAGCAATAGATGCATTACAAGTCAGTGCATTACAAAAAATTCAAAAAAGTGTGCTGTGGAAGTTAGTGAGCAAGAAAAGGAAGGAAAATCTGCAACTAACCATCCAGAAATAAGTAAGTGTTAAGCCACTGGGGAAGTGTAATGTGAGCATTCCTCACGAGGCTTAACACTCTCAAAGTGTGAGAAGTAACTTAATCACATTTATCTTACATGCAATAGGTCTGGCATGTAATGCATTTGGCCTGTATTAGCTTGCTAGTGCTGCCGTCACAAAGTATCACAAACTGAGTGCCTTACACAACAGAAATTTATTGTCTCAATAAATTCTGGGGGCTGGACTTCCAAGATCGAAATGGTTGGTTTTGAGGGCTGGTTCCCTCTGCAGACTCAGGGAGCATCTGTTCCATGTTTCTCCATTAGCATCTGGTGGTTTTCGGGCACCTTGGGCATCTTCTGGCCTGTGGAAGCATCACCAGCATCTCTGCCTTCACCCTCACATGACACTGTTTCAGTATATGTGCCTCTGTGTCTAAATGTCCCCCTTTTGTAAGTATACTAGTGGTATTTGGTTAGGGCCCACCCTAATGACCTCACCTTATATTACCATATCTTAGCTGCATCTTAACATCTTAACATATGCATCTTAACATTTGTAGTGACCTTATTTTCAAATAAGATCACATTCTAAGACACTGGGGTAGGACTTCCATATATGAGTCTTGAAGGGACACAATTCAGTCTCAAACAAGGCCTTCGATGTGGTGAACATTCAAGAATATTTTCTTCAGAAATGCCATGATATCACTCATATGTGGAAAAAAAGAAAAGAAAAAAGACACTAGTGAACTCATCTACAAAACAGAAACAGACTCACAGACATAGTAAACAAACTGATGGTTGCTGGGGGAAAGGGGATGCGAAGGGATAAATTGGGAGTTCAAGATTTGCAAATATTAACTGCTATACATGAAACAGATAAAACAATTTCTTCTCTATAGCACAGGGAATTACATTCAATATCTTGTAGTAATCTATAAAGAAAAAGAATATAAAAACGAATATGTATGTGTATGCATGACTGGGACATGATGTTGTACACCAGAAACTGACACATTGTAACTGACTATACTTCAATAAAAAGATGAAGTAAAATTAAATAAAGAATATTTTCTTCAGGATTGCAGCTGAAAACAGTAATCAAATTTCAGAGTTAGAAGTACATTGATGAAACAAGCTCTGCGTCCCCAAGGACAGCACCCCCTCTGTGATACCAGCTTTCTTCAGGGTCTTCTGGGGATGCCTACGAAAGGTAGAATTTGTTTCCTTCATTTCTTTCTTTCTCCAAGGTTCTACAGCTGTGGCTGGGTGAGGAAAGGAAGCTGACGAAACAGGATCCTAGAATAATAAATGACTGCTTAAAAAACTTGAATTCCTTTGCTTGGGAGGACAGTACTAATTAATGACTAGTGTTGGACTATCAGAACTAAAATAATTAGAAAGGAAACAGTTAATATTTCCTGAGCACTCAATATGTGTCCGACACGGTACTAAGTGGTTTATGTGATGAGATAGAAAGCAACCAACAACAATAGGGTATTGACATTTACACTATTGAAGAGAGGAGCCCTGAAGAGGTCAAGCAACTTGTCCAAGATCACACTGCATGCAGAATGCTTCAAGATTCAAAAGAGGTCCATCTGAACTCAAAAGCCTCCTTTTGTAAGTTCTGTTCTAGACTGCCTTTCCTTGTCTCTTACTTTTCTTCACAATTAAATTCAAATTGAATAATCTGCTTGCTGGCTCGGAGTGAGGGTGGAGAGCGGTGACAGTTTGTGGGTGCATCCATGCATAAACTCGATACACTTTAAAGAGGGAGGGAGGGAAAGGGAGAGAGGATGGGTAGAAGGAAGAATTCTTACTAGTTTATCTTTTAGGCAGGTAGGTGTGTGGCTATTTATAACCTGCCTTCTTCAAATTATTTTTGGCTATTTCCACTATTAATGAACACATGAC
Organism: Camelus ferus; assembly: GCF_009834535.1. Taxonomy (NCBI): domain Eukaryota; kingdom Metazoa; phylum Chordata; class Mammalia; order Artiodactyla; family Camelidae; genus Camelus; species Camelus ferus. The sequence continues at coordinate 10,040,810 of NC_045720.1, forward strand.
AGTAGAACAATTCAGAAAATTCTATTTCCTAGAAAGGCACCTGGCCCTCCCTCTCTGCGGGGGTGAGAGGAAGAGCACCAGATGTGCTGAGGTTTGCCTGAGCTAGCATTCTTCCGTAGGTCCTCACCACAGTCCCTGAAAAAGGAAATTATTTTAGGTGAATTAATTAAGTGAAGGTGGTGCTGAAGATGTGTCTTTGACTTTCTAGATTAATGCTGTGACAGTGAACAAAAGTGCTGAGGATGAGAGGTTACCACACAGACTCAATCAATACTCCGTTCTATTTCTGGACCTCAGAAAATAGTTCTGTGAGCTTGACTCAGTCAGCTCAGGCGAGAAGGCTCAGAACCCCAGCCGTTCTCCCCAGAGTGCAGCACCAGTAAACGTCGTGCTCTTCAAGTGGGAACGTGTTGAAATGGATCCGGAAATACTCTCTCCGTTTTTCTCTAGTCTCGATGCTGAGGTTGCCAACTTTGTAACCACGGTTCTCCTTCTAGAAAATACACAGAGGATTCCAAAGTAGCCCAGAACCAAATTCCCCCACGTCCACTTGCATACTTCCTTTCCTTCGTCTGACATGTTCTGAATACTTGCTCCTGAAGAATCTCATATGTTAAGAGATGTAAAATGTATTTACTCATTACAACAAGACTATCAGCTAGGCATTGTTCACCACAAATTAGTGAGGAACACAGAATAAAGTAACTGGGGAAAATGCTAATTTTCTAAACTTAAAGCATGTAAGCACAAGATGTATGTCCAACTAACTCATTCATTCATTCAACAAATAACTTTAGACTGTGTTAGTGATGAAGATAGAAAAAAATGTTAATTCAGTTAGGCCCTCTACTTTCATTGTTTTTACAGTCCTTCCGAGAAACAGAGTAAAACGTATTGTCATACAAATTATCATGTATTTATAATTGCAATAATATATTGTGAAATGAGAGATTATAAAAGAGAGAGATAATCTGGTCTGAGTATTCAGATAGGCATCACTGAGGAAATAATACTTAATCTAAGACATAACAAAGAATAATAGTTAGCTAGAAAGGAGGAATGGCAGACGGAAAACTACACTGGGAATTAACTTTGAGTACTGTGGGTGAATGAGGATCCAAACGATTGAGAGGACATGACGGACGAGAAAGGTGGCATAAGATGAGCCTAGGGAATTAGGGAGGGACCAGAACATGCAACTACTACCAAGTCATATTAAAACTGGTCTGTGTCCTAAGAATAATATGAACTTATTGAAGGGTTTTAATAAATGGAGTTACAAGGTCAGAGGAGCATTTAAAAAATCACTTTTACCACAAATGATAAATGCTGGAGAGGATATGGAGAAAAGAAAACTCTCCTACACTGTTGGCGAGAATGTAATTTGGTTCAGCCACTATGGAAAACAGTATGGCAATTCCTTTAAGAACCAAAAATAGAGTTACACATGATCCAACTATCCCACTCCTGGCATATATCCAGAGAAAACTCCAATTTGAAAAGGTGCATGCACTCCAATGTTCATAGCAGCACTATTTACAATAGCCAAGACATGGAAGCAATCTAAATGTCCACTGACAGATGATTGGATAAGGAAGATGTAGTATATATTCACAATGGAATACTACTCAGCCATAAAAAAGAATGAAATAATGCCATTTGCAACAACATGGATGGATCTAGAGCTTATCATATTAAGTCAGTCAGACAGGGAAAGGCAAATATTGTATATCACTTATAAGTGGAATCTAAAAAAAGATATGAGTAAATTATTTACAAGACAGAAATAGACTCACAGACATAGAAAACAAACTTATAGTTACCAAAGGGGAAAGGGATGGGGAGGGATAAATTAGGAGTTTGGGATTAGTAGATACAAATGACTATATATAAAAATGGATAAATAACAAAGATCTACTATATAGCACAGGGAAATGTATTCAATATCTTGTAATATCCTATAATGAAATAGAAAATATATGTATACATATAACTGAATCACTATCCTGTACACCAGAAATTAACACAGCATTGTAAATCAAATATACTTCAATAAAAAAAAAAAGATCACTTTTGTCAGGACACTATGAAAAAGGGAGACAAGAGAAGATGGATAAAGTCCTGTTGGAGGATTCTGGAAATCTTCCATGAGAAAGATGTGGTAACTTGGATTAGAATTATGGCACTGAAGATGTAAACACATGCTTGGATTCAAAAATATTTAGAAGGGGTCTTGTTTAGATTTGAATATTATTAGATACATACCTGAGTATGAGGAAGATGTCCAAGATGACTGAGGTAACAGCCAGAAGAAAACAGGAGGCTGGAGGCGCCATTTATTGAAATAAGAAACACTAGAGATGCAGGATAATTTTGGGGGAAAAATTACGAGATCACTTTGAGATATACAGGGTTGCATTTTCCTGTGAAACACTGAGGCTGAAATGTCAAATCAGTGATTAGACATTCAGCTTGAGGTCTGAAAAAAGATTTAAGTTGGAAGTTTTGGTCTGAAAGTCATGGCCTTTGAGGTGTTAATGAAGCCACAAGCACAGTGGATGTGACCTAGGAAGAAATTCTAGACTGAGACAGTAAGATATCTATGAAGAGCCCCGAGATTTTTGATATTTATTTAGCTGGGGTACAATAACCATGAAAGGCTCTGAGAAGAAGTGACCAAAGGTGCAGGTGGAAATAGGAGGCTACTGCACCAGCCAAGTCAGAGGAGGACTGTGTGAAGAACGTAGCAGTCAATATTGTCTAAAAGTCCAGTAAAGTTGGTGACTGCAGAAATTGCATGGAACTGGAAATTTGGATATCGCTGAGACCTTTTGGACCGTCATTGCCAAGAAGTGATGGAAGCAGAAGCCAAAATGGAGTGGGAGGTGAGAAATGAGAGAAACATACACAGAAATTTCTTTGAATGTGGTGAGAAAAGAAGAAAATTGGGACAGCAGCTACAGGGAAGTGATCCAGCTGGTACAGAGGGCATCCTTTTTCCAGCATCAGTTAAACCAAACGACCTCCGAGAACCCCGTCAACTCATAAACTCCAGCATGGTATCCTGCAGCGGTCAAGACAAAAGTTAACAGCTGTGTTTCTTTTTGTGCATTCTCAACTCATGACACAAAGCCCATCACCTTGCAGATGCCACTAAATTTGTTGAAAGAGTCAAGTTATTATTAGTGGACTACCTGCTAGGGTTCAAGAAATACCCACAGGAAATGAAAGAACTGTTTGACTAGAGGTCTAATAAGAATAAAGGCCAAGATCTTTCAAAATTAAAAATGTGATATCCTTGTGAACAGAATGACTAAGTGAGCAAAAGGGCTGCAGAGCTCCTGGTAAGGGAATATACACTTATTGGTCAGTGAAACCACCAGTGCAGATATACACACATTGGAAATGATTAATCTAGAAAGTACAGTGGCCCAGCAACCAGAAGCCCCTGTGGGGTTGTTGTTTTTTTTTCTTAAACAGTCAGTATTGGAATGATCTTTTCTCACACTTCAGTGCTGTGAAATTAGTGTCAGGTCGTAAGAGCTATAAGGAAATGATTGAAAGCCAGACAGAGTAAGGATGAAAAGTGTCTTCTTTTTTGAGTTTCTCAAAAAAAAAAATTGAGTTGATTGCTTATCAATAACTGTCTGGTTACTGGTTTTAATGCCTGATGTTAGAAAAGCATGAGAAATGTATTTAGGCTAATGCTTCATACTGGGGACATATCCAAAGTCTACAAAAGGTTGTCCACCAAACTTGAGACTAGAAGACCTAGACTCTAAACTAGAATTAACAGTAATAGCTAATGTGCAGTTCCATCCTGCTGTGCCGCCAAATTTGCTGTTTGCCATGCCTAGTATCTAATTTCCACAATAATAAAAGTTGACAGTTATTTAGTGCCTTCTACGTGCCAAATACTGAACATGTATTATGGCACGAAACCTTCAAAATACTTTCCATTTTACAGAAGAAAACACTAAGGACAGGACAAATAACTTAATTAAGAAGATTGCATAGCTGTAAAATGGTTCATCTGGAATTTAAATTCAACTGGATGCTGACCAAGAATTATGGCAGGCGAGAACTCTACCACTGAACCACCGTGCACCTGACCAAGAATTGTGAAACGTACCAGAGCATTCATTCTACAGTGAATACACCCAGGCAGATAGTGACCAGCTGGGAAAGAGGCATCATCTCATCAAAGCCAGCAAGGACTAGAGTAGGACGAGGATCTATACATGGGTCTAAAGCCTCCTTCCTGCCCTAGAAGGGCAGAGAGAATTTTCTGATACATCTAGGTGCCATCTTAGGGAGAAGAAAGAGAAATTGGCGGAAATAACAATAGTTTACTCCCAAAAGATTCTTTTAAACTGTGAGGAATCCCATTTGTACTGTGTAATACTGAAGTGTCATTAGCTGGCAAGGTTTTTTTTTCCCTTGCTACCCAGAAGATTTGGGGTTCAGAACCAATCTTAGATGAGGTATACAAAAATAAGAAACCTTCCTCTGCTTTTGCATACCTGAGGGACAGTGTGAAATCAGTGGTACTGCTACATCACAGGGAGCAGGCGTTGGCTGTTTGTTTCCAAACAACCCTGATGGTTACAGCTACAATACTATCTGTGCAGTACAATTTCTTTGATAAAATATTAGACGTTTCTACAGCTCTCCATCTTACAGTCCTCTCCCACATTGATGCCATGTACAAGGGAGAGCTCTTCCAACAGCTTAAGGTCACAATGATCATCTGGTGTCAACATTCCTGTGTGACCCTATCCTTGAACCTCTCAGAAGAGGAAATCGAGGTACACATATTGAGGTGGGGGGGGCTTGATAAATGGTGCAGAGGAAGAGATGGATGTCTTAAGTGTGGTCTGAGATCTTTTGATGTTTCTCCACAGTCCTTGAAAGGCTACACTAGAGAGAATCCATGGAGTTTGCAGATGGCAGGATTCAGGAAGTAAAGCTTTACAGTAATTACTTGAACAGTTTATGAGAAAAACTTTTAAAGGATTGTTTTCTGAGTCAACTGAATCATAGCCGCATGGAATATCAGTGTTGGGAGGAGATTTAGAGACTGAGTGGTTTCTCTCTATCACACTGAGATTTATAGATAGTTACCCAAGATGACAAGTAGAGTTAATGAAGGTAAGGCTTCTGGTCCAGGGATCTTACTGCTCAATGACTTTAACTCTCAACTATCCAATGGCTAGATTTTACTCCTATGTTTTAGAGAAGGATTCATTCTTAGTGTACCAATTTGACAATCTGTAGGGTTAACTTAGAACCTCTCATTCATTCGTTCATTCATTTATTGAAAATTTTCAGGGTGTTTTCTATTGCTAAGCACTGGACTAGGTCCTGGTAAAAGAAGATTAAGATATAGACCCTTCCTTCATAGAACTTAAGTATAATAGGGGAGACAGATGTGACAGTGAGGAGTAATTCACACACCCCAAACACACTGAATCTCCTCTGTAATTACTGCATCTAGGTGACTGTCTTTGACAGTGTTTGGGGTTGAGATGACAGAGCCTCCATCTCTGCCTGCAGGATTTGTCTAGCATATTAAATAATGAAAATTATTTAATGCTTGATTATTTAAGAGTACACATTATTTTTCAACAAATGCAATGCAATATAACTGCTACCCAGAATTTGGAGCAAAAAATGGCAACTTGCTGAGCAGTCCAGTATTCGGCAGCCTGTTCTGCAGAGCCACTGCCAGGGCTCAAGTGGAAGTCCAGCAGCTTCTCTCTTCCACCAGGGCAGTTACACGCCCATTATTTCATTTTTTGGTCTTTAAAAAGCATGTAAACAGCTGAAGTCCTTGACTTTAAAAATGGGTAAATTGAAGCCCAAGAAATTAAGCAACTTTGCTAAAGCCCCAGTGTTGGTTAGTAGCCAAACAGGAGTGGGAAGTATTCTACTTCCTTCCTGGTACACCTTCTGCCACACTTCCTTGTTCCTTCCTTCCTTGATCAGGAGAACCTGCTACCTCTGTGATGGGCAGTGCAAGCCGTTGGCTCTTACACCCACACACGGAATCAAGGATCTATATTTCTTTGCAAAATAAACGTGGCTTCTGAGTCATTTCACAGAGCTAGACTGGCTTTCCACTGAAAGCTTACTGAAATAGGAAACTTGCCCTATCCTTGAAAGAATTCTGTGACGTTTGACAAAACCGTTATCTTAATGAAGAGGACCACACAAGTATATGTCCATGAGCCAAACGTTATCTTAAAAGTGGTACAGAAATAAAATTGTTTACTTCTCTGAGCACAACAAAGCCTGCCTCACAAGAATAAAATGAAAACAGGAGTTACATATGAGATCACACTCAAAGAAAACAGGCCCAAACACGTGTTTATGTACTTGAGAAATTGTCTAAAAAAATGAATGTTCAGCAGCAGGTACCTCAAACTATAGATGAGCATCTGATTACCTATTTTTAAAAAAATGATTTTGATCATATAATTTTTCTTTTTATGCTGAGTAATTTTATCCAGCTTTTATCATCAATGTACTGAATTATTCACTTAGAATATTCAAATATTTTAGAATGGCCACGTTTAAACTTATTTGTTGGTACAAATCTGCACATATGTAGCTCTGACTTTGGCATATATACACATACACACACAAAGTGTGCTTTCTGATTATTGATACACACAAACAGGCACAAATTATTTTTAGAGTAGAATAGACTTTCAGATTCAAGAACTATAAGTGTAAAAATGTAATAAGATGAGATTTTTGCAGATTGTGTAATGCCTTTAAATTAACAATTGATCTCGAAAGCTGGGCTCAAAAGTTGTAACTCCTCAATTTTGTGTATCCCCAGCAGTGGTCTACAATATTTTTTTCTGTAAAGGACCAGATAGGAAATATATTAGATTCTGTGGCTCATTGTTCCCTATGGCGACTATTCAGCCCTTCCACTATAAAGCAGCCGTCAGTGATGGGTAAACTTTATCAACACTAACATTTGAATTTCATATAATCTTCATATGTCATGAAATAGTTTCCTTCTTTTGATTTTTTGAATAGTTTGAAAAAAAAGATTCTTACTTCAAGGATTGTATAGGCAGGCGGGGCTGGGTTTGAACTATGGACCACAGTGTGCTGACCACTGCCATACAGCATCCAGTATATTCTTACCAATATTAGCGATGTAAATATTTTCCAAGAATAGTGCAGTCTGCTCTTTTTTCCCAGCAATGATATGAGCTTTCTTGGGAAGTATTAAATATTGTACAACGGAGCTGTTCAAGTAGAGCTGAGTTATTTGTCTGTGGACTTTCAGAAAGTTTTTCAAGCTCATTGGGAAGTGATAATCTTTAGAATAAACACCCCCAAACTTGAAGATTGAATATTGTACTTTAGGCATTCAGTATAATGACCGAAGACAATAAATTCAAATTTGTGAAGTATCTTTCATATACTTACTTGCATGTTCTTTGTTGTCACAAAACCTGGATATAAGTTTAAAGATTCAGAATACTTTAAATATAGTTCTATTATAAAATTGTAAGCTAAATTTTTTTCATAGGCTAGATTAATGTCTTTCAGTCAAAATTACTCCAAAAATATCTATTGAACTTCTACTGGGTGCAGGCACAATTCTGTGTGGGAAGGTACAGCAGTGAATAAGATAATGTTCTTACTCCCTGGAAACTTGCATTCTAGATTTTGTATAACACTGTTAAAAACAAGCAAACAGAAGAATAGTGCATTGCACATAATAGCAATTGGTATAAAGAAAGTAAAAGCATAAATTGACAGAGTGGCAGAGTGATGGTGGCTAGGTAACATTTGAATTAGGAATGACATTAAAGAGTCAATCACCAAAAAAAAAAAAGAAAAAAAAAAGAAAAAAGCTTGGAAAGAGTCATTCCAGACAGAAGGAACAGCCATGAGTTGGAAAAGAAACGGAAATGTTAGAAGCAAGGGGGAATATCAGGAGGTAAAGTGATAGAGGAAAATGCACAAGATACAGCAAGTGAAATGGACAGGTCATCCAGGGTCTTGTAGACCTTGGCAAGGGCTTTCGCATTATTCTACATGTACTGAGAAGACACGAGGGTTTGGAACAAGAGTGACAAGATCAGATTTACATGGAAAAAATATATAGTTTTGGCTCCTATGTAGAAAACTAGGCTGTAAGTAGAAAAATAGAAAAAGTAGGTAGCCTTGGTAAGGGATGCAGAAATCCAAGGGTGCCTTGGCTGTAGGAGTAGCCACGGAGGTCAAGAGCACTTGGATAGTTTCAGATGTGTTTGGAAGGTAGAGCTGCTGAGGCATCAGTCCTGAAATATGAGGGAATTAGAGGAATCTGAGAGAAGTCCTAGCATTTTAACATGAGGAACTGGGTAGATTACATATTTTACCAAGGAGACCACATTCATTAATAATCAATTTTTACTAAAGTAATCAGATTGTTTCATTTTTTTTTCTGATTCTTTTCCTATCATCCTAATCACTCTAAGCCTCTTCAACTATCAAAGAACAAAATATCTCATTACACGAAATAAATGAAATAACGTGTATGACACAGCTGGCATGTCTGATACAACATGAGATCTTACCACAAGTGGCTATTTTTATCATTTCTCTTGAGTATTGGACTTAATAGTAAGTACAATTTATCAAATACCTAGTTCCATTTATTTGTGTCTTCTTTAATTTCTTTCATCAACGTCTTATAATTTTCAGTGCACTGATCTTTCATCCTCTTCATTAAATTCGGGATCTTTTTCTTTATTTCTCTTTCACACAGCTCAAATGCAATTGAATTTTGTATGTTGATTTTATATTCTGCAACTTTAGTGAATTCATTTATTAGTTCTAACAGCTTTTTAGTGGAGCTTTTAGGGTTTTCTGTATGTAAGATTGTATCATCTGGAAACAGAGACAATTTTATTTCTTTTGTTGTGGATGTCTTTTCTTTCTTTTTCTTGCCTAATTACTCTAGTTGGGGCTTTTATCTATCGTGGAGGATGTTTTGCATATGCTTGAGAAGAATGCATATTCTGCTGTTACTGTATAGAATTTTCTGATATGTCTCTTAGTATGGAATTTTCTATATATACATGTTTATGTGATCTACAGTGCAGTTCAGGTTCATGTTTCTTTATTGATTCTCTGTCAGGATGATATATCCATTGTTGAAACTGGACTACTGAAGTCTCCTACTATTATTATTTTGTTGTCTATATCTCCCCTCAGATCTGTTAGTATTTGCTTAATATATTTAAGTGTTTTGATATTGGCTGCATGTATATCTACAATTGATATGCCCTCTTGATGAATTGATCCCTTTATCATTATTTAACAACCTTCTTTGTCTCTTGTTACAGTTTTTGACTTAAGCCTGTTTTGTCTGATATACTTGTAGTCATCCTGCTCGCTTTAAGTTTCCATTTGCATGTAATAGCCTTTTCTATTTTTTCACTTTGAGCTTGTGCGTGTCCTTAAAGCAGAAATGAGTCTCTTGAAGGCAACATATATGTAGATCTTTGTTTTTAGTTCATTCAACCTTCTAAGCCTTTTGATTGGATAATTTATTTCATTTATACTTAGTGTAATTATTGACAGGTAAGGACTTACTAATGCCATATGATAAATCATTTTCTGGCTGTTTTGTAGTTTCTTTGTTTCCTTTTTATTCTTTTGCTGTCTTTCTTTGTGAATTTATAATTTTCTGCAGTGGTATGCTTTGATTTCCTTTTCTTTATCTTTTGTGTATTTACCGAAGGTTTTAGCTTTTTTTTTTTTTTTAATCATGTGGCTCACCTAAAACATATTACTGAACATAACAGTCTATTTTAAGCTGACAACAACTTAACTTTGATCACATACCAAAACTCTACCCTCTACTCCCCAACAATAATTTTGTTTTTGATGTCACAGTCTACTTCTTTTTATACTGCATACCCATTGACAAATTATTCTAGCTACAGTCATTTTAATAGTTCTGTTACTTAATCTTTATGCTGGAGTTAAGTGATTAACAAAATTACACTATGACTTTTCTGAATTTGACTATATACTTACCTTTACCAGTATGGTTTATATTTCCTATGTTTTCGTGATAATAATTAGTGTCATTTCATTTCAGTTTGAAGAAGTATTTTCAGCATTTCTTGTAAGGCAGATTGAGTGGTGGTGAGCGCCATCATTTTTTGTTTGCTAAGTCTTTCTCTCATCTTCATTTTTGAAAGAAAACTTTGACAAGTAAAGTATTCTTGATTGGCACCCCCCCACCCCAGCAATTTGAATACATCACCCCACTCTTTCCTGACCTGTGATGTTTCTGCTGAAAAATCCTCTGATATCCTTATGGGGATTTTCTGATATATGAGAATTTTTTAAATCTCTTGCTACTTTTAATGTTTTCTTTGTCTTTAGTTTTAGACAGTTTCATTATAATGTATCTTAGAGAAGATCATTTTGAATTGAAATTTTGGGGTTACTTAATAGCTTCATAAATTTGGAAGTCCAAATCTCTCCCAATATTTGGGAGATTCTCAGCCATTATTTCTTAAATAAGATTTCTGCTCCTTTCTACCCTGGGGGCTAGCCTGGCATTAGGATGAGCCTGGAACCTGGGACTTCAGGAGCTGGCCCAGAATTTGGGCCTGTGGGGGCCAGTCTGGTGCTAGAGGGGGCTTAGAGCTTGAGTCCATAAGAGCTTGTCTTGAGGCCGGGGCCACAGGAGCTGGCCTGTTGCTGGGGCAGGTAGAAAGTCTTGGTCTATAGTAATTGGCTTGGTACTGAGCCCATCTGAGAACCTGGTTTGCAGGTTCCCACCTCGAGCCTGGGTTCATGGGGACTGATTGGGAGCTTGGAGCTACTTGGGGACTGAAAAACTGGCTGACACTTGGATAGGCTGGGGGCCTAGGTTCATGGGAGCTCACCAGGAGCCGCCTAGGCCTGGGAAGTAGTCCTGGTTCTGGCTCAGACCAGTGCTGGTGTCCACTATGAAGTCTGGCACTCACTTCACTCTCTTTCCCACAGGGAGGGTGTCTCTTTCCACACTGGGCTGCCTGGACTTCAGAGAGAGGTGATGGGGGAGTGTGAATCTATCTTTCCTGCCCTCCTCAATGTGTCTTTTCTCATGTCTGTGCTTCACCTAGGTGCTCATCTGGAGTTCTTAGCCCTTGTGAAGGTATTTTTGTTGCACAGATAGTTTTTCAATTTAATATTTCTGGAAGGGTAAAGGCACTAGAAATTACTCTACAGCAATTTTGCTGATGTCACTCTCCTAGATACTTCTGCTTCTATTTTACAGAGGACAGAACTGGGTTCCTGAGTGGACGAATATTTTGCAGGAGGTCAAATAACTCATTAGAGCAGGTCAGGGTAAGAACTCAAAATCTGTCTGCCTCCCATGTCCATGTACTTTCTCTCACAAAAGTCCTTCTCTTAAGAAGTGAAATGTAGTGAAAATAAAAATAATTACTCCTTTTATAAGTAATTAATTATAACCACATTGGCCCTCCATGGGGTAAAATAATACACATTGGTGGGAGGATAAACCTCCAAACTCCTCCCTTCCTTACAAATGCAAGTGAAGCCACATCCAGATATTGAATCACATAAAAGGAAATATTGCAGTGCCTAAGCTTCCACCAATTCTTTAGCTGTCAAAAGTTGAAAACCTCAGATAGATGGCCTTTTGTTTAGGAGAAAAACATAATAACTTATATTTTTAAAAGATTGGCAGAGCTGAGAGTTTGGCAGAAAAATAAATTATTCTGTGCATTAAAATGGAAACGCACTAAGAAGTTTTTTCAGGTAGTACAAAGTGTAGGCAGAGAGAAGCCCAGGAAATGGGAGAGAAAGAGTGTGTAAAGAAAGTGAGTGCCTGGCTAATGTGGCAGTGAGAAAATCCATTAGGAAGACTCCAGCCAATGAAAAACCCTTTTGAGGATTGAATCTAGAGAACTCTGGGAAATCGTGACCTTATTAGTAATTTCTCACAGTTTTTGCATAGTGCTTCCTCCCTTCCCCCCCAAAAAACCTTCCTTTTTTCTCTTTGTGAATTTTGAGTCAAAACAGAGAAAGACTAGGTCTTGTATTTGGCTTGACTCAAGCTAGGAAGAGAAGAGCCCCAAGTGGCAAGATAATAGTGAGATCAAGAATCCAGAAAAGAAATTGTGAAAGGGAAGAATAGGGGAAATTTGTGACCTCCCCCAACAAGAATCCAAGCAGGTTTAATAGGAGGGTGTATTGTTGCAGGGTTTTTCAGTGTCTGTAGATGGAAGCTGGAGCCTATTTCAGTATTAAAGGAAAATGGTGACTAGCCACCATCAACTGTAGGATTTGCAAGACACTCAGATGTCTGGCTCTCGGGTCATAAAGAGCACGCTGAAATAACCCAAACTCTCTAGCACAAGAGAAACCAAGCTCTTTGCACAAAGCTCTTTCCAACGTTTGTACTTCCACTCCACCACACACCCTAGAGTCCATCAACACCAAGTGATGTGCCTTCCGTAGATATACAGTGATTGTTCAGACCAGCATCTTTTTCTCTGTCTGAAAAGCCCTTCTCCATCTGCTACCATTAGACATCAAGTCTGATTAAGATTCTTTTACTCTCCTGATTTTTTTCTTCCTTAATAGCATCTTGGGTCTATTTCTACTAAAATCCTTGCAACTCTGGATTATCACTACTTATAACATTACTCTCTCCCCATCTGTAAACTCCTTGAGAGAAGGGAAAGACACTACTCAAATCTTCGTTCCAGAACCTAGCAGACTGCTGAAATACAATTGTTCAATAAATCTTGATTAGATTCATGATGGAATGCTCAAATGGTGCCTTGTTAGGCAACTTGGTTCAAAACTTTAGGGGGAGAGCCCAAGTGGGATGTTTGAATATCCTCTGGATTCTTACCCTACTTCAGTCACCATCTGTGACAGAGAATCTATAATTATGTATCCCCTGTGAGGATTATCACAACAATAAAACCACAACCTCAGCCAACAGAATTCATGAAAACCACACTGAACTCCTTTGAGCCCTTGAGAAATGTAGAAATTTCATTTTGCAGTGTACTTCCTTTTCTCTCTTGAAATATTGGTTTTTAATTTGATTTTTTTTTAATTTTAAAATAATGTCGAACTCACAGAAAGTCTGTAAAAATTAAACAAAAACAAATCTTATACATCCTTCATCCAACCAGTTGTTAAAATTTGCCACGCTTGTTTTATCATTCTCCTTCCCTCTCTCATATATATATATATATGTTTTTTTTTCTCCACAAACTACTTAATAATTACAAATGGAAAGATAGTGATTATACAATGGAGAAACACAGCAAATACACTTTAATCAAATGATCAAAGTTAACATTACCGATTGCAGATTAAAAAAATTTTTTAGAAGTCTACTTCAATAAAGGGCTCAGCTATTTTAAGAACTTATTTGTCATTCGTGTAAATTACACATTCTGAAAAAAATGCATGAAAAACGTGACTCTGGTGTTTGCAGCAGTATTTAGTTAGCATCCAGTGCTTAAGATCTAGAATTATTTTGATGATGTTCAACTAACCCCAAGTCCTTCATAACAAGTTACTTACTGCTAACACTTCCAAGTACCTTTTTAAATCTTCCCATGACCTTATGTGCATGTGAGGAAACAAAAGTCCATTGGCCAAGGTCACAAAGCTCAAGCCTGATGCTGGGAGGTAAGTGCTCTGTCATCTCTCTGCAAGCCTTGTGTTCTTCACATATTTATTCAAAACCAGTGAAAATGTGGCTCCTCAACATTAGAAAAGTGCTTAACAGGAGCTCTGGGGAAGGCCAGGGACACATTAATTTTCACACTGTTAGACAGCTCTCAGTAACTTCCCTCATTAAAATAGTAATTCAGAGAAAGAATGTGGAAGAAGATTGTGGACGTTGGAAGGGAGGGGGATGCTAAGCAGAGCAGGCAGGGGAAGGCAGAAGGATTCCAACTTCCTGCACAAGAGACCAATCCTGCCTGCAGCCTTTGAAAGGACAAACCATGCTTATCTGGATGCAAGCATTTCTGGGTGAGCTCAAGCACCCTTTACAGAGAAAGCAGGAAGCTGTTTCACTGTAGATAGGAACTTAAAAGCAACAGCTATGTATAACTCTCCTGTTAAGAAAAAAAAAAACCCAAAGCTTCCCAAGAGCCCCAAATTCTCTGTTTCAATCATTTTTAAGTTATAAATAAACCTTGTTTATTGGTGAGACTCTCGTTAAGCAAATATTTGGAAGTAATGTCATGAAACGGAGGTCATGATGCTGCTGCCCATGCAACTTCCGGAAGGGAGATGTGTAACAGGACCAGACTGAGGGAAGGAAGTTGCAACACTGCCTACCTTTTCTCTTGAGATGAGCAAAAGGGAATCTCCTTCTTGCACTTTGAGTCTACAATGCAAAATCACCCGCACCTGTGAAGCCAGCCAGACAGGAAAGTTGCTCTGCAATGTTTGACATTTGTAGCTATTAAGTTTTGGAAGAAATCATCTGAATTCTACAGAAAGTGGATGGGGCTACAAGATACCACCAAAGGGGAAGTGGAACCACAAACACTGGAGAGATTATGGAGTCCTTAAAAAGTAGGTTGCAGTCACTAGAAGGAATCCTTCCAAAGTGTTCCTTTTCTTCTCCCTCTTTGCCCTTCTAGGAGGATGCATGGGCCAGCGCCTGGGATAAGCTATCCTGATCACTGTCTTTTGATCAGCAGCTGTCTCATGCTCTGTCCACCAGCAGCTAGGTAAGTTCTCCTTGCCTCTCACTTGGTCACAGCTCTACTCTCCAGGGATGTTGCTGAACCCAGTGATCTGGACCGTTTTGCTCTCTTCACAGCTGTCACCCCCAATTTCCGCATTCAGGGATCCTTTTGTTAGAGTAGAGCCCATCCTCTCCAGCCACCTCTTTCCAGCTTCCCTTAAAGACCAGCACACAAGACCAAGAGTGTAAGACCATGAAGCAACACAGGGGACAGTCAGAGCAGTGAAGAACTCAGACTCTGAAGTCAGACACACCTGGGTTTGAACAGGTCCCTCCTGTCATGAAACTGTGTGATCTTTTCCAAGCCTATGTATCAATTTCTTCATCTGAGAAACTGGCATAATAATAAACCTTATGTCTCATGTAACGCACCAAGGTCTTGGCACATCGTAAGGACTTGATAAATCTCAGTTATTAGTGTTGGCATCATCAGCATCATTATAGTCACTGTTACTAGCTCCATAATCATCCTCGTCTTCCTTAACCATTATAAAGGTAGACAAGAAATAAAAGCCACTGGTTTGAAAATTTCTAGAATTTTCAGAATTTTACTAAATTCTCGCTGCGGTTTTTCTTTCGGAATATGTCTTGATCCGCTCACTTAATGGCATTTTCTCTTCCTAGGGATATTTTTTTAAGTTTACATGATAAGGAAAAGGGAAAGGTCTATGTCTTCTCCATTCCCAGCATCTGGCACAGCTGAGCCCAGGTGAGCATCTGAAGGAATCCAAGCAAGGGCACGGTCACCCAGAACCTTCTGACGGGCTCTCAGTTCCCCTTTGCTGTGGGTCAAATGCAGAGGGCCCAGCACGTGGGCTTCCCTCTGCCTTGGACTTGACCACACTCTGTTCGTGGCATCCTCCAGGGCTGAGCTACGATCTCTCAGCTGCCCGCCTGACTCGACTACAGGTGCTTCTGGAATGGGAGTGTGTTTGATTCCTCCCCGTGCTCAGCAGCCCGAGTACAGGAGGAAGGAGCTGGGTCAGGGCTCCCTCCCCATCTCCTTTCTCAGTCTCACTTTCTGTTCCTCTTCTGCCAGTGAAGACTCACATTAGGACAGAATCATTGATGTAAATAACCCTCGCTCCCCAAACACACACCCACTCCAATGGGCAAAAGAGGAAATGGGCTCCAAGAGGGAATACCCCACATGTGGGATCTCACAACAGGTGAGCAAGGTGAGGCTGGGGGAGTCAGAGTTTCTGGCCCACATTCCCACACAGCCTCTGTACTCAGGGCTCGCAAGCTTTACTAAGTCTCTCATTTGGGGGAACCCCAGACAGGTGACTCACCACAGAGAACTACCCTATTTCCACAGGAAGGATCACCTGCAATCCTTCCCTCATGCCCTTCTAGATTGAAAACTTCCCCCGACTTCCAGTGACCACATCCTCCTTGTCATTTACACCTCATTAGGGTCTTCCCCTTTCTCCTCCCCCACCTCCACTTTCTTGCAAAACTGGCTTATTCTGGGCATCAGTCAAATTCTCTTGTACTAATGTGAGGGTGGGTGCTGAAACAGTCCTGTCTATATGCATTTAAAGAGAGGCCTTTAGAGATCAGAGTCTCTAATCAAAAGAGCGATTGCGAGCCCTGGGTTCAGGAGGGTAGACATGAATAAGTGGCATTTCCAGATTATGAGGGTGTGGGAGGATGGGGTTAGGGTTATGCTATTGGGCATGATGCAGACTCACGAAGCCTGGGCCCTTGAATGTGTTGATAATTCTCGTCATTGGTGAGTGAAACATATGTTATCTGACCCAGTGACTGCGGAACACTCCACACTAATGCCCAAAGTCTTGGTCACATTGGCTGCTCCTTCCACATGAATAGAAATAATAGTAATGGAAGTAATTGTTATCAGAGCTATCATGTGTCTGTTGACTTTTCACTGTGCGCAGATAATATGATGTAAACCTCAGCAGCACTTCGAAGCAGGAGTTGTTATGAAGAACCCCAAACTCAGAGAAGTTGAACAATGTTATAAGGCTCAGGCGTGGCTTTGAATCCAGGCAGGCCTTACGTCGAAGCTCACTCCTTGTATTTCCCTATATGGTGGCCATGATCACGTGGATCTGCTTGGCAGAGATATAGCAGGGTACGGGTTTAGTGCTGGGAATGAAGAGATGGAGAGGAATATCAGGAAAAGGACCACTGATAGGTAGCCTAGGGGTCATTTGTTTGTTTCTTTTGGGTGGCAAGACATTTGAAGGAGAATGTAATAAGCAGAGCCAATGGTTGCCAATTCAAGCAACTTCCTCCCTTAGTCTACACCTGTCCTGGCTCACAAATTTTTGCCACCTGTCAGCAGCTAGAGGCATTTGAGGATTTAATTCTGGACTAGAGCTCTGATAGACTGAAGTCCTGGGTGACTGCATTCTGGGAACGTGTAAATTCTTTTTTTCCATATTGACCCCAGACGGATGCTAAGAAACCAAGACAGAAACTCCCTGTGTTGTCTTGTTCCCACATGCAGGAGCTCACAGTTGACAAAGACTTTCCCAGCCCAGCCATCCTCTCATTCTGAGCTTGTAAAGGTCCTCACAACCTTGCTCTGAAGATGGCCTGAGAGAACTTACGACTCCCACTTTCCTACTCTGAAGTGTTTGGGAGCTATCACGGTAAAGCCTGACTGCATCATTGAATGTATTGAACAAAAAAATTTCTCCCTGGGAAGCTTGGTTCTTTTAAAGCCATAGACCTGTCATAGACCAAGTCCAAGCACACCCCTCTTTCTGTTGGGATGCTCGCTCACTCATTCCTTTGCTTGGTGAATTGCTCTTTCTGCAAAGCCCAGTCACTCCCATCTTCCTGACATGCTCAGGTCTAGTCCAGAATACCCAGCTGAGCTTTTCTTTATCTTGACCATGCTGTTTCACACTGCACTTATGTAGTCTCCACATATGCTCCTAAAGGGACGGAGTCTGTCCTACCTCTCCATCGCAGCACCTTGCTTGGCATGTAGAAGGTAAGTAATCAACGATTGCAAAATAAATAATGTGATCTTCTCTCTGGCCAACAAAATCACTGAATCCTTCACAAACCATCAACAGAGTCGATCCAAGTCAGCTGAGAATTAAATGATATAACTCAGCTCTCCCTCTGGCATATAGTGTCCTTTCCAGGAAGAAGAACAAAATGGTCAAAAACACAAAGAACTAAAAATAGCTCTGGGTCCAAGTGCCGTATCCCAAAGGCGAAAAGGGAGAGGTGAGAGGAGCAGGAGGGGCCGAGGGCACGGAGACAGGCAGGAGCATGTTGCGCTGTGTGTATTTGCCCTCAGTGGGGGTTTAGGCTGTATTCTGTATGAGAAAGGGAGCCAGTAAAGGTTTGAAATAAAGGAGTGATTCAGATTCTTTTACTTGTTCTTTACTGCAAAGGATCCTGTGAGTCTCTGGGTTTATCAGTTCTCAAATTTCAAGAGAGGATAGGGTCCAAAAAGAGTAAGAGATGGCAAGGAATCTACAACCCAAGTAACCAAGATAATTTAAATTTTTCCACAAATGAAATTTCTGAACCAATAATAATTCTTGGGACCATCATCACCCTTTATTGAACATTTACTCTGTAGTAATTAACATTCTAAGTACTTACGTCTATCAGCTCACTTAATACTCCCCTTGACCCTTGGAAACTACTCACAGATACGGTTCAATCATGTGTCACAAATCACACATCCGGTATGTTCAGGAGCCTGTTTCCACCCTGTCCTGAATGTCTCAAACACTCTGGTCTTTTTGCTCCTTAGTCCAAGGATGTCTCCTGACAATTTGCCTTGTTCTTTGAAGATTAATCGGAGAGTCGGGCACGTTCCTAGAGAAGGTAGGCTTTACTGTACTTGGTACGAAGTAGGTGTTCAAGTGATGGCTTGTCTAGCCTTAGAGAAAGACAGCCATGCAGACACATAGAACTCATTCTCATTTCTACAAGGGGGCATGAAAACCCTTTGCTACTTTATTGACATTTCTGTATGGTGGTCCCAATCCAGACGGCCTTTTCTTAAAGAATTTTCCCAAATAATTCCTCCTGAAAATCAATTCAGGAACAAGTTTTTCCATCCTGTCCCTTTATTTGTTGAGGTGTGATCCTCATACAATATTTGAAATATCCCTTGCACTGAAGCAATAATGCTGGATACTTGAACCATAGAAAATAGTCTAGATGCCCAGACCTAACACGTTCCAGTCGTGTACAAGTATCTTACACTCTAAAATGGAAATGGCTGAGTGACTCTATTGCTTGTAATGATGCCTTTTAAACAAAGGATGCCGGTATTCTTCCGCCCTCTTTGCAGGGGTCTCTCGTCATTTTTGACTCAGATTACAGTGATGATCTCCTATCAGATTCTCTCTCTTTTTCTCTCTAGAAGTCAATTTTCAAATTCTGTCATCAAAGATTATTGCCGACATTTAATCAGTCCTGCAGGCTGGTAAGAATGGCACTGACAATCTGGGTCAAATTAAGAGGAAAATGATCAAAATTAGGAACACACTTGGCACCATACCACAGCAGGAATGCCTTGAAGAACTGGGTCTGTTTTTCCTGGAGACAAGGACATTAGTGTCATCATTTCAAATAGCTAAAGGATTTTTATGTGAAAAAGGAAGTATATTTTTAGTGAAGTCATAAGTGGTAGAATTCAGACCTCATAGTGGAAATTGGAAAGCAACATATTTTGGAACAACTGGGGCAAGAATTTTGTAATAGCCTACAGAAAAAAAAAAAAAAAGATTGACTTGGGAGGCAGTGAGGTCTGGTAGAGATGTTCACCTGTAGGCAGGTTGGCCACACGGTGGAGATGTTGTAGAAGGTATTCAGGTGTCACCATAGGGGGTTGGACTCCAGGGACATGACAGCTCCTTTGAACTCTGAGATTCTGTAAACCTACAAATTCGTACTTACTTGTATCTCGTCTTATTGGCTAAGAACTGGTGCAAGGCAAGTTGAACTTTCAGAAAACTCCCTAAGAAAGGATCCTTAATTCCAAACAAATGTTACAGCTGAAATAAAAACACCTCCTCTATAAACCTCATTGTAAAAATGGGCAGGTTGAGGTCAAGAGAGTTAAAATGATCTTCAGAAGATCACGATGCGAAACATTACTAAGTCAGAGTTCAAAATTTCAAATGAGTGAGAAGGTACACGTATATATCTCTAAGGGACACGCCAAGAAAGCCCCCTTTAAAAAAGAAAGCTGCGATGAATAATCTCTTCTCTCGCAGTTTATTTACTTAGTAAATATGAAGCACTCTTGCCTTTTTTATTAACCAAATGATCCATGTTTAGTAAAGACTAAGGAGTGAAAAACACAGAGACTTGCTCCCAAATTTCAGAGATAAATGGGCCTGAAACAGCAAATTAGCAAGATCTGAGGGAGGCTGCAGGAAGGTAATTCTTTACTTGAACTACTGTCCTGGGAGACATTTGACAGCAGATTTGGTGCTTCTAAGGGAGTTGAGGAAGCCTATTTCAGGTAAAAGTTGTCCTCTCTGGGCAAAAAGCAAAGGAAGTTTACAAAACACTTACCACTGCAGAGGAGAGATACATGTTGTAGCAAGTGTTTCTCAGAATGGGGAGTCAAGGAAAGTATCTACCTTCAGCAGTTTTGTGGATTTGTGAAATAGCAAAAAAGGAATCAAATCAACTATGACAATAAGTAAGGGAGACAAGTTTAAAGACTGGAATAAACTGAGCAAATCAAACATATAGAGGCATAAAAATCTCCATGAGTACTCACCACTGATAGAAGGAAATGACCAGTCTGAGTGAGTCCCATGGATCTCGTGAGATGTTCATGTCTCCAGGCCAGTCTACGGTTTGGCCATTTCTGTACCTCTAATGCCTTGCACAGTAACTCAGTAAAGGCACTCAACTGATTAACAACTTGCAGGAATAGAACACTGCAACACAGAGGCATCCAAGACTGATGCCCCAGGGGTCATGATGTAGGTCAGAGCCCGTCAAAGGTAAAACCAGACAACTCGTTGAGTTTTCCATATTAAAATGAAATTGTAGATTTTCACATCCATCTTTAAGATGATGCTGTAACCTCCTTAAAGGCAAGATCTTTGTAATCCATCTCTTTCCCCTGTGCAAAGCTCAGAACTTACTTAGAAGTAAGTGTGCAAAAAAGTTTAGGTAAACCGAAGTAAGACTATACCTTCCCTAATAGCCCCTAATGATAAGGAATTATAATCTAATCACAGACATTCTCCCACAAATACACCTGAGGGCTAGGGAAGGTGTGTATAAATGTGGCTGGCGTGTATAAACCTAGGAATAACTTTGGAAATTTGGCTTTTGAATCAGTAAGACAAATGACTTCACTTCTCCAAGACTCAATTTCTCCAACTATAAAATGACAGTAAATACACCAACCTCTAGATTTCTTGAACTGTGCTGAGGATAAAAAAAGATTATGTACGCAAAGTACCTAGAACAATGTTTGCCACATAGAAGTGTTTAATAAATGGAGTGGGTTGCCATTATCAACAAATTACTTTTTTTTTCCTTTAAGATTTGAGTTAAGAAATCATTTTTTGCTAACTTTCAGATGTGAGATCTTAGCCAATTAAACCCTCTGGGGATTCAGGCAGGATCCTGGTGCTCAGAGAGGACATAACTGTTAACAACTCCTCACTGTAGACCAACAGTTCAATAATATGTATTCCCTGTTTGACCTGCTCCCCTGGACAAATCATTATGTCATTTAATTGATTATAACACCTATTAACTTGGTAGGTAATCCTCACAATGTGTATGATATCTTCTCTCCCTCCTTATTTTTTTTTTCATTTCAGCTTAATTTAGCCCACATCTTTATACTGCGTTAACTTCAGAGTGGGTTTTTCCCCAGTCTCTCTGTTCTGCTGAATTGCATCTTCAGTTCTGTTCAAAAGGAGAGAACGAGAGATGAGAATGCAGTGATCAAGATCCTTCCCATCTTTGTTGCCTGTAACAGAGTTTAAAAAAAAAAACCAGAAAACAGCTAGTGCAGTAACGGCTGTATGACTGGTAAAGCACTCTACTGAAGAGAAAATAAGTCATCAGAAGAAAAAATGTGAAGGCTCCTAAGAGAAGAGCTGGGGACCTTAAATGGTCAATTGCCCTCTCTCTGAGTCTCCAGATCTTTATCTGCTGAAGGAGGAGGTTGGCTCTGAGGTCCTCACGTGGGTCCTGAGGACACCATGTATCTTTCATCTCTGTGCACACTGCCTTTACCCTCTCCTACCATTTTCATGTAACTGGGGCTTTGGAATATTTAAAGTGTTAATGGAGAAGAAAGAAGAAAAACACTACATAATTTAAAAATCAACAGTAAAGCGCATTTCAAATTTGGAAGACATTCTATACCTATTCTTGTTACTACAGATGCCTTCATTGCACTGAATTTAAAGACACTAACTTATGTTTACAGTGTAGGGGGAAGGGAGGAGGTGGAGGGATAAACTGGGAATTTGGGATTACAGATACTATTATATAAAAAAACAGATAAACAACAAGGTCCTACTGTAGAGCACAGGGAACTACATTCAATACCTTCTAATAGCCTATAATGAAAAAGAATATGAAAAGGAATATATATACAAATATATATGTATGTATAACTGAATCACTATGCTGTACACCAGAAACTAACACAATATTGTAAACTGACTATACTTCTATTAAAAAAAATATATATATATACACATATATATATATAAGATACACTGAAAATTAGTTTATGCTTTCAGCATACCGAATGGCCAGCGATGGAAAATTAACCAACATACTAATGGAACAAAATTCTTAAACTTTTCTGGGAAATTCCATCCTCCTCCTGGGGACGGGTAATGCTGAAAATCTTAAATTCCAATTTAGATAAAAGTTTATGTAATACAATTAAATACTATTAAAAATAGTATGATTTATTTAAAAGAGAAAATTAAAGAGCCAAAAAAAAAAAAAAGAAACTTAGTTTCAAAGCATATAGTCTATACATGGTTTCTGCTAAAATCATTTCAATTTGAAAGATGCTCCTCTATCATTTTACAGTTTGCAAAACCTGCAAACTGATGCTCTTAGAAGGGATAACCAAGGAAGTGGGGACCTGGAAAAATAACGCTAATAAGATGTGCGTATTATACATAATAGTTATTTTGGAATAGAGCTAGAATAAAATTCTGGGATCAGAGGTTTTGCACTTGGATTATACAGTCAAGTAAAGATTGTTGTAAAGCTTATAAATGGGTGGAGCAAATCTAAAGAAATTGATCCTGGACCATTTTTTATCTCCTTGATTGACTGCTATCGTCAGTGTAGGATTTGGAGGAACAGATGGTACCATGACACCCTTGAAAGGAAGGTGGAAGAGAAGACAGAAACCTTTGTGAACACTTGCATTTGGGAATGTAAAATAATGCAATTTAGAGAAGTAAAGTTTTTTATTTTTTTGACAGGAATTACTTGTTGACCAAGAATTATGGAGAGTGTTGTCTGATGAATTACTGTAGGCACTGGGGTTGCCTGAGGAAATTTCTCCGTGAAATTCTCCCTGAGCCAGGCTCAGGATAAATGAATAAAACAAAATTTCTTTGAAATAATGGCTCTCCACCTGTAAGGAATCCGCAGTTAGGGATTATTCTCCATGATACAAATTTGTAGTCAAATTATCTAAGAAATTTTCACTTTAAGTTTTTCCTCGCCTTTATAGAAAGCTTGAGTAGTACTTTGAAAATAAATGTGCTCTATAAATGTAAAAGTCAACGCTAGCATTGCCACTAACGTTAACATCTTCTGTTCACCTTCTAAATAGAATACCTCATATTTATGGATAACTTTTCTTCAAAAACTTGAAGGATTTGTTGCTTGGCAAATGGCACACATTTGGTTAGGAATTTATACAGAGGAGAAGAAAATAAGAAAAATCCTTGAAAGAATGTCAGAAATAGCTCTTCTTGTCATTTATTTCAGAACTCATTGCTTATATTAAAATCATTTTTTAAATTTTAATTAAACTTTGAGAAGAGAAAGCATTGCAAGTCTATTTGTGTTAGCATGATGTTTCTTACTGTACATTAAAACTTTCTCAAAACTTTCATGCCTTCACCAAACAGTTATTGATATTTCAACAGAAGAAAAAAAGGAGAAATGATCTAATATGCATTGAACATGTATTATCTGCAAGGCACTGTGGTAAATATTTTATATCCATTATTTAAGAGCTCATGTATGACTCACAGTCATACAGTTTGAAAAAGATAGATATGAGGTTTGAACAGCTTCTGCAAATGTTTCAGGATTTCCCCTGGACCTGACCTCTTATTTTACCAAGTAATGACCCTAAATGGTAAGTATGCAAGATAGAGAGTTTCTGAGAATTCAGTGGTTCCAGGCAAAACAACTGAGTAAAGGTCCTTATCTGAGAAGAAGTTTGTAACACAGCAGGAACTAAAAGAAGGTCAGCAAAGCCAGAGGGGACAGAAGGAGCTGAGAATTCAGCTAAGTTCAGAGCACACAGGACCCTATGGTCTTGGTAAGGGTTTCGGTCCTTATACTAAGAGGAATGGCAGCCATGAGTGGTTTTCTCTAAGATTAAAAGATGAGCACATCAATCATTTAAGAAGATGACTCTAACTACCAAGTGGAAAATGGGTGAAAAGAAGGGGAAGTCATTCAATGAGATGGCTATGACAGAAATCTAAGTAAAACTGGTGGTGATTTGGACTTAACTATTGGCTGTGGACAATGTAAGAAGCAGACAGATTTAAGACAGGAAACATCAACATGCCTTGATGATTGGATGAGGTAAGAGGAGAGGGTGCTATCAGCCATGACATCAGAATTCAGACGTAAATATCTGGATGGATGACAGAATTTCATGACGCTTTTTTGATTTCAATTCTAGTTTTAAGTTTTTAGGTCAATTAAAGGGAGGTAACACACTAAAGGATTTTCTAATCCAGAAGTTTTTAATAGTCAACCTAAGCTAAAGAATGTCTCAAAATATCAATAACCTTTGCCAAGTTTCTGTAGAGAGCATGCATGCTTATTCTTTTTAACCTAGCATCTACCCTGGTAATTTTTGAATTTTTTTAGAAAGTTTCTCTTTAAACAACTTAGGAAGACTTCTAGCTACACATAGCTGAATAAATGCATGTCACTTTCTGTTCTTTTTTGAAATGAAGCTATGAACTCTAAAGACAAAGAAAATGGAAGAGGATAGAGCTGCAAAAAAAAAAAAAAAGCTGTCAGTAAATTTGAGATAGGTTGAAAATGAAGAAAATAACAAAGCAGAGAAACTGAACAGCAAGTACCCATAAAGATAAGAAACGTCACTGAGGATGTGAAGTAATTTATGGAACAGAATGTCTCGAAAATTAGAATATAGCCAATACTTCGTAATAACTATAAATGGAAAGTAACCTTTAAAATTGTATAAAAATAAAAAATAGATTAAAAAATAAATTTAAAAAAGAAAAAAGTTAGCAGGGCCATGTGCCATTAAATGTGAGAGTAAACCAGATGCCTCAAAGAGGGGGCTTCATTGACAGACTGAACCAGGGGTATTAAACACTAGTATAACAGTATCTTTACTTTCAACTTCAGGCACAATTGTTACCCCAGGCTTGTAGGAGAGTCATTCTGTGGATAAACTGAGCCAGAGAGATCTTAGACTTCAGAACACCAAGCGCAGTAAGAAAATCAGGAAGACCAAGGGCAAGAGACTGAATGAAGAAACTTTCAGCACCCCTCCTTTGCTAGATTCCAAGAACACAGTGGAATTCAAACCACCACCTCCCTCCATCCTCTATACTCTCAGCCATGTCTTTTCAAAAAGAATATTATTGGAATGTTCTCTGGAGAAACTAAATGGACCCTGAGAATAGATTTGCAACTACAGCTATTTGGGTATACCTCAATGAACCCATCTGGTCCCCACCATGCCATCATATTCAAAAGTTCACCAGTTGACAAATCCAACCTGTGCACACAGAGCTTCTCATAAGCTTTATAGCACCTCATTCTTAAATATCAATCAATAGCTAAGGATTACCAATAAATTAAGAAAGCTGTCCAACTTGGAACACAAAGGCCAAAAGAAATAGTAAAGAAAAGCTTGTAGAAAATAGAAAAAAAGATAGGAAAAAAAAGTGTTTTAAACACTATAATTATCAGATAGATGAAAGGAGTTAATTTATCCATGGGACAAGAATAAAATCTATATGAAAAGAGTAATCAGATAATAAAAACTTTAAAAAATGAAAACTTTCATGGCTAAAAATAATCAATATTATATTTAGAAATTAA
This sequence comes from Camelus ferus, assembly GCF_009834535.1. NCBI lineage: Eukaryota > Metazoa > Chordata > Mammalia > Artiodactyla > Camelidae > Camelus > Camelus ferus. Next base: position 10,066,875 of record NC_045720.1, read on the forward strand.
AGTTGATGCAATTTCCCAAAAAGTAGACAAAAAGATACAGGAATGGAAAATAGGAAAGGTAAAGCTGGTTAATGAAGCCAAGATATCAAATATCAAATAAAGAAAAAGAAAAAATCATATGAGAAGAAATTATAAAAAAGAAATTGAATCAAGAAAATATCTCAGAATTGAAGAACGAGTATTTCTGGAGTGCAAAAAAAAAAAAAAAAAAAAGAGAGAGAGAGAGAGAGAGAGAAAATGTACACCACACCACATTATTAAGAAAGTTAAAAATAATAGTGAAAAGAGAAATATCCTAAAATTTTCAGGATAATATAGGAGGCTCCCTATTTAGATGAGAAATAGGATGGCATTAGAGTTCTCAAAAATAGCACTAGAAACTAGAACAAGATAGGTGAATGTCTACTGAACTCTATATTACAATTAGTTTCAATCTGTAATCGTTTACTCAGTAGAAAAATAAATCAAAATATGAGCACTGAATAAAAACACAAATTTATAAAACTATGTGCATCACATGCAAGTTCACAAAATTATTCAAAAGTATGAAGTGTAACCCAGGGTAGAGTTACAAGGAAGTCCCACGTGGGCTTAGAAATAGCCATTCCAGAATGGGGCAGTGGAGAAGAGGTCTTCTGGAGGGATATCTGTCTAAAAAAAAATGGAAGGGGTGGAATATCTTACATGCTGAGGAAAACAGTATACAGAAAGCCTTTACATCTTTTTGAAGGGCTCAAGAAAAAACACTGATAGAAGAAACACAAAAACCAAGCACTCAAAAAATAACCAGCAAGAAAAAAGTTTACCCAAAATAAACTTTGTTCACAAGTTTGCATCAGTAATGAATAATACTTACATAGTCATAAAAATGTAAAATTCCAAATAGGAATTTAATTCCAAATTATATTAATATTATTAATATAATATTAACATTTATTTATTAATATAATATAATAGCAAATCTATTATATAATATTGTTATATAGCAGTAGACAAGAGGGTTGAATAAAAGTAATAAATTATCATCATCAAGATACAAAATTAATAAAGAATATATAAAATTGATAAATCAAAACATAGTTTTATAATCGGAATATGAGTTAAGCTATCAGGAAAAATCCCATAAATTTAAGTGGAAATAGTTGCTTTTGAGCACAAGGACTTACTAGAGAAAGGTAAAACAAAAAAATGTTTAATTATAGCCTATACCATGGTTTTGTTCTATTAAAGGTGCAAGATGTTTTAGATAAATACAAATATAAAAAGTAATTTATGAAAAATGTTAGGGAAGATAGTGGAAACTCCTTTTCGAACTGAAATGGCTTTAGCCTTCACCAACTCTGACTAGATTTCAAATATAATGAAACCATTATTCCACGTATTTGCAATTTTTAAATGACCTTTGTATTTATTTTTGCACTTAACTCAATAAATCCAGAATGAAGTGATATTACATGTAAACAACCACAGGAGCTAATTTTCTGAAATAATCCCCAGTTAAGCTGTTTTTCTCATGAAGCGATAAAAGCCAAGGTGATTTTGTTTCAAATCAACCATTATCTAGACTTTCTTTGAGCAGTCTTTCTGTCATAAGCAAATGAAGAACAAAATAGCCACTATAACAAAACACTGTATTTAACACTGGACCTGATGATGGTCATAGAATCATACATGAGAGGTTAAGAGTATGTGCTTAAGAAGTACTCCTTTATTAATCGAGCCAATATTTGTTTAAGAATTTGTCATAGAATGGGAGCCTGAGTTGAACGAAGATAATCATAATGATTATAATGATGGTCAATAATTCTTTCAATTATTTCAGAAACTTCTTCATCCAACACACAGGCAACCCTACCTTATATAAGAAAATAACAGTAGCAAAGATAATGATAGATGTATACCAACTTTTCAGAAATAAAATTGATAGCCGAAGTGGATAAAATGGTATTTGGAGGCTGAAGAGCTCTGAGAATTAATAACTTCTGATTTAACTAATATTTATTAAACATTCACTATGTAACAGGAATTATAGTTGATAATTTGCAATTATTATCTCACTAAATACTCAATTTCCCAAGAAGAAATCTAACCATAGTAGTTAGAAAACTTGCCCAAATCACTAAAATAAAAAAAAAAAATTGGAACTAGGATTCAAACCCAGCACAATATAAATCCCAAACCCATTCTCTTTCTAGTATGTCAGAAAAAAAAATTATTTTTCTGAGGGCTTCTGCAGAATTACTTTGGAGAAGAAACATGAGATGTTGTGAGTACATCTAAAAGAAGGGAATGCAGGCCAACAGAGGCTCATAAAAAAATTATTCTGGTTGTGGTTCCCCAAACAACAACTCAGTTTTGTGCATATTGAGGCAAAGAAAGAGGAAGATCTAGAAGACCACCAGGTCTCTGTTTAGGTATTCGGTCAGCTTCTTATAAAACAAGTATTAAAATGGAATTTGAGATTGACACAGAGAACAAATTTTAAATGCAAAATAAAGAAAGGTCAAAACAGAGGAAATAGAAAAGAAGAGAAACAGCAAGACAAGAAGAGACAAGGGAAGGGAAAAGAATGGAAGGGAAGGACAGGAAAGAGAAGGGAATTAAGGAAGCAAGAGAAAACCTGATATCCTTCTCTGTAATAAAAATAACTGATGTGAAGCCGCTGCTGGGAAGATGGAGTACTACGTGTACTTTTTCCTGTTCCTCCTGCTAAATACAACAAAACCCCTGCATATTATATACAAAACAAGTATAAGAATATTAGAGGAGATGGAGAGAAAACAGACAGTGAGGGACCTTAAGACACCAGTAATGACATGGTGATGAGTTCCCTAGGTTTCCTCTCATCTAACCTCATATAAATCAGAGCTGAAGAAGTCAGTAGCCTGGAAATCAATGGGCACAGATATAAATAATACATAAATAAATATGTCCTCTCAAACCAAAAGATGAGGCGTGGAGCAGCCTAGTGAGACAGAAAACTTTTACGTAAGCATTGCACTGCTCTAGCTTAACACCACAAAGTAATCTGTGGCTCTGTACCCACCCATGGCAGCAAAGCCTGAGTAGAGAGCCGGATTTCCACCTTTGTCCCAACCTCCTCAATGGAGTGATTCCAGAGAAGGCTGAGCAGGGGGGTCTGTACCTCCACTGCCACTTGCCAATAATGAAATAGCCTCACGTGCCCCAGTGGGTTGATGTCAGAGGAGTCCCAGTGGAAAGCCAGGACATTTACTGCTCCTTCACAGTACCACCACCATAGACCTTGTGATGTCAGTGGAAGCTACTTCTGTCCCACCCCACCCAGTCAGAGATGTATCAGTGGAGACCTACTGGGGAGCAGAAACTCCTGCACTGCCTTGCATTAATAAGAACCCCCTTCCACACACGTGGGTGTCAGGAAAGGCCAAGAGGAAATCTGGACTTCCAATCCCACCTGGAGGTAATGATGCAGCATGCCTCTTTCCCCCAATGACATGTCAAGAGCCATCAGCTGAAATACAAGATTCATATGAGATCCAGAGTCTCATAACATAATACTCCAAATGCCCCAATTTCAGTAAAACAAACAAACAAACCAAAAAAATCCTTATTAAAACAAAATCCAGGAAGATCTCAAAGTAAATGAAAAAAAGGACAAAAACAAATGTGACAGAAACCTTAGGATTATGTAAAAATTTTAAATAATACTATTGGAAAGTTGAAAGTAAATGAATGGAAATAGGCATATCACACAAACATTAATTAAAAGAAAACAGAAATGACTAAATTAATATTAGATGAAGTATAATCAGAGCAAAGAAAATTATCAGAGATAGAAACATTACAGCATGATAAATAAGTTACTCCACCAAGAAGATAAAGCATTCATCAATGTGCACGCATCAGAAGACAGAGTGCAAAATGTCTGAAGCAAAAACTGATAGAACTCAAGAGAAACAGACAATCCATAGTTATATTTGGGAACTTCAACACCCTCTCTGTAAACAATTGATAAAACAACTAGACCAATAGTCAACAAGGTTATAGAAGAACTCAAAACACCAGCAACCACCAGGATCTTGTTTACGCTTATAGACCACCCCACCCAACGAGAGTAAAATATACATTATTTTCAAGTGTCCATGGAAAACATACCTGATAGATCATACGATGGGACATTTGAAAAACAAAGTCTCAACAAACTTAATAAATTAAAAACAATTGTTCTCAGACTATAATGGAAAGAAACTAAAAATCTATGACACAGTGATAATAGAAAAATTTATACTTATAAACTAAACCTCATACTAGTAAATGATCCCTGAATCAAATAAGAAGCTCTGGGGAAATTTGAAAAAAATACACTGACTTTACTAAAAACAAAAATACTACTGTGTTGGGATTCCCAACCCCACCCTCATTCTTGATTATTCATTGGACTCACAAAACCCAGAAAAGCTGTTGCACTATCCCTTACAGTGTATCACAGCAAAAGGCCACAGATGACAACCAGCAAAAGAAAAAGGCATTTGGACAAATTCCAGGGCAAACCTGACACAAGCTTGCAAGTATCTCCTGCTAGAGACATTGCATGGGGATGTACTTAATTCTCCCAATAATGATGTGCGACAACATGTGTGAAATGTTGTCAAGCAGGGAAATGCTTGAGCTTGCTGTCTCAAAATTACAGAAATAGGAAACAGATTAGAGTTTGTCACAAGTTAAGGGTAGAGTGAAGGTTGGAAGGAAGTGGGTGTGTCTATAAAAAGGAATCACGAAGAATCTTTATGACAAGGAAAACGTTTTGTATGTGACTGCATCAATGTCAATATCTTATTTTTGATATTGTTCTATAGTTTTGCAAATGTTTACAATTGAGATAACTGGCTAAAGGTTGAGATCCCTTTGATTTATTTATTTTTACCTGTAGTTGATTTATAATATTATATTAGTTTCAGGTGTTCAACATAGTGATCCAGTATTTTCACAGATTCTACTCAATTAAAAGTTATTATAAGATAATGGCTATCATTCCCTGTGCTATAAAATATATCCTTGATGCTTATTCGTGTTATATACAGTAGCTTGTATTTTGTAAATCCATACCCCTAATTGGCTCCTTCCTCCATCTCTCTCCCCTTTGGTAACCACTAGCTTGTTTTCTATACCTGTGAGTCTGTTTCTTCCAACTGCATATAAATCTACAATTAGCTCATTATTAAAGCTTACTTTAAAAAATTTAATAGTGCTCTCAGAATGAGCACCTGACAGGCAAAAGGACTTACTTGCTACTTCCTTTATAAAACCCTGTATTTCCCTGTTCTGTGTAACAAGATTACTTACAGATATTATACATTTTGACTTTACACTGGATGGAATTATAAATTAAACATGCATCCTAAATAAGCAAGTTTCAGGAAATTGGAAATGTTTCCGCTGTAGTACAACCTCACTTTGCTAAGTCCAGCCCAGCGTGACTATTTAAATAGAATATTTCAAGGACCTGGATCCTATACTCAGTTGCATGTATATTTTTAAAAGTTCTTCACAGGTTTGGTGGCCCCTGTTATCTTTTCTGGTTTTTTTTTTTTTTTTTTTGGGTCTGATAACAGCTATGGTTATTCTGTTTTCAAATTAAGTTATTTCTTAGCTAAATGTTCTTTTTAAGGACACTAATACGGTAGAGTAAAGGTTTTGTCACTTCTCCCTTGCAACCCATTAGACAGAGCTAGGTATCCTGGTCCCAGGGTAACTGCTGGAAATTTTTCTCAAGTGCCCAGGAATTAAAATAAAGTTGAATACACTCCGCTTTAGTTATTTCTACTTAATCACATTTTATAAATTAGAGCTCTTTTTTCAGTGATAAGAGAAATAGAGCCAGACTCCATTCTTATTCTTCAGAATGCTTCCCTTAAATCTTTCCTCAATCATCTGACACAGATTGTTCCTCCCCTCTGGTTGTCAGCACAGGTAGAAATCACCGCATCCTTGGGAAGGATGAGATCCACTTACATGGTGGCAGAGTGCAGTGGGAGGACAGAGGCGCTGGGTTAGAGGAATTTAATGCAGATACTAACCCCTATAATTACATATCTTTATGAGCTGAGCAATTCACATGAATTGTCTTAGCTTCAGTTTCAACATCTGCTTACTGGCTGGAGAAAACATAAAATAACACCTTTATAAAATGTTTTATAAACAGTAAAATCCCCAGAGTTCAAGGGCAGTGTATCTCTTTCTCTTCTTGCTCTATTCCCAGGAGAGTTCCTGACACACAAGCAGATTATCAGAATTTCTGCTTGTTTGGATAACTGAATGTCGTATTGTAATTTTAATTTAAAGTCACAGAGGAAAAAGTTCTAGACCCAGGAAGGCAGAATTATAACCAAACATAGTATGATGCATTGCTGGGGGAAAAAAGCATGGGTTGTTACTCCTTGGGCCAAGAGAAATGTTCTCCAGCCCACATCTCCATAAAGATAACACAGACTTCTTTTGACTCTCATGGTTTATTTCACTTTCTCAGGAAATCTTCAGGCCAGAGTATTCTTCAGTTTTCCCAGACTTCGCTCACCTTGCGTCTGACCATAACCTCCATTTGGCATTTGAAGGAGCTACAGGGAAATCTCTGTGTCTATATAATATATCTGTATCTCCATGTACTGATTTTTATTAAAATATGGCCCCCTTTTTGTGCAAGTGAAACAAAGAAAAGAAATATATATAGTGGAGGGGTCCAGCTAGCTGTGTTCGAAATCCAAGCTAAACTGTGCAGTCAACAGCAGGCAGTCATATTTATTACATCCTTTCTAGGCACTGGGCACTACACTCTAAATAATGGAAATGCAACTGTGAGTAAGACAGATAACTCCGCACCTTCCAGGATCTCAGCCAGGCTAAGGTGATCACCACTGAACACAGATTACAGCAATGCATCATGAACATTATCATAGGGGGGATAAAAGATGCGGTAGAAGTGCGTAATACGATAAACTGACCTTGCTGTGGGGTTCAGAGGGTGGAAAATTGTAATGCCGGAGGAAAATGGACCAAATGTTGATAGTAAGAGTCAAAGGGCATGGCTCCTTGGAGGGAGTGAAATAAGTGCCCTGAAGATACAGCATGGAGAGCGAGGGGGCCACCGGACAGGAACGCAGCCGCAGAGGGAGATGGAGGCAAGAACCAGGTAGGACTCGTAAGTTATGTCAAGCAGCCAGGATCATGTCCTAGGGAAAACGTTCGGTCCTACAGGATTGTAGTCAACGGATTCTGAATCATATTATTATTACTAAAAAGGTTAAGCTACAGTACATAGGAGCTCTTGCTAGTATAATGTATTTTGAGACATCAATACTGTAGAAACCCCCTTACTAACAATTTCCCTTACTCCCAGCATTGGTTTTACTATAACAATCAACAATCTTAAGATAGCAGAAGATACAGACACAATTCAAAAGAATTTGGAAATATAATCCATTATTCCAACTGAGGAATGATTATAGAAGACTTCAAAGGTAGTGCACTTTATAGGTACTATTTAAAGTCCTTTTGTTTCTCAGGGAAGTAAATATTGTTGCTTCTGAATCTGTGTATCTGAAGATCTCTTAAAGTTCTTTCTGGTAAGAATGAGAACCAGTGTATAAGAAAGGTACCATCACGGCAAATTGCCAAAGGACCCTGCAAGGTCTTCTTCAAAGGTTTTTGTTCTGCAGACCCTCAAAATAGAGCTGACTTTCTACAGCACAGTCTAGCATCCTCTTTTAAATATTTCTTCAAAAGGATCAGGAGGTTAAACACAGAAGGTGAGTTATTAATGACTCTCAGAGGACATTGCCGCCCCTTTGCTGGTCATTCAGCGAATGATCCCTATCCCAGAAGAGTGCTTTTTAGTAAGGAGAAACTCTCAGCCTGCACTGTGGTCAGAACGTTTTGGCCTCACTGCCTTGCCGCCTCCCTCTTTCATCAGCGGCCTTTTCCTTTTGGCTCAGTTCCAGTGCCAGAAGAACCATGGGTCACCCGTGAGAGGAGGCCTTTGATAGGTGGCCAGGGCCAAGCAGAGGTTTGCCATGGATGATTTAGTTCTGAAGTACAGTTTATGAATGAAGTATTAAAAAAAAAAATGCTTCCACCTGATCTGCCTTTTGGTCTGTGAGTGGGAAGTTAAGCAAGGAGGCAAAGAGCAATTACAAATGTAATGAAAAATACATATTTAGAAAGAATGTAATGTTTCTAACAGAATTGCTTATTGCACTTGCTGGCTCCTCCCTGTCTCTCCAGCCTTACCCACGCTATGCTCAGTCTGGAAACTTCATATCTAACAGTGTAAAGCTACTCGCATTTTCCTGGCTAAGCTGTGCCATTAATACCTTGTGCCTTTACACAAACTTACACCTTTTCTGCTCTGTACTCAGGTCTGACCTCAGCTATAAAGCTTTTCTGTATTATCCTTTGCAAAACGAGATGATTAACTTCTTCCTCGTATACTTAATAATTCTTCTCTATTGGAATCACCCTTGTTTCGTGAGATACTCCTTTAGGTATTTGGAGACCCCAGAAACCCCTTTGGGTAATCCGGCACACCGTTTTCTTCATTAATTATACTTAAGTATTTTAGGAGGGAAAAAAAACCCCTGTAAATTAGAACAGACACACTGTCGTGTAGAACTTATTTATTTATTTTTAATATCAAACAAGTGTCCTTAAAAAACATTCACCCTGATGACTGCCTGTCATGGCTTCAGATTTTTTGATGCAGGCAATCTTGCTCTTAACTTTTGGTGGAAAAGCCTGAGAAGTAGTGGTGGAAACTTCTGCGATTGTACACCTCACCCGGTATTTTATTCATTTGTTTCCATGTCTGTGTTACTGGAAATGCTGGGTAATATTTAATAAAGATACCAGTGTTCTTCATCAGTGTGTCCTTAGGATTTTGCCTGCTGGCGGAACCTAGTGTCTCTCAAATGAAATCAAAGTGAAGCAGATAGGGTTTCATCATGCATAGTAAAATAATAATAATAATAATAATAATAATAATAATAATAATAATAATAATAATAATAATAATAATAATAACGGCATCAGATAACTTATTTAATAAACCTGTCCTGTGAAGTGCTAAATGTGGATGCAGCCTAAGAATAAGAACAGACAAAGCTAGTTTACACAGCAGTCCATCACCCTGAAATCTCCATTAATCAGCACTTCGTTGACACTGATCTTCATAATGCAGACCTCAGAATAATTTGTGAAGCATTAAATAGAGGTCAGATTTGATTAAATCCTATTCACAGACTTTCAGCACTAGACGTAGACTTACACATTGTCTAGTTCAGGGATGGTAAATGAGCATATGTGTGTTGGCCACTCTCATTTTCTAAGACCTGGCAGACATCGTTAATCAATCATGAGACTACTATTCACTGAGCTTGGCTACAGATGCAAAACTCCCCTTAACCTATTATTCCAGGCAGATATAACCAGTCAGTATGATCTTGCAAACAAGGTGAACTCTATGTTGGATTAAATCCAAAGAATGAGTGTGACAGGAGTATGGGGAATGGATGGGATCAAGCCTACTGGTAGACACCAAACTGTTTTTCCTTTTTTCCAGAGGTTAAAACAAACTTCTTTCCCTGGCTTTTTCACTAGAATGAATTATCTTCCATGAGGTGCCTCAGCTCTACTTGTAAAATGTCTCATGACACTTCTGCTCCATCAATGAGACAGACACGATTGGATGTGAAACACTAAATGTAAGTATAGAGTAGTTTGAAGCTGGAATCTTTGACAAGAGAGAAGAAATTAATTCTATTTAGGGAAGAGGAAAGGGGGAAATAAAAAAGATGGCAATAAAGAAGTGATACTTCTATCAGATCTTGAAGGATATAAGTAAAATTTCATGAAGACAATAAGAAATGAAAGCCATTCCAGCCAGAGGAAGCCAAGGAGGCACAGACGTGAGAACTTACCACACTAGGAAGCAATCAGTATTGTCATCATAAAACATACTGGGAGAGATGTGGCAGAAAAGGGCTTTTAATACTCATGATTGAAGGAAAAGTAAGGGAAGGACAGGAAGGGAAGAGAGAGAAAGAGCATGAAGGGAAGGGAAGAAAATCTTCAGAGGCAGGACCACAAAGTAGATCTGTGAATATGGCGATCATTCTTCCTCTAGTCCCATATTTAGAGACAAAAATGTTTGCCCAAGGTTGAGCCGTTGGAAAGTGGTGGAGCTGGGGCTCCACACAGGTCTTCTGATTTTAAAGTCCGTGCTTATTTTCTGTTGCCACTCAGCACCACTGGGATAAGTGGGCATCTTTCCAAGAGAACTAGTTTGGTGAGGACTTGGCTCTCACTGATATCGGTTAAGTTCTGGTATGTTTGCTTACAAATTAGCCCTGTTCTTTTGTGCTTAAATTTCAACAGTGTGAATGAGATAATCACCTTCACTTTGGCTTTCTCTCTCCTGTCCCTAAAGTACTTGAAAGGTCTTATGCAACAAGAGACAACTCAACAGATCTTTACTGAAGCCCAGTCCTGACTCTAGACCTATGATCTTGGCAAGTCACATACAATTTGTTTTTCCAAGTTTTTTATTTATCGAAATATATTTAAGGAGAGACAGTGTTGAACGTTTAAGTAAGGAGAATGCGCTGGGATATTAGAAAGATCTGGGTTTGAAACCCCACTCCGCCACTTGCTACTTGCATAATCTTTACTGTATTAATTAACTGCCCCAAACACAAGTTTCTCATTTATAAAATGAGGACAATCATATATTAAAACATCTTTGTTATTAAAATTAAATATGGTCACGATTACATGTGTAATGGTCCAACCTCAGTTATCTACCACTGGATCTTTACAGGTAGAAGGTGACATTACTTTTCTTCTTCACTGAACCGCCTGTGAAGGAATAATGGTCCCCATGTTCACAAACCACAGTCATGAAACAGATGTGAAGTGACTGGGAGACTTTGGAGAATTTCCCAGGATTGTGGGGGTAGAGGTGGGAAACCCCCTCTACTGTGTGTCTGAGTACATGATCTTGGTTTGGAGAAGTTCTGCTGGGCTTTTGACTAATACATTATTTCCATTATTTCCCCTGCCCCCATTTTAATTGCTCTACCCATCCTATCAACTGTATCAGAGGCCTCTGCCAGTCCATGCTTGGGTTTTTGGAGGGAATGAAAGCAGAATGTCTTACTACATAACAAATCTATGGTCCCACTTCACAGCCAGGTTGAGTCAGGCTTATTCACAAAGGCTTCTCTCAGGTTGAAGACTGGCCAAGGTCGGGGTGAAATGTGAGTGATACAGCATGGGCACTGATTGGTCAGAATTGATGCCAACTGAAAAATGACCAATATGGTGATGCCACTTTGAATGGGTTACCTATCAGTCATGGCTAGAATAGAGATACAGATCTGGGAACGTTACCTTTGCTAATACTGACCTGGCAAACAAGCGGTGAATAGATACACAGGAAGTGAAGACACCAGTGGGGAGACACACAGCTTTCAGTGCCACCCTGGTTCCTCAGAGATGTGCCCCCAGTTCATGGTGGAGCCGTCCACACTGGATATGGATCAGTCATCAGTCAGTGCACCTCAGAACCTTTCACCCCCTGCCTTTTGGTGGAAGCAGCCTCAACTCTCAGAGATCCACGCTGTTGGCAAATTAAATCAATTTCACCTGCTTTATGGCTATATGCTTTTGAGTATATTTCCTGCATCTCCAGAAATACTCAGCCTCCCGGTGGGTCAGGAACTTCCTGGGCAAGGCCTTCCATACGGGCCAGCTTAGCTGATTTGGTTTGTCCCAACTGCACTTTGCTCTATCCAGTGGCCTCCGGAGACAGATGATTTGAGTTCAAGATCCCAACTCAACCATTTGCAGCTGAAATTAGGCAAATAATTTAAATTATAGAGATGAACTCAGCAGGAAAAAAAAAAAAAAAAAGGGCTTCCCACAATGAACCTTGCCTCTCCTCCCTAGAAGTCTTCAGTGGTTTCCCATTGTTTTAGGGGATGTGGGAATGAAACATCTTAACTTGGCCTTTAGGATTGACACAACCTAGGCTTCCTGGCCCCTCCAGCCTGGTTTCTGTTCATGCTCCATTCTCCTGCCAAACAAGCAATCTCCTGGTATTTTAATTAATCCTTTGCGTACACATGTCGTGTCTGCTCAGAAAGCTCTTGGTCCTTCCTTCTTTCCTTATTAATGCCAATTAATTTTCAGATATCAGGGTTAGAATTCTCCTAGGAAGCTCTCTTTGCACCCTTCAGTCCCTCAGTTTAGACTATGTTTTCACATGCTTTTGTTTTGTTTTTACTTTCAACGTCTATTTTATCACCGAAAAACATAATAGATACTATGTTATACTTCTGTTTCAGAAGAAGTCATCAAGGGAAAATGTGGCTTCTATTGTATCATTAACATAACTTTCCCCAAGAACAGGATAGAATTTAAAGATAAAAAGTCAATGAGTTGGCATGGATTTTCCTTTTAAATAGTATCTCTTTACATTTCCTGATTTATCAAAGGAAAAAGGTCTAGAGAAACTGCCTGAAGACCTGATTGTGAAGTTTAGTACTTTTTCACTCTTTTGATTGTCTGAAATATTTACAGTCTATATGACTCATTTTGCATGAGTAAATGGGTCTTGTATTTTTTCCAGTATGTATTTCTTTCTTTTCTTTTTTTTTTTTTGATAGCTTGACTGAGATATAATTTACATACTATAAAATTCACTCATTTAAAGTGTACAATTTAATGGTTTTTAGCATATTTACAGAGTTGTGTAACCATCACCATAATTTAATTTTTTAATGTTTTCTTCACTCCCAAAGGAAACTTTGTGGGCTGTGTTTTTTTTAAAATATATTTTCTTATTGAAGTATATAGTCAGTTACAATGTGTCAATTTCTGGTGCACAGCACATTTCTTGATATAAAGCAAACAAAGAAGTTTACTGTGGTACAGGTTGTGGGCTAGCAATACTCTAAAACAGTATACACAATAAATTATGAATATTTACATACAAAAATATATATTTTTTCTTATTGATCACATATGTTTCTCACAGAGCACTGATCACATTTGTAAATATGCATATACTTACGTTATTATTCAATTAGTATCTGTTTCTTACATTAGAGCATAAGCAATAGAACAGAGACTGTTTCTGGGTCAACTTTGTGTCACTAATGCCTAGAAGAGTATTTAGCATACAGCAGAAGCTTGATAATACATGTTAAAAATTAGATTCGTGAACTTCAGCATTATCATCTGTAAAGGAGGGATTTAAAAGCATATCGCTATAAAATAGATACACAGCAAGGAAGAATTTGGTTTAATTCCTGCCTGTGGTTATTTGAGATAGAGATCTCATGCTAGTCAACCAGCAGCTCTAACAGAAAAGCTTGGAAAACAGAACCTTAGTAGTGTATATTGGCTACCAGTGGCTGCCTTTGGCAAGATATAAAATATGAGCTCACAGGAGAATTCAATACGTTGCCTGCAGAAATGAGAGAAAACAGAGAAATGCCAGAAATTCCAGGTCTTTCCAGAGTTGAAAAAGGTAACAGATTCTAGACCCCCAAAATTAAGATAGGAGATTTTTAAATACTTTGAAATGCAAAGTTTCAGAAAAACTCTTCTGATGGAGTGACTTAGGGCAATGATTAATCCTGATTCAGTCAGCCCAATTCAATCCAGGTAGTTATAAGTTAGCTTTGTTTAAGAGAAAGAGGTGAGAGGGTTGAAAAACAAAGCAATAAAGCAGACCTGAGAACTATGTCTAGGAGAAGATTTAGGTTGTGGCTATTGGACATGGAAATGACTGGGAAGTATAGAGATAAGGAACAAAGAAACTGTTGAAAGAATTGAGTTGCCAAAGAGATCACAAATTCATTCAAAAAGTCTTTTGACGTTAAGACTTGAGGCAACCTTTGGGACCTTAACCAATCACAAGCAGGAGGCAATTCTCAAAGGCCCTAAGAATGGTCTGTTCTCCAACACCCACTTCAGAAGTCCCCAAAGAGACTGCCGGACAAACATAAGACCTCTGAGGGTGGAGCCACAGTCAACAGATGACAAAGGACGAAGTCCCTTCACCAGAGAGCAAAACCAGAGCCTAAAATGGAATCTTCTTCATCTACCCAGACTAAAAAGACTTTGCCCTATCTGTTCAGAAAATCTCCTAATAGAATGTCAATATGCCTTCTCATCCTGTCTATAATGTTGAAAGTAAAAGAACCTCAAGTTGGTGCAGCCATATGATACAAGGAGCTTGAATCTCTAAATTACTCTTTTGAGGAGAGACATCCAACCCACCATGGATTGTGAAATGAAAAAGAAACTTTCGTTGTGTTAAATCGCTGAGATAGGGATTGTATGTTAGCTATAAATAGAAATGTGTAGCCTGAATTACACAGAAACGTGGCTTTATGTGGGATCCTGAAGTTAGGACAGTTGATAAGAATACCCAGAAAAGATGCAAAATATAGAACTTTTTCCATTTCAGGGAAAGTATTCAATTGAAAACGGGGAGATAAAAAGTGTCTGAAAATGATTCTCGTACAGAAATATGTGATAACCTAAGAAACATGAGTTTTCTTCATGGGCATTAAATGCCAGGATAGCAGTTAAGATTTTTAACCTGTAGGTCCCTTTCCTAAACAGGATTTCTTGGACAACCAGTGTCCTGTAGGTTTCTTAGGGTCTTTAATATGCTAATGTACATTCTTAACCCGCAGCCCACCACCATCACCCAACCACCTACCATTATCCTACACTCGCACAGGCTTCTTGGCTCACAGGAAATCATATAAAGTCTTTTTGTTTTTGGACCTGGAAAATATCCCTTTCCAAGGACATGTGCATTTCCAAAATCTCATACATACCAGCATTCCTTGAAAAACAGCATGGAAAACATCTTTATAGGCCATAAAGTTGTTTTGATTGCCTCCATCACCAGAGAAGGAAGATAAAGCCAAATGGGTGGGGAGAGTGTTAAGAAGATAGAAAGCCTAGCGTTCATTCTGCCTGCTCCCTCTGTCAGTACTGAACCTTATTATCGGTGGAGAGCTTTGAGGCAGGCTCTAAGGGGAAGACTGCCTCTTCCCTGAACCGCAGCAATTCCAGTTACAGATGATGATCAAAAGCAACAAATAAAAGCCACTCAGCCCTCATCTAAGTGGCAGTATCCCCAAGACACAGTGGAGTAAGTATTGCACAGCCAGGAGTCCTGCGTCACCATAATTATTCTCAAATGTTACGATTTTTAAGACCAAAACAGGTGTTTAAAATGATCACTTTTGCTCAAAGTCCTGGAAATAGGAGTCAGGCTTTCAAGAATCAATTGCTCAGAGGGGGAAAAAAATAGCAGATTAAAATTTTATGCTATAATTTTACAATTGATTATTACAGCCACAGAGGGCATAGTACAAAGTTATTTTCCAACCACTGGGAAAAAAAGATGTGTCTTGAAAGAGAGTATTTTTAGCATAATAAGTGATCGTACAGTTATATATAGATTTTGTTTCACTTTCTTCCAACTGTGAATGTAATTGTGTTCATATGCTCGGGAAATTTGCATATAATGTGTGCTATTTGTATCTTAGCCAAATCACTGGAATTCAAGTTCCAACTGCTCACTGAAATGGGACTGAAGCCCACTGAGATAAATGTACTTATCTTTCATTTCTTAAGGCTCAAATCCAGTTAAACGTCTTCCCTTCTTCCTGAACTTGCCCATCCGGCAAATTTGCCAAGAGTTATCAAGTTCTCACAGTTAGGAAAGCCAGCAATTGGATGAAGCATCAAAATTTGTGATCTGAAACCTAGAAGCAAAGAGAAGACCGAACCAGCAATTTTTTTTCTAATTTCTCCTATATTTCAGATTGAATTTGGTTTTAAAAAAAAAAAAAGACACCTCATTTGTGAAAATTTGTAAAATGTCAGCACTAAAAGAGCCTTCGTACCTTTTTTAAGTGTAAATATAATCCACATACTGTAACATTCACACTTTTATTATATTCAATCTAGTTGTTTTAGTATATTCAGTATAGATTTTTATCACCCTAAAAAAGTAAGTCTGTACCCATTACGGTCACTTTTCATTCTCCCCTCCTTCCAGCCCCTGGCAAAAATCTATTTTCTGTCTGTATGAGTTTGCCTTTCTGGATATTGCTTATCAATGGTGTCATACATTATGTGTCCTTTTGTGTCTGGCTTCTTTCATTGGTTTCACGTACGAATAAAGTGGCTGGGTCTGGGCAGGGGAGACAAATTGCCCAAGTCAGAGGGATATCCTGGGCATATCCAGAGCTAGCACCTCATGAGGGCTCTGTTTGGCGTAATACTAGTTGAGCACTTGCTGGGAACTCCAATATCAAGAGGGCTTTCAAGTTCATTGGAAATGTCACCAAATATAATTATACTCATTATAATTATTTTCTGAGAATACTATACAAGGTTGGGGAAAAATCTTTGGTAAGCTTCATGAGGTAAAAGAGGAGCTATGAACTCACTTCATAAAGTGTTTAGATCGCAAAAGATGGTGTCTACACTGCTCTATAATAAGGACGGATTTGGTGAAGGCATTTGTTGTTGAGTGGGTATGTAAGAATGGGGCTGAGTCTCTCAAAATGCACTTGGAACAAATACGTAACAAATGTGTTTTTGAAGGCGTGTCGGAGTATTAGTCTGCCCAAGCTCTCTGAATTTCCACCTGCCTCTCAAGGTCAGGCCCTGGTTCCTGCACCGAAGATCCCTCAGTTGTGCAATTTTGTGCAATATTGATCGTATTTTGGTGGAAACCTATTTCCCCTGGAATTTTCCCCCATGAACTCAAAGCATGTAGTGACCTCATTCTCTTGTCCCATGAAATCATTCTACCTCCTTTACACACTTGCCAGCTTTTTTCACTCCCCTAAATTCTCTTTTTTCTATCTTCATGAACCTATAGTATCCATTCTATTGTAGCCCACACTGGATGTCAAGTCAACCCACTCAAATAGCCTTTCTTCCTAAAGTTCCAGGGCACCAACTTCATCCTCTGCCCCCCAGTTCAGTATCCACCCGGGGTCCAATTTATACCTGGAAAACTTTGCAGGGATACTTTGGAATGGATTCCACTTTCGATCTGTGAGGACTTTCTGTCTACATCATCCCTTCAGGAAATCCAGGACCCCAGTCTGCCTATTCTCATCCAAATTCTAGAGATCTTGAGATCTCAGTCCTTCTGCAGCCCTAAAGAAGCCAAGACACCTTATAACACATCATTAGCCAAGAGTTATCTCCTAAATTTCCAAGTTCTATGCTCAGTAGCCACAAGAACATAAAAACGGCAGAGCACAGAGCATAGCATAGAGCAGTGCTTTGGAGGGGAATGTCCAGGCTTTACAACCCTGGCTTGACAGTTTAGGAGCTGTATGACCTTAGCTAAGAGCTAAGCTCTCTGGGCTTTAGTTTACTCATCTTTAAAATGGGGATAATAGTTCACAGCTTAGACAGCTGTTCTGAAGACTAGATGACTTTATGTATGTAAAATACTTAGTTAGATAAGCACTTGTAATATAGACATTATTTAAAATAAGTATTATTTCCTCTGTATACAAGTAGCCCATACACAACATTTCTACAGAAATACAGGAGTCTTTCATTTGTTTGTTTTTTAGAGCATCTTAAAATATCAATTAAGAGAAAAAAGGAGGAGGGCTAGAATCTACTTCTGGCTCTACCACTAAATTATTGTTGAATGCAATGAATTTTCTTATAGAGGTTAAATAGTCCCCTATACCCATGGCTATAATGTACATATTTTTGAACGCTGTCTTTATAGAGAGTGAAGATATAAAACTCTAAGAGATCACAGATGCCAAATTAGCGGTTTTCTGATGAATGAGATGTCCGCAAATGATTCTTCTCCTTAAGGTTGATAAATTCTTTAGCTCAGCTGCACACATTCATCTTCCTGAGTTGCTTTTGCTCTGAAAAAAAAAAAAAAAAAATCCATCCAGCATGTCACTAAATGGTGCTGGGAAATGGTGGCTTACAAAAATCAGGTTATTGGAAAAGCTGGCCAGAGAGGGAGTGTGTCAACCCACCCTCCAGTTTTGCTACTTAAGCCTTCATAAAGGTCTCTGGCTGGATTGTTCACCACTGAGCTCCCTCTAAAGAGGTTACTTACTCCAACCTGCCCTCCAAGTGATATGACCCAGTGGCATAGGAAAGGCATGAAATGTCTTGCAGTCTACCTAGAAAATGCGGTGCATACCCCAACTTCGCTTCCTTAATTTTCCCATTGACTCCGTGGTTGTCCTAATTTTAATTATTAACTGAACCTATCTCCTCTCTTCCATGCCCAGACTGGCTGTTCTGAGAGAAGGGACTGGGTTTTGTGCTCTTTAAATTGTCAGTGCTCAGTTTTTAACCAGTTCATAAAGAAGTACTTGCTTTTCGTGAGCACATGTGGTGAGTCAAGTCAAAAGTCTCTTCACCCAAGGCATGCATTGGTCCTTTTTTATGTATTACCCCCTCTGCCTGGAATGACTCCCCCTTCCTGTGCACTTAATGAGTGATGCTTTACAACACAACTCAGGCATTGCTTCCCCTGGAGTGTTGTCCTTAAGCCCCTCAGATTTTTCCCTTCTCTGTGCCACAAAAGTGTATTTTCTTACAGAAGTCAAAGATTTCTTCTATGGCCTTTTCTATGTTCTTTTAAAGGATTACACCGATTTTTTTCTTTTTTTACTTTTAAATAATTTATTTATTAACAACTCTTGTTCGCTCACAAGATGAGAGCTGCTCAGAGAAGATGAAAGACTTTAATCTGTCTTTCCCACAACCTAGCACAGAGCCTGACACATAGCGGGCACGCAGTGGTGTTTGTGGATTGCAACTGCATTGAACTGATTTGAATTATATGGAGCTCAGATTCATAAAAGAGATTCATCTTACTTTGAAAAGTTTACAGTATAATTGACACGGTCAAATGAAATGGGTGAATTATGAAAGGCTGCAGTTAACTTTTACTTTGGGAAAATTTTCAAATGATTTACACCATTTTAAAAGAATTTTAAAAAATATTTTTGGAACTTTTCTCTTCCTGGTGTTTCCTTCCTCTCCGCGCAACTGGAGGTATCCGCTGTCCTCAGATGAATTAGGGTAAATAGAAGGGAGAAGGAAAAGTAGTCAATATTCAGCCTTAAAGCCCAAAGGAAGACAAAAGTCTTGCAAGCAGGGTTTCTTGTATGAGAAAGAGAGATTTCCAAATGTAAGCATCTCACTTTATACAGCAAAAGTAAACATAGGAGGTTTGTACATGAAGTATTACTATAAACTATGGGTAAGAAGAACTCAGCATATGGCCATGAATCCTTCTTTACAGAAGAGGTTTTTTGACGGAAGAGAAAAATACTCTTAAAAGCAGATTTGAGCTTTCAGTCTATAGATTATTTGTATAAATGAAAGTAAAGTAACAGAACAGGAAAGAGACAGCTTCAGATGAGAAGAGAATGGTAAATGTCCCTCTGTCATCAACAGAAATGGGGACCCAGAGTAAGATAGAACATGTTTCAGAGAATAAACTGGTTTTTGAATTTCTTTCTACATTTTGTGTAACATGTGAATGTTGGCTGCACCGTACATTGTTTGAGCTAACACAACAGTTTTTGAGAAGGAAGGATTGCCCAGACCAGATGGGAAGTCTCCATAGCCCTGCTGTCTAACCTTTGTGTGCAAACCATAGTTAAACTATCAAAAAGGCTTCAGGAAGGACCCAGGGGTGTATCAGTAGCCCAGATGAGAAAATGTCGAGAATATGGGCTGTTAAGATACCAGGGAAATCTGATGAAAGCCTGTAGTAATACAATAAGAACTTTAGGGAATGGACATTAAAATTTGGGTGAAGAACTGATTATCCAAGATGCTGTATAAACAATTAAGATCACCTTGACTATCAAGGAAGTCTTGCTGTTGGAAGTCTGCCCTCCACAACAGAGATGTTCAAGAAATGTTAACGTCCTGACTATGGCCTCTCTTTTTTATCTTTGCTTCCCAAATAGCTTCAGGAAATCAAAGCAATTAAATGAGGATTTTCTCAAGAATCTGCAAAATGGAGTGGTCTGGTTAATTGAGTGTTCTAGTAAACATATATCACCTATAAGGCTTATTGGTTAACCAAGAATTTAAAATGATATGTATTAGTCAGAGGCTCCCAGAGAAACAGAACAAAAAAGAGATTTATTATAATAAGGAATTGGCTCACAAAATGCTGGAGTCTCAGAATACCACAATCTGCCATCTGCAAGCTGGAGAGCCAGGAAAGCCAGTGCTGCAGTTCCAGCCCAGGTCTGAAGGTCTGAGAATGAGAACTAATGGTGTTAGGTTCCAGTCTGAATCCTAAAATCCGAGAACCAGGAGAACTATCGCATAAATTTCATCTTAGCCGTCAGGCAAAGAGAGAATTCTCTCACTAGTCTTCCTTTTCGCTCTGTTCAGGCCCACAAAAAATACTAGATGGTGTTTACCTGCATAAATCAGATGGGAGGGCCATCTGATTTATCCAGTCTACCAATTCAAATGCTAATTTCTTCCAGAAACACCATCTCAGGCACACCCAGAAATAATGTTTAGCCAGATATAGACACCCTTTGGCCCAGTCAAGTTGACCCATAAAATTAACCATCACATAATGTTAATTCTTTGAGAATGATTAACCCCATGGACATACGTATGGGAAAGGATGGCATGCTGGTTGTCTCCAAGTAGTTCTCAGGTCTAATTATTGTCGCTGCAAGTAGACCAGCCTCCGGAAGGGAGTATTTTTCTCCAATGTCACCTGATAGATTAATTTAGTGACAACTCTCAGCTCCTCCTTGCCAATGACAGGCTCAGAGTACGCAGGATTTCCTTGCTGTCAGATTGGCATATGCCTTGAGTCTTCTGTAGATGAAACATCAGCTGTCAATGCCAGATCAGCACTCATTTCTTATCACTTGTTTGCTGCCAGAGGTTTCATCAACCCAGTGTGATCCTTAAGAGTGTTGCTTTTTCTCTCAGATTAAGATGTGACTTTGAGCCAGAAAAGCAGTCAAATCTTAAAGTCATGGACCCAAATCACCATGTTGTCTCTGCCCTTCACTTTGAACATAGCCCTTCCTGTCACTGTTCACATCTGAAGTATTAGAAGGTAACCAGCATAATCGCTAAAGCTTCCTACGTGCTCTGAAAAAAATTCAGTCAGTGCCTTAAGTGGTACAGTTGTTCTAGGGGGGGAAATAAGCACACCTATGGTGGTGCTAGATGACAAATAGGAAAAAATAATTAAGATGCAATGCTTGCCACTGAGTGTCACAGAGTGTGGTAGAGAAGGTGGCTATTTAAACCATTAACCACAATATCTTGTGATGAGCGCTGATTAAGGGATGTATTTGATCTAACCCATTCACGCCACTTTATTATCAAACCCAAACAAGGGCAAAATAAGTACCCAAGGTTAGGGGCTCTTTTAAGGACACAGATAACTGGTTCCCCTCCAGATGAGATCCATGACCTCTGCTCTAGGGCATTATCACAAGGTTCTAACTCACTGCACTAAACAAATATTCTCCCCCCCAAAGTGCGTGAGAACAGAAGAAAGAAAGAAAAGCTAGGCTTAACAAAGAAGGAAAGAGGGCCTCAGTGATGAACTAACTTTCTTTGTGTCCCTGTTATCTAACGCAAAGCCTGGCACATCACACGTGCTCACATACACGTTCATTCATTCACTTGTTGAAGTGGTGCGTGTGCCAAATATGATGCTAGGTTCTGGGACACGACTGGGAATAAAACATGCAAAGTCAATGAGCTTCTGTAAAATGAGGGAGGGTGGGTGATAAACTAGTAAGCAAGCAGTTAACATTTTGATACATCTTATGGAAGAAATACATGGTGATGGGAATAAAGAGTATAGGAAAGTATGCCGTGTGAGATGGGGTGATCGAGGACAGTGTCTCCGTGAGGTCTGAAGAGGGGACAGTGTAAAGGCACAAGTAGGAACAAGGAGATCAAGTTCTCACGGTCTTCTCTGCTGAAGGGGGAGGATGGTACAAGGTGTGTTTGTAGAGGTAGAGAGATAATGCATGTGTGGTCAGGTACAGCCAATGTGATTTTCTAATCACATGGCTGCAGGGGAAGAGGAAAAGGGAAATATCAAGGACTGCGCCTTAACTTAGTTAAAATGAAGTGAAAGGAAGGAAGGAAGGAAAGAGAAAGAAGGGAGACATGACCGAGTCACTTGAGTGCTGACCCATCTTTCTGCACTTGACGTGGGAAAGGTGCATGTTTCTCTGGAGCCTGCAACCTAGAATTTGATGACATGTCCAAGTAAAGTAAGAGAGAAGAGGACTCAGTTTGAATATAGGCTCTCAAAGAAGTGACAGAGCATTTTGATAGCCAGAGGGGTCCGGATAATCCGCGCAGTTAATCATTCCTTCTCTGCGATGCCACAAGGATGGAAGCAAAGATTTATCTTCGAAGATGAGTAAGATTCACCAGGTGACAGAGCGGAGAAGCACATTTCAGGCAGGGAGGACAGCGTGTACTGATAAATGGAGACATGTTCAGCCTGGCACACGCATGCCAGAGTCTCCAAAACCAGAGAACAGTGTAGACGAGCGGTGTTGAGAGACGGGAATGGAAAGTCAGGTAGTATCCGACCAAGCAGTGTTTTATATGCACAAAAAGCCTTTACCGGTAGCGAATGCCTCTGAATCTCCAATTCTGCTGATTGTCTATTCCTCAAACATGCCAAGCTGCCTCTTGCCTCAGGGCCTTTGTAATAATTCATACCGCTGGTACCCTCTTCCCACAGCAGCTGGCTCCTTCCCACAAACCAGCAATTAAATCTCAGCTCGAGGATCACATTCGCAGAACCGGCACCTCTTGCAGCTCAGTCTGAAACTGATCCACCTCCACTCTCGGATTACTCTGTTTACTTTCCCCCTTAGTTTCTTAACGACAGATGGAATTTCTTTTATTTTACTTGCTGCTGCATTTCCAGCATCAATACCAGCATAGTCGGTACTCATTAAATATTCGTGAAATGAATAAATGAGGAATCATTGATTAGGAGAGATATGGTCCAGCTTGTCCTTTAGAATATCACTTTGTGTGCAGTATGGTAGGACTGCATCTTTCTGAAAGACAAAGTTCTAACGTAAGTATGTGAGATTTTTATAAACCGTACAAAGGTCCTACTGCACAGCACAGGGAACTATATTCAATAACTTGTAATAACCTATAATGAAAAATAATATGAAAAAGAATATATGTATAACTGAATCACTTTGCTATATACCAGAAGCTAACAAAACATTGCAAATCAACTATTCTTCAAAAGAATCACCTTGAAAATGGGTTAAAAAGGTTCGAGGCCATTTTGAAGATATATTCATCATTCAAGGATGAGAGATCCAGTATCTCTAGGTTTGTTTTGTTTTGTTTTGTTTTTCCAGAAAAGGACATGTTCTTCTTTGTGTACTTGGCACCCTACTCGACAATCTAGAGGATTAATCCTAGTACATTGCTACATTTAGTGGGGTGGTAGGAGAAATGACTTGAACTGTTTTTTTTTCTCTTGTGAAGAATGAACACTTCTAAATTCACATGAGCTTAACGCTCATATAAAACACCACTTTATGGAAGGTGGGGGTAAATGTCTAAGTTTGGAAGCTGAACGACAATTTTAAAATGGCATTTTGTCCCCCCTTGAAATGAAAAAAGAAATCTGTCTCTTTCAATCCTGTGATACCCAACTTTATGTACTGAAGATGTTTCTGCAAACTGAAACTTATTTCCTCTGGGTTCGAATCTACTCTCTTCATCTCAGTCACAGTTTAAATATCATTGTAGACGAAGCCTTGAAATTAAAAGACCAATATGAGCTCCAGTGGACTTACTATTTCTAATTAACTGGCTGTTTAGAGTTCTCACTTCATAAATCCTCTTGTCCTGTTGTTTCCCCAATAAAGTAGACAATTCTTAGAGACAATATTACCAAGGGTTAGTGAGGATTCAAAAATTGTCTTATTAACATTGAGAAAAAATTAAGTAATCCATCAAAATACCCATTTCAAATACCGCCCTCTTCGTCCCTCTCATAAGCTCGTAGTCAAATGTAGTCCTTCCTGTTAAGCAACTAGAGAAGGGAGCATTTTAGGTCTTCATTCCACCTAATTTTCCAAACATTGTTGAATAGCTTGGGGTGTGAGATACACTTCCAGGCTAAATAAGGGTTAGTGTCCAGAAGACTTTTGAAGACAGCTAAAAATGGTCTTTAGAGAGCTAAAAGTTTTATACTTTCTCTGGCTTTCTACTGCCACTTCCTCACCACACAACCCCCAAACCTCTATCCTTTACTGGTGTGAAATTATACTGGGGAATAAATTGAAGATTATGAGACTTGTAATTTGGTTTAACACCATAGGCTAATAGGTTGAAAAGGGCTTGTATAAACCTTTGGGAGATCTAAGTATTGGCCCAGTACCGCCATGTACCATCCCTCATTCTTTTCATCTTGGCTAGAAAGGATTTATTATTACAAATACACAGAGATAAGCAGGCAGACGTGCCAGATGCCTCAATGTTTGCTGTTTTCCACCAAGGGCTGATGGACAC
The DNA here is from genome assembly GCF_009834535.1 of Camelus ferus. Taxonomy (NCBI): domain Eukaryota; kingdom Metazoa; phylum Chordata; class Mammalia; order Artiodactyla; family Camelidae; genus Camelus; species Camelus ferus. Next base: position 10,091,523 of record NC_045720.1, read on the forward strand.
ATTTGGTCTGTGGAAATGTGAGTATTAATCCAAAAACCATCATTTGAAAATTGCAGAGCATTTTTGCTTCTCAGGTGCATAACACTGGGGAGTGCTGACCTACTCTGTGATGGGTTGGGTGAATACAAAGATGAAAAGAACAGAGTAAGCTAAGGTTCAGCTTTCCAGCCTGAAATCAAGTAGGTCTACAGCAAATTCTAGCCCTTTTTGCCCTTTGAGCTTTGCAGCTATTGGTAAATTAGCCTTCCACAGCCCCATTTTTAATATGAAAATTAGGGATAATAATAGACCGTATTTCATGGAGTTTTGGTGAGGATTTAAGGAGAATGCTTAACATAATAAGAGGAAAAGTCTCTCTCTCTCTCTCTGCTGTTTAATTATATTGAAGAGATTTCATAACCAAGGAGGTATGATGATGATGGTGATGACGATTCATTCTGCATGTCCGGCACAGTGTCAGGGATGCTGAGCAGGTTCACTAAAGTCACGCAAGTCCTGGAGTCTCGGGTTCAGGTTCCGAGCTCCGTATGCTGTCTTGTTCCCTGGCTCCTTGAGCTTGAAGAAGGGATTGGAGCAGGGTGATCCTGTAGGAAGGAACCTGTCTGTGCCCACAAGAACTTCTACTGCAAAACCTTTTAAAAACGAGTCCCAGGAGAAAGAGTTTCCTACTCTTTTATTTCCTCTATTGTCCTGGGGGAAGAAAACACGAATGTGTATTACAAGCTTGACTTACAAGGATCGGACAGGAGGAGCTCCTTGTACTATTTGAGTTACTAATGGGATAGCAAACAGTGCCTATAATTTACTTTGTACTTTGAAAATGTCTTGGCTCACAGGGTCACACAGGCCTTTCCAAACATTAACTTATTTCCCCCTCCTAATGCTTCTAAGGGGTCAGAGAAGGTTAGCACTCCCTTTGTTTTATCGATGAGAAAACTGAGATCTGAGAAAGTTATGCACCCTACCAAGGTGACCAGCAAGCGAATATGCTATCCAACCTCCTGCCCTCCGCGGCAGACACTCCTGGAACTCACGCAGGGAAGTGTGTCCAGGATGCTTTCCCTCCTGCCGCGGAACTGCCACCAGATTTTAAAATGGCATTTTGTCCCCCCTTGAAATGAAAAAAGAAATCTGTCTCTTTCAATCCTGTGTATATTGCATCCCGGCTTCTTCAGGACCATGGAGCTAAAAGAGCTCAACAAACAGGAGTAAGTCTGAGTGCAAAATGCAGTAGCTGTGAGCAAATATTACTTATCACGTTAAGAGTGATTGGGAGAGGCTGGCGTATTTGTTTTAAACATTAGGTGGAGTAGTGCAGGGAAAGTGTACACACACGTGAACGTGATTTCAGCACCTCATCTGCATACAGGGAACCTCATCTGAATTCATCTACTTAGGAACCAGCATTTACTGAGCTCTAGGCACCAGTTTAGAAGTTTCCTCTTACATGATCTCATTTCATCATCACAACAACCCTGCTTCTGTACAACATTACGCACATGTTTGAGATGGAGGAGGCTACATAGATCACTCCTTTCATGTCCTTATTCAAAAGTCACCTTCCCACTGAGTCCTTCTCTTCCAGGCCACCCATGGCCTCCTTTACATTCCTGCCCCTTTCCCTGCTTACCAATTCATTAATTATCAGTTAATTATCTTGTTTATTATTCATCTCTCTTCATTAGAATATCATCGCCATGACGGCAGGGAGCTTCTCCTAATTTGCTCACTGCTGCATCTCTAGTACCTACAAGAGAGTTCCCAGTACATGAAAGGAGTCAACAAAAAATTATTGAATTAATGAATGAATGCATTCATGTTCATGACAGCTCATAGCTCTCTTAGTAACATGCAATTACAGCTGCAATTATACATTTATTTTTAATCCCAACTCTTCCTCTCTGTCTCAACTTTCACTCACTTAATTTAGACATTATGGGTTCCAACTTGATTTACCATCTCTTAACAGGTCTCTCTGCCTCCACATTTATTTTCCTTAACACAAGATTGGAAGTAGAGCTCAACAAATAATTGTTGAATTAATGAATAAATGCATTCATGTTCTCATGGCAGCTCATAGCTCTCTTGGTAGCATGTAATTACAGCTGCAATTTTACATTTATGTATGTGGTTATTTGGTTAAGCTCTATCTCATCTTCTAGATCTGTGAAAACAGAATGCTTCAGTTTGATCATTAAGTAGATCCCAGTGCCTAGAATGATGCCTGGCAGAAAGTAGTACTTAACAAATATTTTTAATGGAATAAATAAATACAGCTTTGTGATGGAGTTCAAAGAGTAAAAATGTGACATAGCAAGATGTGGAACTCTTTTTGTTTATCCAATAACTACTTACTGAGCAACAGACACTACTGCTGCCTTCATGGGGCTTACTACCAGGTGGGTCCTGCTCATACCAAATCTCAGCTAGGTCTTTATTGCAAATCTAACCTTTAAATAAAGATCAATTTCATTTGTGTTTTAATATTTAACTCAATAAAGAAGAAACTTATGTATCTGGCAACATCACTGGTCTGGAATGCGAGTAACAGGGAGAAGGTAAGTCAAGAAAGTCTCTTTCCAGTTAAAATCTTCCACAGAGTTTGGCAACATGAAACTTTCTTACATTGCACATCACACTGCCCATCCCATCCACTCTTAAATATGGCAGAACCCCTCTGTTGCAGTGCGCCGATGTGCCTCACTGATGTGTCTTATCTGGTCGGCCTCCATCAGCGTCTGAGTTGGAGATCCTTGTCAGAGTACTTTGCCCTTCTTGACATCTGGTTAATTTCACAAATGCCTGTTCCCTTTCACTAACCTAGGAGCTATTTGGATTTAGCATGTCTGTATCCCCAACTCTTAGCACATAATTAGCACAGAGTAGATATGTACTTCATGTTTTGAAAGAAAATAAATTAAGGTTTGAGAATCTTGTTTTCAATTTTTTTTCTTTCTTTCTTTCTTTCTTTCTTTTTTTTTTTTTTTGCCATTGCAGACAGGATTCAGTAGAAGTCTGTTTTCCAGGCAGATGCATTGTCCAAAATAATGTGTAACCGCAGAGAGAAAATGGGACAGAAATTCTTAAAAAAACAAGTATAAGAATTTGTAACATACAGCAGTCCGAGATCAGCCAGTGCAGGGCAAATTAACTACCTGTGTTGACCCTGAAGTCAGCAGAGGGTATAATTGATGATTTAACAAGCACGTTCATACGTGAAGACAAGATTCAATTTACTGGATGGAGTCTACATCACAGCTTCACAAGGCCAGGAACTCTGCAAGATATATTAGGGGGAAAAGTGCATCTAATAACAGAGTATTTCTTTAGCACTTTAAAAACTGAACACAAAGTTATTAGCTCGATTTGGCTCCACAGAATCATGTATGTCCAGAAGACTAAGCTTTTTACTGTAAATTTGGGTATTTGAAAACTCGCCAACTATTTAAATTCTAGTCACCTACTATATAGTTCTTTAAAAACTGAGAATCTTTTTCTCTCAATTTTAATACTATTTATAAAAATTCATTGAGTGCTTGGAATTTTTTTTTTGAAAAATATCCTTTGCCAAAAGGCTATAGTAGGTGTCAGGGGAAAGTGAAAGTTCTTAACATATAACAAATACTTAGAAAATAATCTTGCAAAAGCAAGTGTTTTCACGACGACCATCTCAGTCTGTTTATCCTCCCTCACTTCCTCCTCATTTCCCTTTTATCCTCTGTTCCTTGGTCTTCTGCCCCCGACTGTGTTTAAATTTGTACGTCAAGATGTAAGCAAGTCTATATTCCACTAAGTCTTTTCTTGCAGTTGAAACATTAACAGGATTCTGTGCTGTGAGTCTGTTGTCATACTGTCAGACCCAAACCCTGCGACAGGAACCAGTCTGGTTTTGTTGACTCGCTCTGAGGCAGGAAATGATAGAATCACATGCAGAGCCCTGCCCCATCCAACTCAACCTGGTTGTCTGCTGATGGTTCTGAAGGTCTGATACTGCTCGCTGATAACGCTCTGCATACCCTGACATCCAGTTCATGACGATAAATAACTACGAAAACTTGCTTTTAAAAATCGCTCAGACTATGTTCAAGTTTTCATTCTGGCTATTGCCAGGAGAATTGTCAGACAAGGCTTGGGTCTTTGAAATGGGAATCTAATTGAAATGCAAAGATGGAGGTAGAATGAATTCCAGAGGAAATTTGCATAAGCGTGTACTTTCACTCCCTTGTTTCACTGCACGATAGCGCCTTCAAGAATATTCGAAAATCTGGGGTGAGTTTGAGGTTGGGTAAGAGTGTGTATGTGTGCCAAGAGGTGAAATTGTAAGGAGACAGAAGAAGAGTAGTAGTCGTAGGAGCAGTAGCAGAAATAATAACAAAGTTTATTTGTCTAACAAGGCAACAGACATAATGCAGGAGATTTGTGTGCATTATCTCATTTAATCCTTTCAACAGCCCTATGAGGTGGGTGCTATTATCATTCCCATTTTATAGATGATAAAACTGAGGCTCAGACAAGTTTTGTAACTTGCTGAAATTTACACAGCTATTAAGTCACAGAGCTTGAAAATAAACTCATACTCTTCCTACTCCTGCCATGAACCAGCCCAGTGTCTTCTACCAAGCCACCTGTTGCCCCAAATTGTGGCAATGACCTACTCTACACATTTCCTCCAAATCTACTGTCCCCTGGGTTACTGCTTCAAGAATCAGCCAGATGTGAGAGAAGCCGAGTCTCCCTGTAATCTTTCTCAGTCAACTCAGAGACCTACCAAGTATTAGTGTTGTTTCCACTTGCTCCTTGATAGAATGAGTAGAGAATTCACAAAGGTCAGTGCATCATTCAGCATGAGAAAACTGGAAGGCTGAATGAGTCAGCTACTTTGGAGGTCTTTGAAAACAAACAAACAAAAAGGCAACCATTTAAATAAAAATTACAGAGTATTGACCGCTCTACTTGAGATAGGTAGATAGATGGACAGATGATTGATGTAGACGTGCATGCATCTGGGTGTGTGCATGTTTTGTGGCAAACTACATACAGACCAGTAATGAAGGCACTGATTCCTTTTCAGATGAGCACACTGAATCTCAGAGGTTAGGAAACTTGCTGGAGGTTATAGACTTAGTGAGTGACAAATCCCATGACTTGGGGCATGGCATAGAAGCTTTCTGAGCTTTAGCTAACCCCTCTGGAAAATGAGAACAACGACACCTGCCACGAGGAGTTGGTGAAATATTGTCCATCAGACTACCTTTGAGCCTGGCACAAAGCTTCAGTTCATTACATGTATGCTGAAGTCAATCTGATCCCACTGACCACCCAGCGCCAACTTCCTGTGGATGGACATTGGAGGAGTTAAAGAGAAATGCCATCCCCGGTGTAACTCTGGAGCTGCCATGAAGGTGGCAGTATGCACCATTGGAACGATTATCTTTGACACAAGCAGAAGTCAGAACACAGCATGCCACCTTAATTATGCTTTAATTGAACTACGGTCTACATCATCACTTGGCATGGGCCCTTTGAAGTCCGGGCATCACCACCCTGCCTCATGGGAACGTGTGCCGTTACCACCAGCATAATTGTTGGAGCAACTGACACAGTCCCAGCAGCAGATATTTCGGCAGGTAGAGAAGATAATTAGGAGAAGATTTTGATCTTGCTGACTTGCAGTGAAAAACAGAGTATCAGGGGATATGAATACAGAGACAATCAAGTCATATTAAAATCTATGATGAAAGCTCCCTTTAATATGAGGGAAAAGCAGTAAAAAAAAAAAAAAAGAAAGAAAGAAAAAAAAGAAAAAAAGCTATTTTCAATTTGAAGAGGAAAAAATGCCATCCTTTGATCCCTGACATAATATGACAAGGAAACAAAGCACTCAGACAAATCATCCCATATGGTAATTTTCTTTCTTGTTTGAAATTTGGGGCGTGACAACCAAATTGCCACTGCTTTAAAAATTTCATTCCCTTTGTTCATTCAATAAATATTTACTAGATGCCTAGCACATGCCAGGCACTATGTTAGACTCGTGGACTGCTGCACTCAGCTGGTACTGGGGGAGATGGAAACATTTTATCAGATAATTACAGTGGGTTAGGCATCAAGAAAAGTGAGCAAGAGTAACTCTGAAGCAAGGAAGGGAAGCATGATAATAGACTGGTGGGGGTGGAGTAGATTCATGATACGGTCAGAGGTGGCTTCCTGGAGGAGGAGGCAGGCCTTTGATCAGAGAACCAAATAGGATTCAGCTATGTTAATGGGAGAAAGGCTGTTTCCTACAGGGCAAAGATCTATGGAAAGGGGACAGAGGCGTAAGAAGACTCGGGGAACAGTAAGATGATCACCACCATCTTGGTGTAGGTGGTGGGGTGGTGAGACATGAGGATCAACGGGGCCAGAACAGTGCTGTGAGCTCTGCTGAGGGGGTTGCTTGTTAGCCTAAGGGAAATGCAAAATCATCTTTCGAATCGACTTTTTAATCTTTAGAGATCACCAGACTGGCTGATGAATTGAATCGAAGAGGGACGACTTTGAAAGCAAGGAGACCAGAGAGGAGGCTATTGAAACCACCAGGAGAGAATTCCTAAGGGTTTACACTAAGATAGTGGCAGAAACAGTAGAAAGGGGAGAGGGGGCTGGAGAGAAATCTGTCTTCTTAGAGTAGGGTTGAATTCAGAGTAGGGTTAGGTAAGAGGTAAGGCTAAATTTTAAGAACGAATAGAGGCTCACAATTAGTGGAGGTGGTAAATAAGACTGCCATGACTCGATACATGAGATGTACGTGTTCTTGGAAAAATACTCAACATAGATTAGATTTTCATAAAGTAAATCACATCTGAATATGTCAGAAGAACTTGTTATTCAAAATACTCCTGTTCTGACTGACCAGAGTGTAAATAACAGCCCTCTAACTTACGTGCATACGTAATTTTAGTTTTTGTACTTTGGGTTAGCTCGAAGCATGTTTTGTGTGCTTTTTGCCACCAATTTAATATTACTTGTTCAAATGGTATACCTTAATATATAGTAATGTGAAGCTATCTCTCATTCACTGTAATAGTATTTATCCTCACTGTGTCAGTTTCAGCAATGTTTTGGTTAGTTTCAGTTGTTTACAAATAACCTCAAGTTAATATGAATGATTCATTTACTAGAAAAACTTCATTTTGTGAATGGCATGGAAAGTGTTTTTGATGGACTTCCGGAGGCATGTGTGCATAAATAAAATAGATGGTGATAGGTAGGTAGATAGGGAGATGCAGAATTTGTAGACTCTTCAGCATCTTCAATAAACTCTAAATGTTAATGTCAGGTAAGGAAACAGGCTCAGAAAGGTTGAGTAACTGAGCCACAGAAACCGCTCATAAATGAATCAGGATTCAGATCACCTGATAAACAATTTAACAGCACTTACCCACATCATACTGATAATAGATTTTAGATAGATAAATACTAAAATAAGTTCATACTTTATAGCAAACCAAGATAATGACATAAGAAAAGTCAACTGAAGAGAATGGCAGTGCTATCAATATTCCACGAAAAAGCTGCTTTCGAAGCATAAAAAGAAAATGGCTTTGCACCCGCCCTCACCAGGAAAAAAAAAAAGAATGAATCACAGGTACTGTGCATACGCTGTCCCATTTCATCTTCACAATTAACCTACGTGTCGATATTATCTCCCTTTTCCAAATGACAAAATTGAGACTCAAGAAGTTAAATGACATGCCCAGCATCATTCGCTTCTAAAAGTTGAAGGAGGGAGTAAAACCTATGTCTTCACAGCGCCTGTGGCCGCTTCTAAACACCTCCCATTGAAGCTGAGCTCCTGAGAGCCAGCTCTTGGAACTCGGATGGGAAGACTCTCCGTGCCTTCCGTTTGCCTGCATGGAATTATTCTCGAACTGCTTTCTGGGAGGTGACTGAGTGAGTTACTGGAATAGTTTCTTATTTAACACTTCGTAGATGACATATAATTTTCACCTAATAATTCCAAATGCAGTGTTTTAAAGAGCTCAAAGCTATGTGTGGACGTTTGCTGAAATCTCTCAATTACTTAATCGTCTTCCCATGAATGAATACAAAAAGAAAACATATCGAGTCAGATCAGTGGTGCATTCCACACAGTGCACGGCACTCAGGCTGACGTGAAAAGGTCATTTGTCATTTGTGTTCCTTAACGTCAGCTTCAAAGGGCTCAGCAAGTGTCCAAGCGGGTCAAGCGTGTCCTAATTACAAACTGTAACTCAACTGTTCATTATTTTAGCACAATCCTTTTAGAATGTATTGCTATAGATTTATGCAGATTTTATTCACTTCTGTAACTGTTAACTCAAAAACATTTATTGAGTGCCTTTTGTGTGCCAAACAATTTCCAAGATCCAAAAAATCACTAAGACCTATTGCCCCTGAAAAGCACAGGTAAACAGACAACTGCTAATGTGATAATAGATTACGATGAAGAACAGCAGACAGCACCACAGAATCACAGCAGGGGGGCTGTATTCCTGTGACGGGTGGGTTGCTTCAGGAACCATGGCCCCTTTATCCCAGGCTCCAGAACAAACACACAGAAAGCAGATATGAACTGAATTCACCTCTTGGAGCCAAGCCCAGAAGATCCAGCAGCCTCAAGCAAAGCCACCCTGCCAAGCCCGGCCTCCATCCACCAAATGGTAGCCAAGTGCCATGACCAACTGTGAAAACAAATGCTTGTTGTTCATAAGCCTTTTGTTTGGGTCGGTTTTCTTTTATGTAACGTCATTGTAATGAGAGCAAACAAGTATATGGCCCTAGCATACGAAAGATGCTCCATAAATGGTAGATCCAACTATTCTTACCCTTCTCTTAACATCAAGAAGCCATTAAAAATGGAAAGTGCATTTAAGTGAATCTGTGTCTACACCATATTAAGCAAAATATTCCATTACCGGAGAGTAACTGCCTCCACATTACATGAAAAGAAAACTGAGACACAGACATTCACCACGGGGTCTAAAATCCACTTAAATATATGACATGTAACAGGGTCAAGTGTCATCTGTAAAAACTATTGCTTAACATGCACTGGTGGTTCAGTTAACATTGTAGCTTCCCCTCAAAGGAGAATCAGAAGTGGGAGGATGGAAAAGGATGGCGAGGCTCTTGCATAGACTCAAGCAGCTTTTCTTTAGAGGCAGCCCTAAATGCCAGGCTTGAGAATATAGGAGCAAAGAAGACCACATGATCCTTAGGAGAACCTTCATGACTGCTACCGAGGCAGGTAACTAACCTAGTTGCTCTGCTAATGAAAGCTGTTCTGAACCCGGAAAAGGGAGGAAGAAAATTCTAAGAGATAAAAATAGCCTGGTGTAATTGCTGGGCTTCTCTTTGCTTTTAGTAAAGGGAGAAACTCAAAGTTATTGGAAGCACATTTTTACCAGAGTTGTACTTTGAGAGCTGAACTTTCATTTACAGAGTCCACCTGAGATGGGCTGGTGCTTCAGCGTCTTGGCCTTCACCTGTGTTCTCACTCTACAGACTGAAAAAAAAAAAAAAATGGGGACATTTGCACTTTTCATTCATGTTACACATATGTGCCTACCACTTATTTTGTGGCAGCAAAACACTTAAAACATGATCCAGGTTGGGAAGAAAAAAGGAAAAGAAATTAACAATCCATTGATGGCCACATATGACGTTTCTTTTCTATTCTTTGAGCTAGTGTTTTAGGTTGGGTTTCCTGGAAACTGATTCAGTGGCAGAGATTTGCATGCAAGAGGCTCATTGGGAAGTACAAATGGGAACCACATCTGTAAGGAAGACATGGGGGTGGGACTGGGCAGAAGAAGTTGAAGCAGTTACAACAGAGACCTCAACTGGTTCTGCAAGGGGCTCTGAAATTGTCCTAGACTGAGACAAGGGGCTACAATATATCCAAATAACAACACAAATAGAATTCCTTTATTAGTTCCTCATTATAAATAATCAGATAGGAAGAAGGAATTCACTGATTTACCTTATTTGCTCATTCATGCATTGATTGATGATTGATTTGTTCACAAACACTGTTATGTACCAGGAACTGCTCTAGTTCTGTATAAATTCTGAATATTGATTAAGTGTACTTTGCCCTTTGAGAACCTTACAGTCCAATCTTGTGAATGACTGAGTGAGGTCTTTAAGACATATTCATAAATATAGTAAATCTTATATCAAATTAAAACAAGAAAATACCTAATCTGCAAACAAATTTTCCCAAGGCTACAGGAAATCCCTAAGAGACAAGAAAACACTTGTATAGAGGACTCAGGTATTCCCTTCCCCACTGAAAACCACTCTGTGGGTAAGAGCTAATTAAAGGGTGTACTTTTCTGTCTCATCTCTTCTGTTTGATGGATTTGGCTCTGCACAGAGAGCAAAGTCTGGCTTGGACTGCTTCTGAATTTGCCCTTGCATCAACTGTAATCTCTACACTCTTCTCTCTGCCACAGGGGGAAAAAATATTCTTGTGATGAATAATAACCCCTTAAATGAAGGGACTCTAAAACAAGTAGATTGGAAAATAAGGACTGAGCTAAATAAAAATGTCATAATAGGTAAGAAGTCCTGCCAGTATTTTTCCACTGGGACCTTTATCCCACAATCCATCAATATTTTGGGCTTAAAGTAGACAATGTAATTAGTATGACACTATTTGCTGAGACCTCCATGAACATGAAAAAGCAGAGTTCTGGATTCAGAGTGTTCTTGTCAACAGAGCAATTCAAACCAAGTTTCAACAGCTAGAAATACTTAATAAAGACAAGGTGAGGTTTCTCTGAGGTTTCTTTTTATAGTCAACCAGTCTGAAGCAGATACAAAGTACAAACAGCGTGTCCTCCTCTGAATCTCCTGTCACGTTCCAAGAAGTCTGTAGGAGTCCACTCTGACTTACACTGTACTGCCCTGCAGAACGAGGGCAAAAATAAGAACGACTCAGTGTTAAGAGAAAAGGAGGGAGCTGACATTTACAGAGTGTCAAACTGAGGCTGAATTATACTAATTTAATTTCTTAGAAGCACCCAAATCAACAAGCTTTCTTACTAAAAGAGAGTAAAGAAAAACCCTCTGGAAACTAAGAAGAACAGCTCATTCATAAACTCAGTCACTCATTTGTCCATTCAGTGATGTGTGCTGAGCACCTACTATGTGCCAGACACTATTCTATTCTAGGAACTAGGGATAAGCTGGTAAATACAAGAGAAAAAAAAAAAAAACAACGTTTTTTTTTTTTAAACTCACATTCAAGTGGAAAAAAAAGATAATTATCAAATACAAACATAAATTATGCAAATGTATTATCAAGACCGATAAGGGTTACGGAAAACTTAAAGCACAGTCATAGTACAGAGAGTGATGACAGGGTCAAGGAGCTCAGATGGGGTGGGAGATACTGGCTTCTCATGAGAGGTGTCGTTGGAGGAACAATTTGAAGGAAGAGAAAGCCTTCTAGGGGAATCTACAGGGACAAGAGTGGTCAGAGAAGAGGGAACAGCCAGTTTGAAGGCCCTGAGGTGGAAATGAGTTGGCATAAATGAGGCAATTCTGGCAAGCCAGCTCATGGTCTGTTCATAAAGCTGTGTGCCCTGGTGCATGGTCTCTGAAAGGTTGCCTGTTCCTAAGCTACAACAAAGACATAGCCCTGGGAGGGCCAGGAGTTTAGCGAGTGAGAGGGAGAATGGTAGGAGATGTGGTAGTTGGCACAGCCAAACCATGATGTCACTAGAAAAGCAATGCACCTTAAGTCAGATGCCCTGGTTTCTGAGTCAGATGTTGCTCCTCATGACAGCATGATTCAGGGCCAGGTCCAGCTCTATGCAGAGCTGCGGGACTTTCTCCAAAACACAAGGGAGCTGAACTAGATGCTCCGTAAGGCCCCTTTCCCCCACACTCTTCATGATTCTATGAACCTGTTGTTTAAACTGGGTGCCTTGGAACTTCAGACCTTGGAGATGCCAGGGGCTAATCCCATCATGTAATGTTTGGCTCTCTGTTTGTTTAGGCTAAAATAATTAAATCAATTATCTTTACACAATAGCCAGCAAGCAATTTTTTAGTGAGATGAGTAAGGGAATTTGGAGACCAAACATGATGGAGAAAGAAGATAGAGAGTGGGTGTGGGATTTTTGCCCTGCTTGAAGAAGATCAGGCCTCATTTGCAACAGGTGGTGGCTGACTACTTAAGTTCTCTGGATTTTTTAAATTTTGAGCTTATTGTTCTTAGGAATCAATTAATAGATTGTCAGGAATTTTTAGAGAAGGCAGATAATTGGATAAGATCCAGTCAGACCATCCATTGAAAGATGAGCAACGAGAAATGTATTTGCATTTAATTTAACCACAAAGATTAGATGGAAGGTAACTACTTCATTCTACAAATGAGCAGCCAGAAGCCCAAAGTAGCTAGGGAAATTGGTTAAAATTGTTGATTTCCAGCAAAGCCAGGGCTAGGATCTAGTTTTCCTGAATCTAAATCCCTTACATTGAGATGTACGTAATTGAAGAATACTATAAGTATATTTAATTTAATATTCAGGACTGATTCCACAGAGCCGTGATTTCTCGTGTACTATTCAGGCTTCTATTGACCCAAAGAGTCCTTTTTGTGTTAGTTGCAAAGATACGTAAGTAAAGCCGGCCCATGCCAGGGTACAAGGCTCTGAAGGCAGACCTCAGATTTGATTGCAGGCTCTCTCCACCCCACCCTGACAGCCCTGGTTTTACAGTGTACAAACTGCACAGCTGTATGTGGCAGCCCTTACGCTGACCCACTAACTACCTTTTGACTATTTGAGCACATGGTGGACTTTATCTTTTTTTTTGACAAAATAGGAAGAGGAAAAAATAAAACAAGCATGACTTACATTTTCTTCGTGCTTTCCAATGTGCTCAACTATTTTTATAACATTTTAGTTGTTCTAAGGAGCAATCTTGTGAGACCGCGAAGACAAAGAAAGGTTTGGTGCCCCTATTTGATCAGTTTTGGAAATGAAGATTCAGAGGATTAGTGTGACCTCTCCATGTTTACCCAGTCAGTAATTAGGGAGGGTGAGTTCTGAACCTAGAATTTCTGACGTCATATACAACTATTTCTCCATATTATTTCAACAGAGAAACTTAAGGCTGGTTATTTATTTATTTATTTTTTCTGAATTCTTAAAGCTTCTGGACAGGCTTTACAAGTATGAGGTCTTGGGAAAGAAGCTAAAATGTGAGCTGCAAAGAAGTTCTGCTATGAGCTATGGCTTTCATTTTTCCAAGGAATTCTTGTGTTCTATTAGGTTGAATCAGGGAGTTGTTCCCACACACTGACTAATGCTGCAGGCAGGGACCTAGATGAGAATCGGCTACACACTGGTTCATGTCTACTTGGGGGGGCTTGGATCCGTCCAAGTGCAGAGAAAACGGCCACGTTACTTATGAGACACATATATGGAACTGAAAAACAGAAACAATTATGTTAATTAAGAGACTTGCTCAGATTTTGGAACACAATGAAAGAGATTTAAAATTATAATAATTTCACGAAAATAAGCTGTTGTATTTAAGAAACAAAACTCCCCCACACTCTGTCTTACGTTTCTCATGCCACATAAAGTTTGGCTAGTTAAGCCTGTTCACTTTTGAGCTCTTTGGGTTGGCATCTGGGCAAGACAGGAGACAGAGAGTTGAGCTTCTGAGTGACGGGCAAGGTAATGAGGACAATGCATCTTAAGACTAAAAATGTGAAGGAGATGCTGGTTAACAGAGAATCACTATGTGAAGATTTAACTTGTGATGGAAGTTGCTTATGTCAGCAAAAAATCCTGTCTTATTTCTGTTCGATTACGTTTGAAAGGGTTCACAGGCAAGAATGCCTAAACAAGCTGGTAGCCAATCTGCAAGTCTTATTAAAAATGGTGGCCTCATTGGAACCACTTTAGTTTTGCCTCTTAGCCTTGCTCAGGGCATCTGTCCAGGCTCCAAGTCCCAAGCCTTCCCTGGGCCTTGTTGCCAACCCCTCAGTGTGCAGCTATTTCTTTCTTCAGGACTGTCTCCAAGGAGCAGACATTTAGGTATGGCCCCATGCTTCCTGGGCCAACCTTCACTCTGAACCCATTCTGGGCTCTCCTCACCTCTGCACGTCTCGAGCAGAGATCAGCCCTTCCCTGGCATGCTTGGCTCTGCCTTTGGAGGGCCCTCCCCAGGCCAAGGCTGTGGAAGCCCCACTGGCCATGAAGGGAAATTTGGATGAAGAGACTGTGACCATTTGGAGAAAGTCTTTGAGAATCTTTGAAAAAAAGAAAATGAGTTGGAAAACCTATAGTCTTCTTCCGGAGGCAAACCCAGATATTAAAAGATAAAACACTTTAAACTGAAGAAACACCTAACAGAACTGCTATTAGAGTCATTTTAGAAAAAAATATTTTCTCTCTGCTCGACTAAAGCATTGAAAAACCACTCTTCGTATGACTAAGACATGGGTTTTACTATTAATGTAAAGGTGCAAATCAGTGTGACTTGAGCAACTGTATTTTCTCCTCATCCTTTGGTGGAAGATGAGTCGCACCATCTCTTCAAGAGACGACAGTAGGCCTTCCTTGATCTTATGCAAACTCTGGGGACAATTAAAGTCCGCATGATGTTTCCAAATGAATTGAGTTGACATATTTTAATGTGATTACAGTAACACTTCAGCTGTTATTGACAATATTTAAGAATGATGATAAATGCGAAAAAGTATCACGAGAGATTGTTCTCTCTTAAATTGAATTGGAAGCCTGTATACTTCATGTTGCATTGATGAAGTTTCCTGTTGTAAAGAAAGTCCTAAGGAAGGCACACTTCTCATCCTTACTATAGGTCATCACATTTGTGGTTAGGGTCTAATATATCAGAATGTGCGTCCACATCACCCACTGGAGTTCACTGACCTCTGACTTTTACGGCAAGCAAGTCTGTTGAGAAATACTTGGATTGTTTTTGATAACTGATCTGCCAGTATAAATACATAAATTGCAGGCCACTAGCTTTGACCGGTAGGTTTATCATCTTAATGACAGCCCATCAACCAAAATGAGACACTAACCTGCAAAGCAACTGCATTCCCAGCATCCAACCTCATCATTTGGGAAGAAGATAGCCATGGCATGTGTGTGGACAAAGAATGAGGTTCCTTCTCGGTTCCATCCATGGCATAATTGTATTTCTGAAGAAAATAAACTGGGCCATGACAATGCTGTAAAGCAAACACACAGAGTATGCATGTATATTTAACCTAGTGTAATAGCCGAGGGAACAAATCTGGAGTCAGACTTCCTGGCTCAAAACTGGTCTTGCCGCTTCTCAACTAAGAGATGCTGGGCAAAGTGTGCTGAGAGCTGCTGGTTTCCCCACCCGTAAAATGAGAGCTGGAACCTGTCATCAGCTTTTTACGGTGATTAAAAGAAGGTTCTACATGTAAATTTCCTGGCTCAGTTGCTGTCATCCAATAATACGAGCCAGTCTAATTTTAACTTAGAAGAGTAAGATCTACCAGCTGAAGTGACTCCAGAAAATTGACAAGAGTGCACTCCTGCTGAATAACCTCTGAACTGCTGCTTTATAAAGCACATGTTGGAGATTATCAAGTGGAAAAGGAAAAAGCCCTAGGTTTACCATCAGGAGAGCTGAATTTGAATTTCCCCCTTGAGCCAAGTTGTGCATCCTCTCTTGGTCTCTCTGAAATGGCAAGGAGGATGCCTACCTCACACTGTTGTAGTGGAGACTAAGGGCATAGATGCAAATTAACTGACACAGTGCCTCTAAGGAACAAAGGAGGTGCTAAATAAACTAGTCCCCTCATCCTCTTTTCTCTTCCTCAGACTCTGATGTCAGACTTCATAACTTGTCTAAACTGGAGACTTGAGCAATGACATTTCTCAGTGATGTTTTAGGTCAAGACTCCTTGTCCCTCAAACCAGTTCATGAGCCTCTAGTTTAAGCGCTTGGACTTTGGCATAGATTGGACAGAGTTTCATCACAAAGCGGCTTCACCCTGCATCCGTGGAGGAAACTCTCTTTCCAGCTTGGTTCAGCTTTCTGATAAGGTGCCTTTCATGTCACGGCTTTTTGTTGATTGGAATGACACCAACGCTCACATTTCACATTCATGGCCTGAAAATAAGGTATCTGAGAGACTTCGTGAATTTGAGTCATCTCCTCCAGACTCCAGACCTGTCTGGAGAAAATACCGCCCCCTTTTTATTGGAAATACATGAAGGTGTAAGTTGTACCTAAGTTTCTCACCCTTTGAGTCCAGCTTCTCCTCTTCTTGATTCAGACTGTTCTCAGGAAGGTAACTGACAATTTCTAGTCAAATTAAGTGGATTAACCAGAGATTTTATTTTACCCACTGTTTTGCTAGATTTTAATAAGTATGATGGTGACTAATGTGTTCCAGTTTCAGGCTAGGACAAGATAACCCTTCCCAGAAAGCTAGTTCACTTTTTTTCAAAGACAGAATTGTACTGTGCAGTTGAAAGACCAGTTAGGGATTTCCATTCTGGTCGGAAGTCTGGTAAATGTATGCTAATTTTCAAATACAGGGTTGACTCGGACTTCCCTAGTATTAGGAGATTCTGTTTAGAAGGCAATGGATTCAGTCAATTCCTTGCTGGCTTAAAATTTCACTTATTTTAAAAGTGAAAGAGAGGCGGAAGTCAAACTTCCTTTTAACTTGAAGCTGTCAGGTCACAAGATCTTCCTGAACAAAATGTTTCTTTCTATTGCACATGACACAAAATAAATGCTCAGCATCATGACCAGACCGGACATTAATGTTGTAATGGAGTGTCATCATGTTTCCATGCAGCATTCGGAAAGTAATTTGCATCTCCCAGGAAAGTATCTGAATAGCTTTTCTAGCACTCAGTTCCGGGATGCTTTTCCTCAATGAAATTCATTGCAAAGGTCTGGCTTTCAGTCTACCTGACTAATCTAGCTTTACAATAAGACTGAAAGCATTCAAAAACATGCACTGAGTTCCTTAAGAATTACAACCACATACACCTGCTACCAAGAATTAGACAGTAAATACTGGTGTGTGATCTTGCTATTCAATGCTTTGCAAAGCCTGCCATTGGAGTCTTCATTGTTATGGGAAGTGCCTTTTGTTTGTTTGTTTTTTATTTTGATTCCTTCTGGGCAGTGATTCATATTCAGATTTAGCTAATGTTTGTAGGCTTTTACTGTATGCAAAACGCTGTGATGGGCACTTCACTTGTGTTACCTCATTTAATCCTTGCAATGATTGCTGAGGCACGTATTATTTTTCCCATGAGTTTCAGAAGTTGAAATGACTTGTCTAAACTCACTCCACTCTAAGTGGATAAAGCAGTGACTTAGAAAATGGCAAACCCTGGATTTGAACCCAGTCTTCCCAAGTTAGGCGTTGTACTTTGCCAAAACTGTGTTCAATAAAACACACTCTCATTATAGAAAGAAACCAAAAAACAACCCAAGAGGCCTATCATTAAGGAAATTTGAAGAGCATAGGATAAAGCAAAGTTAACTGGTTTCTTGAGTATAAAATTTTCTTAGTACCAAAAATGAGATTTTTTGCATTAGCCAAGAAGAGCCTATGGTTGAATGATGACCCAAACATTTTACCAATCTAGTCCTTTCTATAAGCAGCCACTTGTAGGGGTCAACCCTTGTTGGGAAATGTTGCATGACAACATTCTGAGCCTAGCATCGTGTGCTACTTCCTGAGCTTTTCATAACATCTCAAAGAATGGCAGACTCCTTTTGGTTCATCATGGAGTCCTACTGTTCAAGTCATTCAGTGTCTAGCTGGGGAAACATGGCCGACACCGTGAAGCCATTAAGACCCCACAGAGTATGGGTCCTGCTGAGTTTACTTCAAGCATGTCTGCTTATCCAAAAGCATGACTAGGATCCTTTACCTAAAATCATGAGTTTGGAAATACCTAAGGCAGTGAGATACAGACTCTATCTTCTAAGAACATTGATTCCAAGAGCCACAAAGGGACTTTTTATGTTCCATTTTGTGATTCTCTGCTGGAACTTTATAGGAATCAAAATTCTGGGAAATGATAAACTACTGTCCTTGTGAGGAACAAAAGATCATGGAGATATTCTCTTTTAAAATATGTGTCTGAAGAAGAATTTAATGATCTCGTTTGCTCTCAAATCAGCTGGAAAGGAATCCAGAGAAGGGAGATTGCAGAAGAAGCAGTTTCCAAATATGAAATCATGATAAAATCCATTGGACTGAAGCAAAACTTCCCGAATCCTGGATGTCCTGCCCTTCCCACATTTTAGGCTGGTTAATGTGGACTTGCAGGTATGGTGGGAACTGGAAGAGATGGGGGAGGGACAATCCTTCCATCCGTTAACCTGTTGTTAACAACAAATGACAATGTGAGACAAGGAAGGTGAAGAATGACTAATTCCCTCACTCTAGATTATTGTACTCACTCTCTGAAGATGTCACCCTCTGGGGATGTTGCTGCAGCTGCACTTGTTCGCTGTGTGTGAATGTGGCTAGAATTCTTGGTATGCAACTGCAGGTCCTTCTACACACGGGCAGGCTAGGTCAGCCTTCTGTGTGATGTCCGCACGACTGACGGGCAGCTCTTCATCATGATGGCTGTTGGTTCACACGCTCAGCTTCTTCCATTCTATCGATACCTCCAACATCTAGGATGCTCTACTTAGGATCACATCCCTCTTTATAATAGGGCAGGTGGCCACCATCTCTGTGAGCTGACTGCCAACTCCAAGATTTTTGTCTTTGATTGTATTTCAAGTTTTGGGAACTACAGATACACACATAGCCATAAGCAAATACATTCTGAGATATATATCTTAACATGCATTAATATAATACACGTTCGTCTATATTAATACCTACTTGTATGACTTCATTTATCCATCATCCTGAAGTGAATTGGGATCTTGGTATAGAACAACAGAATTGTCCTGGCCGTACTACACCACTATACATTTCATTTTTGGCAAGAAATTTTTCTCCAGGAGGGCAGTTCTTCATTTGGAAAATGAGGCTGATAAAAACTACCTCACTGTGTGATTGTGAGTTTTAATTATGCATTAAAATATTATGCAAATAGTGACAAGCAATATCATTTTGCTATCTTATTCATTCATTAATTTTGCAAAAACACATTATGAATCTACTACGTGAGAACATTTGGCAAGGTGTAGGGGCTCAAAAAGATAAAGTCGTGTCTACCCACAAAGAATTCCTATCAATGATAGAAGTGCTTAATGCAACAATACTTACTTGACATTTTAGCAGTATTTAATTACAGCCTCCTCATTGAAACCTACTTCTCTTGTGTTCCAAGAAACTGCAGTATGGGTATTCCTTCTGTCTCTCCTTTTCTTCTTCTCAATCGCTTTGGTCAACTATGTCCTTTTACACAAATTTTAAATGTTGGAGTTTTTAAAGTGTTGCTCTCAAGCCAACTTTTGACCTGTATTCTCTCCTACACAACTTTATCTATTGGTTTAAATTTCATCACTATGCCAAGGCCCCTAAAATTTATATCTCTAGTTGGAAATGTGATTTCCTATATTCACAACTGTTAAAACAACTAACAGGCTTTCAAACTAAACATGCCCATTTTGGAAATTTTGACCTGCCCTTGTGAATCTGTTACTAATACTTGTACTTCTTAACTTAGTAAATGTTGACCTCCATTCACCCAGCTGAACTTGCTAAAAACCTGGCTATCATTTGTTATACTGTCCCCCACACATCCTTCCAAAACCTATAATGAATCTCCTCCTCTTGACTGCCACCATCCTAGCGCAAGCCATTAACATCACTCACCTGAACTTCAGCAGTGACCTTCTAACTGGTCTCCCAGAATCATCTTTCTCAAACAAAATTGTGCCTGCTTGCTGAAAATCTTTCAATAGCTTCCCACTGCATTTGGCAAACACACACAAACATACACACAAATCCTTAACATAGTGTACCAGTCTAGGGTGACCTGGCTTCTTCTTCACCTACCAGTCCCATCTGAGGTCACCCCCGTACTGCCGTCCAATCATTTCAACCTTCTTATGTGTCCTTAGACACACAAGCACTCTTGTACTTGCCCCAGTCTGTCTTGAAGCCTTGCCCATCCACTTCACCTTCACTTAGCTAAGACCTGCTCACACTTCCAAATTTAGCTTGAAGCCACTTTTCCAGAAAAAGCTGCCCTGACTCACCATCTAACAGAGATCTCCCCATTTACTCCTTCTCACAGGAGCCTGTGCTTTATCTTCATGGCACCTATAATGATTTTATATTGCTATTATTTGCTTAATGTTTCTTTTCCCCTATTTGAGAATAAACTCCATGAGAGAGGAGACTGGACTATTTACATTTCTGACACACAGCCCCTAGTACAGTGCCTGGTAAATGGCATACTTTTAGAACATATTTATAGAATGAACTAAATAAAGAATGAAAAATATTTTATGATCATTCAGGTAATCGAAGCCTGATCCTGTAAACCACAGGTTTTAATTAAAATGTTTTTCATAATAATTTTTATTAATCTTTTACCTGACTTCATTCATTGAAGTAATAAAACATAATCTCATTATTTTCTTGACTACTTAGATAACCAAAGACAAAAGATAAAAAATGAATGTCGATGAGATTTGTATTTAGGGTTAAAAGCCAACTGCACTAGTGTTAGTTACAGAAGCTTGGCTTTGTAACATAATGAGAACATAACTCAGGGGCTTTAGTTTGACTAAAAATTCAAAATGAGTCAACAGTGGAACATGGCTGACAAAACGTTAATACAGACACAAGCTACATTTGTAGAAATACAGATGCTAAAAAAAGACAGGTGAAAGTTCAGCTCTTCCCTGGACCTAAAATATCTATTTATTTCAGAACGCCAGCATTGAAGAGGCACATACAGAAGCTGCAGGGTATCATAGGAAGGGGCTAAGTGCTGAGAGGCCATTTTATTGTCCTGGTGGATTTTCCCAACCCTCTGATGTTGGCATTCTTTGGGTCTCTGAATGCTGCCACCATCCCTTGTCATTGGGTGATCATAGCCTCTTAAGCAAACTTCTCTCCACTCTCATTGTACCAACGACTTACACTCAACCACTGATTTTCCAAGTCTAAACTGCTCTCCCAGATCTCTCCCTGAGCTTCCGGTGTTCTGATGTCTGCTGGATATCTGTCCCTACTTATATTGTAGGTATCCAAACTTAAACCAGCACCTCTCTCTAATCTAGTGCGATGTTTCATTTATAGCACCATCTTCCATCTGCCCCCAAATCAAAAACCTAGGACATATTTTAAACTCTTCTTCCTCAGTTCCCAAACATGTTGATGTGCTGTTACATATCACTAGCACACGTCAAGATGTGAACGGTCTACCATGCTCCAGGAATATTTTAGAAACCACTCTGGCATTGGATGGGAGATAAAATGTCTTAGTCAGTTCTGGCTGCTATAACTAACATGTATTAACTAAGATGCTCAAACAACAGACATTTATTTCTCATGGTTCTGGAGGCTTAGAAGTCCAAGATCAGGGTGAGGGAGGTCTCTCTTCCTGGTTTGGAGATGGCTGTCTTCAGGCCGAATCTTCACATGCTCGTCTCTTCCCCTTCTGGTAAGGACACTAATCCCATCATGGGGGCCCCATCCTCCTTTCTTTTACCCAAGATTCAATATGGTACCCACTAAAGGGCTTTATGCTGGAACCTCAGCTCTGCTACCACAGACTGCCCTGGAGCTTGTATAAATAATTCCCCTGAGACTCCCTGTCTTGCAAGGATTAAATGGGATGTAAGAGATACCCATGAAGCACCTGGAACACGTTACTTTCCTCCTTGATTGCAATGAATGAACAAACTAAGACCCCTGTGAAAGCACCCTCCTGTTTCTTTACCATCTAAAATGTATATATTCTTCTAGTCACAGGTCACATCTAAAGAAAGTCTTCCCACAAAAGACAATTGCTATTTTCTTCCTAGCCCTACCTTTTCTCTCCAGTGAACATCTATCCCCTTGACTCAGTGTTCAACCCATTCCTTTCATCCACCTCTACTCTACTGAAAGGACTTTTTTCAACTTTAAAAAACAAGGCCACTATTTCAAGCTTAAAACACTTTAAGAGTTTTCCATTGAATTTATGAGAAAGCCATAGCTATATTTCTAACAAACATTATCTTCCTCTTCTTTCAACCCTCCAGACACAGTGGCCTTTCCCATACTGAAATATAACTCCGACCTGAGGGCTTTTGCACCGGCTGTTTCTGTTGCCTGGGCTGCACTCTTTCCATCCTCACCTAGTCAATTCCTGTTATCTCTCAGTATTAGTAATTGAATGGGTAGATGTAAGGAAGAATTAATGCAATGGATGGATGGATAATAAGATATATACACTTTGGGGGCACTCGTGAAAGCTGTCTCAACTATTCTTAATAAAGAGACTTCTGTCTGTTTTTCTTCTTTATTTTTTCTTACACTATGAATCTCATTTAGATGACCTTTCTCTAGACTCCACAGCACAATATGGCTGCTCTCTCCTAGCACCTGTCATGATATACTTTAATGGAATATTCTGGTATTTCTTCCTCTGCAATCCTGGAGTCAAGGACCATGCCTTGAGTATCTCTAAATCACTAACTAGTATGAGCACAATGACCATGTTTCTATTCTGAAAAGGCAGATTCTTATTAGAGAGACTCATCCTATTTTACATCTGAGAATAATAATTTTACTCGAGTACATTACAGTGAAGCTCTGATGTGTTTTGAGAAATCCTTTTGCTGTGAATCTCCAAGTACAATGATCTAAGTATAGTACTGAGACCTATTCCATTCTTCGAACTGACAATTCATAAAACTGGAGATACAATTGGCTAAGAAAAATATGGAAAAACACTTACCCTTATGAGTAATCAAACAACTACAAAGTTAAAGCAGTTAAATAGGATATTTACTTTTAAAAAATAAAATGAGAATATCTAGTGTTGGTAAGAGTGTGGGCACATGGCCATTCTCATTCATTTGTGCTCAAAGTGTACATTTTTAAGAGAAATTCAGTACAAACAAGACACTTGAAAAACTGATACCAACAATAAATAGTGTGTTGTGAATTGTGAAGGTAATTCAGAAGTATCAGAACTCTTCCTCCTTCTCTTTTTCCTCCCTTTCCACTCTCTCTTTCCTTCCTTTCCTTCTTTACTGGTGGCAGGGCAAGGATCAAGAAGGTGGCTGGACCTGGAGGCAGAGGAACCGAGGAGGTGATGGCTGGAAACCTAATGAAGAAATACAATCTTAATGGTAATCCGAGAGAACTGAGAAATCAATCTAACTAAGCCAACATCAGTCACAGCTTTGCAACCATTCAGTGTTATAAGCTCTTCAAATAGAAAGTCATCAAAAGAAACCACTGGGGACAGAAGTAAATTAAATACATTAATAGAACCTGGCTTCTTGGAAAGTTCTAGAGGGAGCCTAAAAATAAAAATGTTCATTTGCACTTTTTTGGTTGTTTGTTTTGCTCCAGTATTTTAATACCCCCAAATTTATCTTTTAAAGGCCAATATAAAGACCATTATTTAAAAAAAAAATTTTTCTTTACTCTTTAATAATTGCTGGAGTCTGTTCATAGTCTTTCCCAAGTTTTACACAGTATTTGTCAGTTATTCTTCATGTCTGAGGTTCCTGATTCAATTAAACTTGGCAGACATGTATTAAGCACCTGCTATGTACCAAGCACTGTGATAGGTAACAAACTTGTAAAAAATGAGTGTGACGTCATCCTTGTCCTTACAGAGCTCATGGCCCAGCAGGAAAAACAAGGACGTGTAGAAATGGCAATAGTGAAATGGGAGATGTGTCAGAACTGACTTAGGTACCTTGTACCACAAGAGCACAGACCAGGAAGGAAGGCAGCACCACCTGGAATGCCCTACACAAAAACCTGTTGCCTGGGCTTGACCTTGAAGGGATAGCAGATTACAAGGCAAATGGACTCCCAGACCCAGATAACAGGATGCACAGAGGGACCTGTAAAATGTCATGGAGAATTCAAGGACCATCAAAAGGCATGAGCATGCAGGAATTACCTGGGGTGAAGGTGGGTTTGAGAGCATGAGATGAAATCACTGGGCGCTGTGACTCTCCCATGAATGACAAAGGCCACAGGGAAGGTAAAGAGGCTCGACTGGGCCCAACAAAGACCACCTGAGCAGCAATGTGAAACTTTTGTACAGCAGCTTCTGTACAAAAACCTGAGGATTCCACCACCGTCCCCAGACAAATGCCTTGGGCACCTAGGTTGAATTTCATAAACAATATTAGTAGCTCCTTCCCTCCCTGCCTATTCTACAGCAAATACAAAGAGGCATGGACAGAGCAGACAGAGCTGAAGTAAGATGGCTTTGGATTCTGAGCTGAAAAGATTTGGAAGGTGAAGACCTGAAGGTAACAAAGCCTTCCAGGTGTGCAAAGTTGTGCGTCCTGGGGTTGGCTTCTGGCAAGGGAGTTGACTTCCTGTGGCTGATTCTAATTCAGCTGGGTAGCTGTCAGAACCAGTGCGTAGTTTCTGCTCTGAGAGAAATGTTTCTGGTGGGATGACTTTCTGGTGAAGCCACTGGCATCAGTGATTGAGCAGCCATCAAAGCTGGGGCATCAGCGCCAGGCAGCTGGGGATCTGACTCTTGCTTCTGTCCTCACTCACTGTGTCATCTCAGGCATGCCATCTAAACTGTTTACATCAATCCAGTGTTGTGACTGAAAGGACAAATGTGTAAGAATTGGAAAGCCCTTAATCCAACACCTGGCGTGTGGCACACAATAAATATTGGTAGATTAATTGACCAACAAATACAGTTCCTGATATTTTGTAAGATGTTGTCTACATTTTTTCAGTAGCTCCAATACTCATAGTTGATCCTCTGATCCACTGGATCCACAATAATACTGAGTGAAATCAGGCAAGGATCATCATCCCCACCTGTACAAATAAGAAGGCAGCCTCAGAGAGCCTTCACATAGCTCCCAAAGGTTGCACAGCAAATACAAAGTAAAACCTTCGGACTAGGTTTTAAGTGCTTTATAATGTATTACCCATCCTTCATTCCTTCTTTTCTTCCACAAATATTTATTGCATTTCCACGATGAGCTAGTTCTTGTGGTGAATATAGTATCCCAGGTCCTAAGGATGGAGGCTTAAATGGTCCAAAATCTTGCCCTCTGTGCTTACCTTCCCCTACTTTTAGGACAAGGAAATTTATTTATTTAGCTCTCTCAGTGGAAACTCTTAGAGACCCTGGCACAAAGTAAGTTCTCATTAAGTGGCCGTCGAATGGGATCGTTTTTGAATGGATAAACCTCATACAGTATATCTCCTGACACTTGTCCTAAGAGTCATGGAAATTGAGCAGAAAGAAAGACCTCTACTCTGCTGAGCCAGAGATGTGCAGTAATGCATGAGCTTTCAAGTCCAATGGCCCAGTTGTGAATCTCAGCTCTGTATGACTTTGGGCAGCTCCTTTCGCCTCTCTGAACTTGTGTCTTTATCTGGAAAATGCAGCCAATAATACTCGCTTTCAGGACTTATTTAAGGACTAAAGAAGATGGCCTACTGAAAGCACCTGGCGTAACAAGCCGGCACATAGGACATTCTCAGTCAGCGGTGGCAATTTTTACTGATGCAAAGCTTCAGGGAGAGGTAGCATTGACTGGAGTTTTCCAAGCATGGTAGGTATGCAGCAAGGCCATCACTAACCAGAATTACGGCTAGAAGATCCCACTAGGTTTGGCCACACTCCGTTTGGACACAGGGCTCTTTCTCAGATAGAGAGACCCTCTGCGGCTCTTCCCTTCCCCATGGTCATGGGAGGCAGGACCAAGCCTTGACTTTGCAGAACTACTGAGTTTCACTCTGGGGCTGAGTCATGCTGACTCAAACCCAGGGTGACTTGTGCCAGGTCATTAAGGTGCAGAGTCCGGCTCTTTATCCCCTTTGCTTCAAAGGCCTCTGGATGCAAAATTGCACCTACAGGACAGAAACATAAACACACTCCCCAAGCCTCTGTTTGCTCTCAAACTGACCGATGTGTCCAGCCCCACCACCCCTATGCTCCCACCTTCCACACCATGGCTCAAAGACCGGTCGTGCAGGTGACTGAACTCTTTCTTCAGTGTTTGTTAATTTGAAGAGGGGCTTTGAGCTTGCGACCAACCCAGGATTCTTTAAGAATTTTTGTGGCATTTTTAGCAGGAACTTGGACAAAGTATTCTCTGCACAGTTTTGACAAGCATGGAAATACTAATGCAACAACTGAACCTAGAGAAACCCAATGAATAAAATCTAATGAATAAAAAATGAAACTAACTTCCATGATCCAATAGGAAGAAAAAGATTGAGTAAAATCATGACACACCGAGATACTGGAACATATGCATCCCCTAAACCAATGTTAGATTTTGTGACATCAGAACACATCTAAGACATAAGATGTGAAAACACAGATTAGAAAACTTTGCATACAGCATGATTTCAGTTATTAAACACACATGATGTATACCTAACAGCCTACTTCCATATGGAATTACAATACTCATTTTTACTTATACTTTATGTGTATCCACATTTATATGATAAATGCTTATAATAATGTCTATTAAAAACGTTTTTAAAATGTAACAGCTGGCTTAAGCAACTTTCAATCAACTCTGCCTTTGAAAGAGTTATTAAGACAGATAAATTCAGTAAGCACTTATCCCTCATAAAGTTCTAGTTATCTCTGCAGACATGAAATGGTTAAAGATTGGCAAACAAATGGTGAGTCCAGGATGTCTTAGTTGCCAAATATTTGGAGAACTGCGTTAAACGGAAGGGGAAAAAAAAGCAGGACTGTGAGTTAGGACATCAAAGTGCTAGTACTAACTCTGCCGCTAAGTGACTGTTGAGCTTGACTAGATTATTTCCTCTCTCTATTTTTAGTTTTCCTGCTTGTAAACTGATGGGAAATAGTTCCTTCACTCATTCATTTACTCAAGAAGTATTTTTTTGACAGTCTACTATGCATCAGGTATTCCTGTAGGCACTGGGGGCAGAGCAGTGGAAGAGGACAAGTAACTTCTGCAGAAGACAAAACACAGACTACTGATGAAATAAACATGTGAAATAAAATCGGGTACTTTGAAGAAATATAAGGCAAGGGGAAGAGAAAGAGAGCAATTGGAAGGTCTTTAAGAGGTGCTTTGTAAGAAGAAAACTGAGTGAAACATAGGAGCAAGCCATGCTGGTATCCAGAGGGGAAGGGTGTCTATGCAGAGGGAACAGCATGTGCAAAAGCCCTGAGGCAGGAGTGTGGCTGAATCCAGGTGAAGGGTGACGGAAATGAAGTCCGTTCTTTTCCACTTTAGTTAAACCAAATAGAGTGCACCAGAGTGCCTGTCGGCAGGCTCAAAACGCTTCCAGTGTACTTGAGATTCAAAGTCCAAGGCCTTCACACAGGGAGTGCATTTACAGAAACTTCAACAGCCCCATCGTGGGGCTTTGAAGGCCCGCTGTGCAACTATTAGCTGATCCCACTTAACAAACAGTGACGCAGTCACCAGGCATGTTTGTGCTCAAGCAGGTGATGATTTTCTCTCCGCCGACTCCAGTCAAGGACTTTCCGCTTCCAGATTTCAGGCTCCAGGTGACGTTGGGCACAGGGGGTCAGGTGGCGAGTGGAACAGGTCATGCGCCAGGCAGGTGAC
Source organism: Camelus ferus (assembly GCF_009834535.1). Lineage (NCBI taxonomy): Eukaryota > Metazoa > Chordata > Mammalia > Artiodactyla > Camelidae > Camelus > Camelus ferus. The sequence continues at coordinate 10,119,303 of NC_045720.1, forward strand.
ATGATCTGTACTCAGCTCGAATTTCAAAGAGCCCACTTTTCCACCCATGTGTCAAACGCAGTTCGTCTGAATGCTGCAAGCAGAATGAGCTGATTCATCAATTCCCAAACCCTTGGGAAAGGAACCTATTGTTTAGACTTTTTAATATGTTTTGCTAACCCCTACAGAGGTAGCTATAACTCAGGAAGATAAACTGGGATGAAGGTAAGGGCAAAACACAGAAAAAAAGCAATTACTGTCATCCGTAATTAGAAGCCCTTTCGTTTACTGTGCGCTAATAGTTGCTTTTCCAAGCAGACGTTATTAATTAGTGAAATAACAAGACAATTTGCATTCATCCTGATTTAGAAGAGTTCAGGCTACCACAGACCAAGCACGAGTAACCCCACCTTACTATTTTTTTGTCTTTTTACTGGATGGGAAAACTGAGGCAGAGAAAATGAACAGATCATGAAAAGAAGTGAGTTTATCCAAAGTTCCGTAGAAATCAGATTGTCGTGAAAGGTAACAACAGTGCATTGGGACAACTTGTAGAGATGGGTTAGAGCAGAACGATGTGGAGGCAGGGAGAGTCAGTTAACCTCTCAGGAGTACCATCAGCTTTGACATGGGATCAAATCACTCTGAGTCTACTTCCCTGTCTGTGAAATGGGACTGTCATTCCTTGCATGACGTGATTGTTCTGCAGAATAAATGAGAAACATTATGTCCCGACAAAGTAGGTATGGTTTGTAACATGAATGGATGCTGTCCAGATTCCAGAAGAAGTGTCATTTAAGGAGGAGGAAGAAGTTCTGCATTGACCTTGAGTGTTTGGGGCTAAATGTTTTCGGAAAAAAGGGAACCTGGAGCCACACAGTCGGAGAGGAATCCAGCTCATCTTAAGGAGCAATGTCAGAAGTCTAGTTGGATGTCTAGTCTGAGGCATGAAGAATGATCCCAGCAGGTCCACTTTCCAGAAAAAATGATGCAGCCAGGAGAGTTTGGAACAGAGTGAGATGTGCATCCAGTTATCCAATGACTTGGTTCAGGAATGAGTTTGATTTGTGAGAGCTTTTGTTGGCCAACTTCTATGTGACGCCGGCTCTGTGACCCAGAGAAGCCCTTATGACTAAGATGTTCGTTTCTGTACGATTAGAACTTGCAGCATATATATGAAAAGCCACACTCACAAGCACTTTGTTTATGCACATTAAGAAAACATCTATATAGGACAAGCATGAACAGCACAGGTGAGCCAGAGTGGTTTTCCCTGTGAGGTTTTTTTTTTTTTTTTAACAGAGGTCAATTAGTATGAAACAAAACAGAAGAGAAAATAATTATTACACCATAATATAAATCTGAGACACAATGTAGACTTTTTGCTTTTAAAACTAAAGAAACAGAAGCTGAGAATTGCTTTCCCCAGATCACAAAGCATTTACAGTATTTAGTCGACTCTCTGAGCCAGGTCTTCCAAGAGCTTACACAACAGGGCACTGCACGGATGCGCCCTCCTATGTCTTGGAGGGTGAGAGGACTGTCATTTCTGAATCTTAAGTCCTGGCCACCCCAGAGTCTCATCCTTGAGAGAAGGAAGTGAAAGGCAATGTGGTTAAGCAAAAGCAACATGGTATTTGGATTCAGGGACCTGATTTTTTAAGCCCTTCATCTGTACTTTTTGGTTGTGACCCCCGATACATCAGTCAGATCCACTGAGCATCAGTTTCCTCATCTGTTAGATATGGACAATGGAGGCCACTTGCCAGGTCTGTTTGAGCATCAAATGTAAGCAGAAGATTACATACAGAAGGTGCGGATACAGAGAAAACCAGCCAAAAAAGTTCCTATTCTTTTACTCCCTCCTCTTCATGATGCCATTATTATTATTATTATTATTATTATTATTATTATTATTATTATTATTATTATTATTATTATCATTATTATTATTATTACTACTACTACTACTACTACTACTACTACTACTACTACTGTCGTCGTTGTTGTTGTTTTCACCCGTATTGTCATTCAGAGGCAAAAAATAGCCTCGCATTTCATCTAGTTCTTCAACACACACACCTGATTTGATTCCCTTTACCGGTTCTAGGAGGATGAAGACAGTCTTTATACTGACATTATCTTTCCTAAAGCAGCATTCATCTTTCTGAACATCCCAGATGAAGGCAGGAAGCAGGACAGTGAGAAGCTCTGCATCCATTCCTAGTTTATCAGTTACTAGAAATAATGCAAGGACTCCACGCTTCCCCCACCTGCTGCTTGCTAGGGACAGTAATGTCCTATGCTATTGCCTTGAATTACTTGTGATAAGGAGGGAGTGTTTGTTAAATATTATCCAGCTAGTAAGACCCATATTTGTATAGGACACCTGTTATCCAAAGGTCTCACTTTACCCTACAAATATTTCATCGTCTGAAAGACACATCCCAGTGCCATCAATCACCAAATCTCCACCACACCCTCAGTGGCCAGATCACAGCCAGACTCTGGTTGCCTTTCTCAGGCTATTATCCTACCCGTTGGAGCACATTGTGTTATGGTCTGAAAGGAGATTTTATTTTTCTGTTGAAATCAAGGGGGAAATGAGGTAGGAAGCACTGGGCTGGGATCAGGAGACAGGTGGTTCCATGACGATGGTGTCAGTGGTTATTACAAGGTAACATTCTTGATCACCTACTACCTGGCCTGCAGTCCTGATGTCTTCACTAATTTAGTCCTAACCAAAATACTGGTTACGCAGTGTTTGACATAGCTAGCAAAAGAACCAACCAAGAATGGTATAAATAAAAGAAGATAGCATTATCTCACCCAAAGCACTTCCGGCAGCCGGATGCTTCCAGGATTGGCCCCACGAACTTGAGATTCTGCCATCTTCAGCCTTCAGCCTTTGATTTCATATTTTTCTCTCAATGAGCATGGGGTGACTGTTGTACTTCCAAGCATCACATCTTCACACGACAATGAGCAAAATTAGAAAAGGGGTGTAAAAGTCACGTTTTCAGTTTTTTTTTAAGAATGAGAAAAGTTTCCCAGAGGCTCCCCAGAAGATTTTCTCCAGGTCTCACTGATCTGTGCCCATTACTGAGTCATTCACAGGTAAGAGGGACACCACCACACCTGGCTTATATCGGCCAGCACACATGCATGTGTACACACACACACACACACAAGCACACACACACATACACTCACACCACACTCCATGGCCAGGGCTGAGGAGCAAAAGAATGACAATGAACTCATCATAATTAGGGTCCTGCTAGCAAGAAAAAAGGAAAGACGCTCAGGTAAGTAGCTCTAAGTAGCTCTATTTTATAAATGAAGTAGAGGCTCAGGGTAGTTATTTCAACTGCAGGGTATATTAACCACTGTGACAAAGGGCTTTAAAATATCAGCGGCCTAGTATAATAATATTTTATTTCTCGCTCACATCAGAGTCCAATGACAGCTGTCAGGAGAGGACAGGATACTGCTCCCTGTAGTCATTCAGGGACTGAGGCAACCTTCCTCCAGTGAGTCCACCTTCCTCTGTGTCCTTGGAATCCTCTCATCCCGCTGGGGATCGACGATGAGCAGAAGGATTGTCCACGGAAAGTTATTATGGGCCAGGTCTGAAAGTGATGCTTATCACTCAGCTCACATCCCGTCAGCGATAACTCGGTCCCCTGGCCACACCTAACTGCAAGGTGGCTAGCGGTGTACTTCGGAAGGAAAGGTTGCTCTCCCCTCTGGTCACAGGGCAGGTGGCTCAGCTACAGGACCAGTCGAGTAGGTCTGAATGCAGGGGTGGAACCACACTGCCTCTTACCCTGCTGATGCTGTTAGCTGTGTGGCCTTTTTTTGGTTTATTTATTTTTTAATTTGAAGTATAGTCAGTTTACAGTGTTGTGTCAATTTCTGGTGTACAGCATAATGTTTCAGTCATACATACACATACATATATTTCTTTTCATATTCTTTTTCATTATAGGTTTCTACAAGATATTGAATAAAGTTCCCTGGGCTGTACTGTAGAAACTTGTTTATCTATTTTATATATAGTAGTCAGTATCTGGAATAGCTACCAACTCATTTAACTTTCCCCTGAGAGTGTGACTAACCATCTATAATTGAATCCCTGCCCCCCGTAATGGTACCTAAACCACCTTTGTGAAACTTACCCCAGATCTTGACTCAAGCCTCAATTTCTTGGACCTCTCAGTGACGCCAGATTCCACTGGCTCCATCTTGTAGAAACACCGTCTTCCCTCAGTTCACAGACATTGTTCTTTCCTTGTTTCTTTTCCACTGTTCTTTCCACTGGCCCATTTGCTGTCAATACTGGCCCCTTCTTCTATTCCTCTCACATCCAGTCCACATGCCTCTGCTTTCCTCATTGTGGGAAAACTATTCACAACAAGAGCTCCAGTTCTGACCTCTGTGTTATCTTCTACAAAATTTACACCGTTGCTCGAGTGGAGAAGAGATAATAACCTGGAAGTCTAACGCTACCATCTGCATTCTTACCCATTAAGTTCTAGTGCCTGTGGCAATGCCACTAACTCTGGCACATTCCTTCCATAGTCTCTTACAGCTGTATTTGTTCCTTGCTCATTCCTTCCACAGAACAGATTCTCAAGAATCTGATGATGGAAACAATCTCCTTCCTTGGCTATAACTAGTCAGCCCCCTTTAAATTAAATGTATTAACTACTCTTAGCTAAACAGTTTATATTCAAATCAGTTCCACTATCTGTCCTCACCTTTTCCGTTATTATCATCTTGCAAAAACGTTACTCTTTGTATTAATCAAGGCAGACGTCTCCTTGTGTCCACATGGGTTGGATTTATCATTCTCTCCATGATTTAAACTTTGTTAGGAGTAAACTTTGTTTGGTGGGACTTTTAAAGCATCCTGCATGTCAAGATCTGATAAAAGGTGTTCCAGATCAACGGAGCACCATCTGCCAAGATTATTCTCATTGCTTCAGCAATTGCTTTCTGCTTTGCTGTCTCACGAGAGGCACCCAATCAATCTTCACGGGAAGTAACATGATAGGTAAAAAGAACACAGGTTTTAGATTTATTCATTTATCCAACTGCTATTCCTCAATAAATTAAGCACTTAGTAGGTGATAGTTACCATCACAGTACCTTCCTGGAGGGATGTCATGCGGATTAAATGAGGTAAAAGTCAAGTCTTTGGTGTTGTTTCTGGCACATAGTGAATCATACATATATAAGCCCCAATCTCCATTTCCTCTTGAATAAACCAATGTGTGAATGCATCTGCAAACTCATTTCTGCTATGGCATTCTTAAGCTGTGTCTCTCCTCCTGGTACTTCGCACTGGCCATTTCCCACAATCTTGCCTCTTGGCCCATGGGTTGAAAATGAAGCCCAGCTAGTTTTGCTTTGTGTGGATTGTGCCAACTATTGGTTTTCATCCTGGCTACCAGTTCTGCTTCATGCTTTTCATTCAACATCAATTAAACACATTTTTATGAAGTCCCTGCCATGTGCTTGGCACTGGACTAGGCTCTGTGCATAAAGTGGTGGCCAAGATAGATATGGCACCTATACTTTAAGTAGGAAAGAAGCAATGACAATTTAGTGGGGAAACGGATAAGCTTAGGAAGTACAGGGTGGTATGGGAGAACACCGTGAGAGCAAAGCACAGCATATGCAGAGCACAGCATCCCTCTTGTCCCGTTGGGCTGGGCTAGTGACCTCTTTTCCTTGTGTCTTGTTAAATCCTACTCATTTTAGGGTGCTATTGGTTGCGGTTAGAAGGAAAAATAAAAACTGAAAATGACTTAAATAGCAAAGGGCAGGCTTTTTGGTTTTGTTTTTGTTTTTTTCTTGGTTCATATGGCTGACAAGTTCAGAGACAACTAATTTGAGGAGACTCTACCTATAGTGACTCAAGATAAGACCAAGAGTTGCTTTCTCTCCATTTCTCAGCCCCAGATGGTCAGCACTGGCTCCCTATTGGCAAGCTCCTCCCCTCGTGGTCCCAAAGTGATTGCCATTTTCTGCCCAGGATTCATGCTTCCTAGTTCACAAAAAGCAAGGAGGAATGCCATGAATAAAAATCCTAATAGGACCCCCTGAAGTCCCATAGCTGTTCTGCAGGCAGCTGGAAGAGTCCCCACCTATGTATTTCCATACGTAGAATTTAGCTTTGGTCCTCATGTCCCAGCCCTAGACCTAGGAGTGAGGTCAACTCTCCTAAAACATATGATCTGCCCGAGCGGGGAGAAACATGATAGGCATTCTGTGCACTCTTCAGATTTATGGTTATTGCCAAACTGCTATACAGATTGGATTCCAATCTAAACTCCAGCCAGCAGCAAAGAAGATTTGCCAGTTCTCCACATCTTCACCAAATTCAAGATTTTCTTAAAATTACTTAGGTTAATTCTTCCAAAAATGTAAAATGGAATCTAATTGTTGATGGGCCATTCTTGCCTCCTTTTTCATAAGTTCACAGGTTAAAAAAAATGCCTTCTCTATAAAGAGGTCATTTTTCTTCCCTGTATTTATTTTTTATACCAACTTTTTATCAACAACAGGTTCTGCTAATAATTTTTATAAGTCTGTGTCATTCCATTTTGATGTTGGTCCATTTGTTACACAGATGCTTTGAATTTCAAGATATCCAAAGTTAATCAATCTTTTCTTTTGGCTTTTTTGTGCCTTATTTAAAAAAGAAAACAAACAACCCTTCTCTAGCCAAGTACTGTAAAAATAATCTTCAACATTTTCTTTTACAAATTTTAAAGTTTTGTTGTTTGTCTTTATGTCCTTAATTCACCCAGAATTTTTTTTGTGGGTAACATGAGGTAAGCACCTTACTTATCTATGTACTATTTATTGCAATTTGGATGATCAATTTTTCTAGTACTATATATTGGCTGGCCCATTCATTCCTATAAGTACTAGTCTGTATTTATAAATGAGTCTAATCTTGGCCTCTGGATTCTATCCATTAATATTATGTCATGCTTTCTAACTTCATTTCTTCTCCCTTTTTCTTCTTCCCTGACTCCTTTCAGATTGATAGGGTTGTCTTAACTCCTACTCCTTTTCATGCTCCATCGATTTAGAAGTTACTTCTATGCTGTTCTTTAGCAATCATCCTCACCATCATCACACTCAACTTTGATTTAGCAATGTAGAAGTTTACAATACATTTTCCTGTCCCTCCTAAATTACAAGCATTTTAGCTCACTTAAAATTTGCCACCCTTTTCCCTTATCCATGGTATTAATAACTAGTATTTTAATTCTATCGTGCTTGCAACACCTCGATCAGTAATCATCTTGCTTTCCACAGTCAAGCCTATCTAGATTCATCTACATGATTCTCAACTCATTCGCCCAGAACACAGTTATGTCCCTGGTTTCCAGCACCCATTGCTACTGCCAGACTAGTTGCTGGATCTTCATAGATCACAGACATCTGTCTTCTCTCCCTGCTTGCTTTTAAAATCATTTCTCTATGTTTGGTGTTCTGCATTTCTGTTCTGTATATCTAATTGAGGTTTGTGTTTTTATTAGCCTCAAAATCTAGTGTGCTTCTTTATTCTGAAGATTCATCTTTTTCTTTTAGTTAGGATACCTTTAAGCCATGATTTTTTAAAAATATCACGTTCCCCCTCTTCTCTCTACTTTCTTCATTTGTTTATTTATTTTTGGACAACTTTCTAGGTACATGTTGGACAAACTTATTCTATACTCCATATCTCTTAACTCTTATTTTATCTTTATTTCTGTTGAACCACATTTCGTGTAGTTTCTTCTGATCTCTACTCGCAAATTCTTTCATCTTCTGTGTCTAATTTGCTGTTTAACCCTTCCATTGAGTTCCCTCCTCACCGCTACACATTGTTCATCTTGGAAAATTCTCTTTGCATGTGAATGTATGTGTGTGCGCACTTTATAAACTGTACCTGCCCTTTTGTTCACAGTGCAATTTTTCTTTCATTTTTGTCATAATTCATCATTATGTATCTTTAATATATTCAATTTTTAAAAACTTTTTATAGCCCCTCTTAGATTACGTTATTATATTGAATCCTTGGTGGGCTATCCCCCCAGTGGCCGTATTTGCTGTCTTGCCCTTATGGTACGTCTTTCCCCCAGTGGTTTGTAACTGGGGTTTGTTCACTTATCTTCCGTGGACGTTGATTCTTCCTCTGCTGGAGTCACACAGGCCAAGCGGTGAACTTTATGTCATCTTCCAGAGTGACATCAGTTTACTCGTGGATCGATAACTAATTTTTATATCAGTAACTCTGGGATTCTTGTGCCACGTGGAAACTATAAACTCAGACCCCGTAACCTCAAGGGGTATAGACTTAAGTTTTGATTTCTCATCAGAGACCTTTCTTATCCACCCAGAGCCCTGTTAACAGATGCCAAAACCCTTACAGGACCCCATAGCTTCAAGATGTAAGTCTCACCTCAGGGCACTGTACTCAGGCCCTAACTTTGATCTTCCTAATCACATAGAGGGCACTCAAACCTTCCTCATCAGCAAGAGCCCATACTGCATCCATCACCCATTCACAAGGGTCCACAGCGCCAGCTTGCTCTTGCCCACCAGGACAAATTTGAGTTTCTTCTTAACTTGTAGTATGTAAAGATTTCTCTTTCTTTTGAGATTTTGCCTATGTACCTTTAAAAAAAATGCTTATTTTAAACATATTTATATGTATTTGGTATGAGGCTGTACTGCTTCACTTTGTTTTTCATGCTATTAAAAGTTAAACCTCAAAACCCATCTCTTATTTAATCTAGCTAGCTAGCTAGCTATGTCACCCGGGAGACGGAGTTCCTTATGGGTTTGGATTTTAGCTCTTTTACTAATTTGGTAAGTAAGTTCTAACAATCCCACGGTTAAGATTACTCGTAAATTATAAATGTTCTGAGCTCCAGTTTCCCTCATCTAAAAATAGTGATACCAATCTCCCCTCTTAGAAGTGTTATGCAGATGGAATAAAATAGCTCATAAGAAAAAGACCCAGCACAATGTCTGATGTGTAACAAAAACAAACAACAAACAAAAGCAGAGAGAAAGTGTCCTCAAAAAATGCTAATTAGTAACACCAGGAAATTTGCTAAGTGAGTATATGAATAGATGAAAGAACCTTAGCAATTCACAGATGAGGGGCGATGTATCCCAGATTCCAGAAAGCAGGGTTCTCTCAGTAAGGAAACAACAGGATTTTATTCAATAATCAAAGGCACCTGGGCCTCCCCAGGTATCCAGCCCTAGAGAACGTCCAAGTCAAGCTGCCTGTCCTTGGGACTCAAGTAGCATTTCCTAGCTTCCCTGTGCACCTTTGTGGAGTAACAGCTCTCTGACACCCTCCCGCGTGTCAGGTGAGCTGTAATTACAAAGGTGCTAACTCCCCACCTCCTTCGGGAAGTTTGTTACTCCCATGTAATTTACCTCCCTACTTGCACATAATCACAAAGTCACATTCTCTAATATTGGAAGAGAGAGAGCAATTTGGGTTAACAGGTAGGGTACTTGAGGTGCAAAAGCAGGTTAATACCATATTAAGAACAAAGATGTGAATGAGGCAGCTCTTCTGGGGAGATCTAAAAAACCACTTCCCATCGCAAATGCGTGGTGCTCAGGCTCTAATCGAAGTGTTACAAGCTCATCAAATATTTCCACTCCGTGGGCCTCACCCAGGTGAAATTCCTCAACCATGCTTTAAAGTTGTCTCTTCTTGAGAGTGGAGGGGAAAGTCAGCGTCGTGTCTCGTAAAGCGTGTCTTGTTTGGGAAACGGAAATGAGGCTCGGTGACCAGGGGGTGGGGGGAGTCAAGCCTGTGACTCAATCCTTTTGGCTTTTCCCACAGTGACCTGGCCACCATTCTATGGGACCTCTGTCCAAAGACATGAGAAATGGCTGCAAGGGAGGTGAGGGAACTGGCAACAGGTAGCCTTGAGAAGAGATTGGAAAAAGACGTGATAAATACCCTCTCCGATCCGTACGGCGCTCGAGAGGAGGTAGCCTTTATCTGTGATGCTCCCCAAACTCAAGGTGTATGCCCTCCGTTATTAAGTCATCACTTATTGGACCTGCTCTGTACCTGGCTCTGTGCTGGCCATGGAAATACTAGCGGAAATTTAGTCCAAGTGAGTGTTATATGCCAGTATGCAAGGTATGGAAGGTCTTTAATTTTTATTATCTCACCTAACTTTTGCAGTACTGCAAGTAATTTTCAAAGTATTATCTCATGCCCTTGAGAACTATGTCTGTTGCTTCCCAGTTGCTGAACAGCAGGGTTTCGCTCAACATACAAAGCACTGTGATTTAATTGAAATAAACAGGTTTTGTAGCTGCAAAAGCCCAGGTTTGCTTCCTACCTCTGTCAATTATTAGCTGTGTTACCGTGATCAATTTAATTCAAATTCCCTTAGATCCAATCTGTTCACACATAAAACGGGCTACTAATAACCACATAGTCTACTCAAAGGACTAAAATGAGATGTATTTACATCAAGCATATGAGCAGCTAACATTTATTGAACACTGTTCTTGTGCCAGGCATGTGATAAACAATTTATAAACATCTTATTTAGTCCTCACAACCATCCCTCAGAAATACAAAGAATTTCAATTTTTTAAATAAAGACACTGATGTTCATAAAGATTAGTACTTTTTTTTGCCCAGGGTCATGGGCAAAAATTGTCATGTCCCAAGTCCATCTGTCTTTCTCTACGACCCAAGTTCTTAACCACTCTCCTTCAGAGGGTTAGGGAAACCCTTGTCTGAGGGTTTCACCCTTAATTTCCCACTTATTTTGTTTGCCACCTTCTCTGCCCCACACAGATACACACACACATACATACACACACAGAGTCACTGAAATTATTCCATCTAAAAATTCATGGGGATAAGTAAGCCTCAGGTCTTAAAAATGTGACTATTTTATGGAGGGTTAAAGGGTACACCAGACTTTTTTTTTTTTTTTTTTTTAATTAGATGGGTTTTCTCATGAGAGCACAGCACAGTGGAGAGAAGAGACTTCAGAGTCTGCCTGACTTTGGTTTGAAATGACTCTGTCTTATTCATTCACTACGTGACCTTGAGTGACTTATTTAACGTCTTTGGGTCTCCTTTTCCCCTTCTCAAGGGGGAGGTGGATTTCTTCCTCACAGGACTGTCGAGAGGATGAAACAAGCTTCTGCAGCTGGGGTTGCCTATCCTCTGGGTGGCAGGCACATAGTAGGGTCTTCAACAAATATGAGTAGCTTTCCCAGAAGAAAGTGAGGTACAGGAACTGAAGAGAAGAGGGTTTGGTAGGTGCTGCGGTGAAGAGAACTGAAGTAAACAGGCAAGAGACCAACAAACCCTCAATAACAGACCCATATTTGGGCTAACCACACCCAAAGTCACAGCAGCACACACACACGAGTAAAACACACGAAAGGAATAAAAACATCAGTTGACCTTCAGGGGATGGAGATATTTCTAGAAATTCAAAGTAGCGGGCTTTCTAGGCTCCACAACGCAGACAGGTCTTCTTCACGGGGCACTGGACACACCTGCCAAGGCCCCTCCCGGCTCTGTGGGATGAGGACACCACAGGGAGCCCATTTCCTCTTGTGGAGCCTGGGAATCCCAGCCATTCCCCCGGGGGAGGTGGCTGGCTGCCTCAGCCAGAGTGATCTGATTCGGGATGAGCCACGATATCGAGTTCCAGTAAAACCCACAGAATGTTCTGAGCTTGTGACTAAGCCTGAGCTAAATAAACAACCCTCAGCATCCACCTCAAAGAGGATGGCTGTGTGCGGTATGGCCTAGTAAGCTCTTGACTCAAAAAAAAAATCAAAGAGCTGAGAGGCTAGACTTGGCCGTTTTCAACATGATTTGAACAATTATGTGGTCAGCCCCTATTTCATGCCGGTCATTGTGTTGGGAGCCCTGTCCGAGGGGAATGTTACTGACTGTTCTCTGAAGCCCAGAGCCGTCTCGGGACCACCACGGGGTGGGTTATGTAAGGGTGGAGCTGAGCAGATGGTGTCTGCCTGCTGATCCCTGGAGTCACCCAGAACAGCTTCTCTTTTATCTATTTTATTTTATTGGCCTTCCTCATAAAATTTTATTGAAGTGATAAAAATGTAAAAAAAAAAAAAGGCCTTTTTTTTTTTAAAAAAAAGTGTGGAAATGGAATCTAGGGCAAGGATATTAAGCTGAAGGGCTGATGGGCATATCAGAGAGAGCTGATATTTATTGTGTCTCAGATATTGTTTTCAATTAATTTTCACGTCACCCTAGAAGTGCGCACTATTATTAGCCCCGTTTTAGAGGGGACGGAACTGAGGTTCAGAGAATTTGAGTGAACTTACTCAAGTCATGTAGCCAATAAGTAGTGCGGTAGATATTTTCATCCCAGGAGCACTGACATAAGAGTGTGTGCTCTTAACTGTCACCTTATGTTGACATTGCCCCCTCCCCCCTCCCAAAATCTCCCTTTGTGACCCCTTGGTCCTCTGCCCGGCTTTGCACCTCCATCCCTACCCTTTGCCATATTTAGCCTCTGCGCAGACGTCCCCTCCTCAGAGGCATCCTCCCTGACCAACCCATCTAAAACAGCGCCCCCTCTGGTCAGTCTGGTTCTTCTTTTCACTGATCCATTTTCTTTCTTAGCCTTTATCCCAAACTGATAAACATTGCATGTGTATTTATGTATGGTCTTTGGTCTCCGGCCTCCAAAAATGTCAGCAACTTGAGGTGAGGGGCTTCGGAAGCTTCCAGATCCCTGGATTAGAAAAAGTCCTGTGGAAATACATATGGAAATGGGTACAGGAGTTGAAGAAGAAAACATCTGGATTGTGAGGGCAAAATGATATAGGGTGATAAACCTAGAATATAGGTAGGCTCAAACAGCTTCAATCTGAATCACAGATTTGCTATGAACTAGCTGTGTGACCATAAGCAAGTTTCAGTTTCCTCACTTGTAATCAGGACTCACAATGCCATTGTGAGGATTAAATGAGACAGTGTACATGAATAAACGGCTCTTTATTGTCTGCCGAATTCATTTTTTTTCCTTAGAGTGGGTCCTGGAAACATAGCTAAGCATATAGTAAGTACTCAATACACACATGATGGAATGCTGGCTCACAGGTAATAATGGGAGAGGCCATGGTGTGTTATGGAAAAAGCAAGGGAAAAAGAGTAAGGAGCAACTAGACCCAGTTCTGTCATGTAACTAGTTGTGTGCCCTTCGACAAGTTGCCTTGCCTCTTGGGTGCATATTTTCTCCTGAGTGAAACAAGAAGGTTGGACAGGATGATGTATAAGTTACCTTTCATCTCTGAAATCTATGAAATTGAAAACATCCCACAGTTGATCTGGTTTCCCTTGGATTTCTGGTAGCAAATCATGCCACCCTGATTGTTGTCAGGAAGCTAAAATGAATTATTATGTTTTTTATTTGTTTCCTGGGTTCCAGTCCAAACAAAAATTCTTCGTCCTACTCACATCAGAGAATAACGGTTGGTGGCTTGGCCAAAGGACACTGATATTTTTACAATGGGCAATTAATTCACTCTCTTATCTGGGTCTCCGAGGGTCGTTCTGGGTTGGTGAGCCTCTTGATTCGCTTGAAGGAAATCCATCACCCCTTGTACTTGCCCTCAATGAGTGGGAAAGGAATGAGATGTATCAGGGCTGTCTTGGAGACTTCTGTTCCAAGTCCACCTTGGAGAGTTCAGTGGTTTTGTTCCTGTTCCATGGGAGGGGTCATTGTTCCTTCTGACACGTTGATTTATCGGAAGAGACTGCTGCCAAGGATCTTGCTGGCTTCGAAAATCATATTGGTGACCTGATGTGAACGTTCTGTGTTCTTAACCATCACTTCCTTGGCCATTATTTCAAAGTAACTGACATTTTACCTTTGTCCTGTATTCAAAAAACTACACACAAGTAATGATTTCTAAAAATTCCACAGCATAATCAGTGTTTTGTGAATTTGTGTCCTATGGCCAATGGACCAGCAAACACTTCTCACTCATAAAATATGGATTACCTGAAAACTCATTTTAAGTCTCACCTTTTTGACACTAAAACCAACAACAGCAACAACTCTATATAGCACTTTTCGGTTTTCCCACTAGGACACAGAAAATCTAGGAAAACAGAAAAGGCAGTAGTAACCAGCAACCTGCTTGCATAACTACCAATAAATTAAGACCTGAGCTGCTCCCTGGCCCCATGGAAATTCAGCAGGTGTACAGAGGTGGGAAGGTAGGAGGGGAGGTAGGGACTCTGAAGACACCTGCCAAGGAGTCAGCTGGACCTAGGTTAAACACCCATAGTGCCACCTGACAGCTGTGTGACTTTAGGCAAATGATTTCCTCTTTCTGGGCCTCACTTTCTTCAGGGATAAAGAAGAACATGTCCCTCATAAACTCGTTCTAAGAATCAAATGTAGTAATACACGTAAAGTGCTGGGCAGGATCCTTGGAACAAAATAGTAGCTACAATTTTGTGTGATTATGAACAAGTCATTTCACCTTGTTGTGCCTCAGTTTCTTTATGTATTAAATAAAGTGGTTCAACTAGATGAACTCCAATTCTTTTTCCTTCAAGTGCCCTAAATGATTTATGACTGTATTCCATGGAATAGGGAGATGGGATTGTTAAGGATTTATAGAGTGACATGTCACTGAGATAAGCTAAGTTGTCTAGCAGGACCTTATGCGTGAGTAGAAGGTTGTAGTTATCCCATCTCATTGGTAATAAGGATAATATTTTTAAAATCTATCTTTTATTGAACCCCTACTAAAATATATATTATCTCATTAATTCCCCATGGAAACCCTATCAAGCAGGTAATGTGGGCTCATTTTACATATGTAAGGAGATTAAAGCTCAGATGGGGTAACTGACTTGTTTAAAGCCACCCAGATCGTCCATGGTCAATCAAACTGTGTTCCATCTGACCCGCCCTCTCATGCCCCTTGCAGCATTCTGTGTTGGCCCCATTCATTAAAGTGGCTATTTAATCTCTATACGACCTTTGTTTTCCTTAGCCCATGTCGACTTCTCCTTCTACATTCATATGTCTACCTAATAACGATAGAATGAGTATTTAAACAAACGTCCCCTCTGCTGCATCGTGTGCTCTTGCAAGTATGTGATCTGCTATTATCGGCTTAAATCTATGCCTTTATTGCATAATTCAGCATTTTAATATTCTCTTCGAAAAGTGTTTTGAGTCACTTCCCTACGAAGGTGCTGTATTAAATTACATTCATTATTCTTGCTAAATGCAGACAAGTTATGGTTCAGGTGAACAAGAAAGTAAGTCCAATTACCCTCAGCACATTCCATCACATTCGTTATTCTCGGTGACATTTATCAAACACAGCATTTAGACATTTTAAAGAAAGGGGGAAAAATCACTTTAAATTCCAAAGCATTTAACTAACACGAAGCCAAATTCTGCAGGTGAAAAAGTCACTTCCTTGCTGCGAGTTACACGTGTTGCCTGGACTCTTTGGGAGCACAGTGCGAAGATGCAGAGCAGCATGCTAAGAATCAGAGTGTGTGAACTATTAAATCTACCTGCTGTGTCTTATGCTGCGTCATGATTACAAGCATGCTCGTGTTTTTCTTAATAATGTATGACTCCCTGTGCACCAAGGATGTAGAGGTCATGCTGACATTCTCCTAGGTCCCTTTGTCACCGCCATGTGTTATTTTTTCATCCTTGTGCAGACACTCTGTCTTCTAAGAGACATGCTCTCTGTCTATACTGCCTTTCAATGTCATCTTGGCCAGCATTTACCAACCTCACTTCCTTTATTCATGGAGACACTGCAGCCTTACTACCTATTCCAACTGTAGTCACTTTAGGTGCTGTGTGGGGGAGTCGACATTGTCTGAGGCTGGGGTCCTCAGAAGTAGATCCCAAGATGATGATTCAGATGCAGGTGATTTATGAAAGTAGTACTTCCAGGAGAATCTGGTTTAAAAAGAATGGAGACAGCAGACCAAGAGGGAGCCCTCAGGTGAAGTCGTGTGGAAGGGAGCTTCGTCCATCCCGTGGGGGGTCTCTGGAGTGGGGGGGTCCACCTCAGGGCCCAGAAAGCTGGCTATTTCTACACCCTCACCCCTCAGCCACTGGCCAAGGACCACTAGGTAAAGGGAGGGAGGGAGGTTATAAACTCCCACCGTCGGCACGTGAGGGCAAGGCTGCTCCTGTAGCCTGAGGGATGCCCTCCAGAAGGAAGGTCAAGCCCAGTGAAGTGGGGTGCAGGTGGGGTGCAGGTGGGGTGCAGGTGGGGCAGAGTCTGAGCAAGCAGTGAAAGGCGGCAGCTAAGGGAATGAGGGCGAAGTACCAACAGTATCCACTAGAGGCAGTCACACAGATCATCC
Organism: Camelus ferus; assembly: GCF_009834535.1. Classification (NCBI taxonomy): domain Eukaryota; kingdom Metazoa; phylum Chordata; class Mammalia; order Artiodactyla; family Camelidae; genus Camelus; species Camelus ferus. The sequence goes on from NC_045720.1 coordinate 10,135,696, forward strand.
AAACCCTAACACAATTCCTTGACATTTTGATTGGTTTCCCAGGACTGCCACAATGAAGTGCCACAAACTCAGTGGCTTAAACAACAGAAATGTCTTGTCTCACAGTTCTGGAGGCCAGAAGCTTGAAATCCAGAGTTGGCAGGTTTGGCTTCTTCCTAGGGCTCTGAGGGAAGGATGCGCCCCAGGGTTCCCTCCCTGGCTTGCTCGTGGCTGTCTTCTCCTCCCGTCTCCTTGCACTGTCTTCCCTCTGAATGTCTCTATGTCCAAGTTTCCCCTTTTTATAAGGATATCAGTCATGCCTGATTAGGGGCCCACCCTCCTCCGCTGTGACCTCATCTTAGCTAATTATATCTGCAATGACCCTCGCACACACAGATCATGTTTTGAGATGCTAGGTGTTCAGATTTCAACATGTGGATTTTGAGAGGACCTCAATCAACCTACAACAATGTTCTTCCATTTCAAAACCTTTATTAAACCCCAATTCAGCAACCCACTTCCACACCCTCTTTCAACTTCTTGCCTCCTGCTGCTGCTGTCTGGGATTTTTAACCCTTTACTTTGTACCTACACCATGCCTGTTAGTTGTCTTTCTCACAGTCTTCAGTCCTTGATGAACACAACATGGGATAGTTATAAAATGCAAAGGGTATGGGAAACTGCTTTGTAAATTATAAATTTCTATATAAGTTTTAATGGCCACTCATTAGCATTCCCTCAAGAAAATACGTATTAAGCACCTATCTTGTGGTTAGCACATATTCCTTGGCGTTTAGAAAACTCTGTAAGTGAGGGATGGATTAAAGGAGGGTGTTCAAAGTAAAAAAAAGGATGGCGTCTGGAGTCAGGAACCACAGAGCAATCCCCAAAAAGAAATGTGAGCTAGAGCCCCGAAGGACAGGGCCGTGGACTTGGTGTCTCATTGGGTGTTGTCAGGGATATCACGGGAGAAGGGGCAGATCTTGATACTTTTTTTTCTGTATCAAATATTAAGTTGCATCCACTTTTTTGTTTTTGTTTTTGTTCTTTTTGTTGTCCTACACTGCTACTGGTTCCTTTTTAAATGCCAAATAAAAGACAAAATTTTTTAGCAAATTCCTTCCTGACCTTGCCCCTGACCTTGCCCCTGACCTTGCCCCTGACCTTGCCCCATCATCTCCTCCTGCCCTGTTCACACCTCGCCAAACTCCCTGAGGCGGAGCTTCTTACCTTTGTGTCTCACTGTTGCACCTGCTCTCTCTTCCTGGGAAGTCCTTCCCCAATGTACACACCTGACAAAAGCCCAGGCCAAGGCGGAAAGAGAGAAGCAGGACTGGACTCTCCCGATGAGACTCAGCCTCCCGGGCTTCTGTGTCACCTTTGCACCTTGTAAATCCTTCCATTATCATTCTTCTCACAATGGCCAGCAGTCACTTCTTATCACCCCCCTCATTAAATTGTAAACTGAAAGATAATCATACGTTACATTCATCTTTGTATCCACAGTTCTGAGCACAATGGCTTGTCCTTGAGTGGAGTCAAGGAATATTTGTGACGTGAATAAAAGAATGTAGACACAGATTAAATCAGATACTAGGTACTGCATTCCACCCCGTGCAAGGGATGTTACTGACATGGAGAAGTAGACATTAGGAATCCTTTGGAGGCTCTATTCTTGAGGGGTTTTTTTTAGAATCTGAGAAAAATGCATATTTCACAAATTTGCTTTCCTCCAGTGCTCCCAATCCTATCATCCTGATGTGTTGGACCCTTGATTTAATTACCAGAAACCTCCACACATTAGCTGGGCTTCCAGAACGCCCACATGGGAAGCTCACAGTGTCTTCTGGCGGCCACTGTGGATGCCCAAGGGCATCTCCATCGTGTGTTCACACCAGCTGTGATGGTCGAGGCTCCTGATGCAGGAGACACTGGTTACTAGTGAGACAAGCTCCCTCTGAGCTAATGAACAGCTTCTACATGGCTGAAGCTGCTGAACTTCAACAGTTGCCCTGTAAATTAGCCCTCCTTTTCACCCAGTTAGGATATTCCCCTTCAGATTGTGATAAGAAGACATTGACTCGTCCCCAATTTTTCATTTTTCTGAAGGACTCAAACACCAACATCTGGATGCCTGTAATCAAGAAAGCAGAGTGTAGCCAGAACAAAACAAACAAAACAAAACAAAAACATTCATTTTAGACAGAAGCTTGTGACTTCAAAACCAGGCAATGCTAATTAATAGCTCTTTGACCTTGAGCGAGTTATTGAAAATCTTACGTTACTTCATCTGTGAATTAGGGGTAATAATAACTGACCTTACAGTATTTGGTAATGATTAAAAATTATGCAACGCACATTATGGCTCTAGCTCTGTGTTTCCCTAAAGAGCACTATTGACATTTGGGGTGGGGAAAACCCCCTTTTGTGCAAGTCTGTTGCATACATTGTAAAACAGTAACAGTAAACATCTCTGGAAACTGAGTTCTAAACAGCAAATAACAGCCCGGGTCACTGGGTCACTGAGGCAACTGAAAACACCCCCAGTTACCCCTCCAACACACACACACAGATTGCAAAAAGTCCCATCACGATAAGAGGTAAAACTTATCAAGTGCTACCACATGCCAGGGAGTGTTCTAAGAACTTTATTGGATTGATCAGATTTAATCCTCATAAAAACTTTACAATGCACTGGAAGACTAAATAGAATGCCAGGTTATATAACTGGAAAGTTGAGGGTCTGGGTTTGCAGGTCTGTGAGTTTAAGCCTCTGCACCATCCTGACTGGGAGCACGGTAGGTACCCAATAAACATTCTCTTCCTTTCTTCCTCCCAATTTGGTTTCATTTCTAGGGTCTTCGGCTAACTCCTCAGTTAGCTGCAATGAGATTTTGTCCACACATCTCTCTCGGGAACCCCAGATACACAGACATCATTGGCTCAAGCTCAGTTTTGACAAGACTGAAGATGCCTTTTCTTTTTGTCTAGTGACAGATATCTCAGGGCCAAACCTGTCTTGCTGTAACCCGGCACAGCCCACTGAGGGTTTTCACTGGTGATAAATAAATAAAATATTCGCTCACACATTTTTTCCTCTTACTGATTCTTCTTCTGCCTTTCCCCCGGGGCCTTCCTGTGCTTTGGGTAGCACTCTCACTTGACTGATTTTTGTAATTGCTGCATTGGGCTATGGAGGTAAGAGTTCTGCACCCAGTTTCAGTGGGGCAGGGCCTCCAAACATCCAAGCAATTCTCCAACACCAAGTGGGTACCCTACAATTCAGCTCAATTCTGACACTATGTGCCTAGAGATAGTGGCAAGTTCCACAGGTGAAGGGCTCAGTTCTGCAAGGCTGCCTCCACACCCCAACTACAGATGCCAATCTCAAGCTCAGGTTGATACCTGTGCTTCTGACCTACAGGCTATAATGCCGAGGTTCTCACATCCCCCTCTTAGGGTTCCACTGAGTTGCTAGAGCAGCTCACAGAACTCAAGAGCAACGTTTTACTTATTATATCACTGGTTTATTATAAAGAGATATAACTGAAGAACAGCCAGATGGAAGAGATGCATAGAGCAAGGTACAGGAGAAGGACAAATCTTCCACGCCTTCTCCAGGTGTGCCATTCTCCCCAAATCTCCAGGTGTTCAACAACCTGGAAGCTCCCTGAGCCACATCCTTTGGTGTTTCTATGGAGGCTTCATTACATACGCATGGTTGATCAAATCATTGACCACTGGTGATTGATTCAACCTCCAGTCTCTCTCTCCTCCCTGGAAGTAGGGGGACACAGGGAGACAGACTAGGGATGTGAGCAAGGACTGGAACTTCCATCCCTCTAATCTTATGGTTGGTTCTCCTGGCAACCAGCTCCCATCCTTAGATTATTTAGGGGCATTCCAAAAGCCACCTCAGTATCATAGAAAACACCTTTAGTGCTTTTTTTTTTAACATTTTTTATTGATTTATAATCATTTTAAAATGTTGTGTCAAATTCCAGTGTTCAGCACAATTTTTCAGTCATACATGGACATATACACACTCATTGTCACATTTTTTTCTCTGTGAGTTATCATAACATTTTGTGTATATTTCCCTGTACCATACAGTATAATCTTGTTTATCTATTCTACAATTTTGAAATCCCAGTCTATCCCTTCCCACCCTCTGCCCACCTGGCAACCACAAGTCTGTATTCTCTGTCTATGAGTCTATTTCTGTCCTGTATTTATGCTTTGTTTTTGTTTGTTTGTTTGTTTTTTAGATTCCACATATGAGAAATCTCACATGGTATTTTTCTTTCTCTTTCTGGCTTACTTCACTTAGAATGACATTCTCCAGGAGCATCCATGTTGCTGCAAATGGCGTTATGTTGTTGGTTTTTATGGCTGAGTAGTATTCCATTGTATAAATATACCACATCTTCTTTATCCAGTCACCTGTTGATGGACATTTAGGCTGTTTCCATGTCTTGGCTATTGTAAATAGTGCTGCTGTGAACATTGGGGTGCAGGTGTCATCCTGAAGTAGGTTTCCTTCTGGATACAAGCCCAGGAGTAGTGCTTTTATCACTTAGGAAATTCCAAAGGTTTCAGGAGCTCTGGGACTGGAATGAGTTTGAAGACTAAATAAATATTTCTTATTATAAATCACAATATCACAGTAGGCTTTCCAAACATAGTCAGTCATGTATACTTGTAAACAGCAGCCAGGAGTTCCTGGCCCACCTGATATAATGTGTAAATACCCCCTTCAACTCTAACATTGTGGGGCCAACATGCTTTTTGCCACTTAGTGCAACTGTAGGGAGTGGGAGCTGCAGAGGGGTTCAAGGCAGTGGGAGTGAGGGATAGACAGCCTCACTGAGGCAAGGTGCTGGGGTAGGAAGACTCCTGCACTTGGGAAAGAACTTGTTCTGCCGTCAGTTCACCTCATGAACTCAGGCTCCTTCCTAAAACGAGAAAGCATATTGAAATAAATCCTCCTATGGCTACTCTAATTTAAGATTCTGATAAATTCGAAAAAGCAGACTCAAACTCAATGAAAAGGCTGCAAAGAAAGAGCAGGCAACTGAAGCGGGCAATCTCAAGGAAAGCTCCATTCTGGGCAGCATGCTTTGAGCCCCCACCATGTGCCCAGTGGGTGCTGGGAGCACAGAGGTAAGTGACATCACCCACCCCAGAGGGGCTCATAGTTAATCTGTTATTGGCTTAAATTAATAAGATGGAAAAGATTATGGATTATTTAAGTTGTGTCTAATTTTGTCTAGGAGACTTGACCTAAGAAGACTGTGTCGGAATCATTGCGAGGCTGGCATGGGACTCAAGGTGCCTTAGGGTTGCCCCCAACATTCCTACAGGCTCCAGTGCGATGCCGTCTCTAAGATGACAGCGTCGTAGCGCAGATCTGTGGGGGTACTGATAGTCTTCCCGATCTGATTCACATCCAGGAGCTCCACTTTTCAGTGTTGTGACCTTGGATGTCTGTTTGCTCCTCTCTCAACCTTACCTCCTTCCTCTTTGAAGTGATGATATTATTTACCTCCAGGTGATCACGGGAAATGCGGCGTGAGAGGATGGCCATGTCCCAGGCTCCAGGCGAGTCCCTGGAATACACCCCAACAAGTGAGGGTCCTTGGCTTCGCACAGGAGAGGATTCACAAGCATGCCATAGTTGAGTAAAACTAGATTTATTCAAAGAGATGCACACACCATAGACCTAGCATAGACCATCTCAGAAGGCCAGTGAGGCCACGAGGCATGGAAGTAGCTGTTTAGTTCAAAGTAAAAGTAGATGCACACTCCATAGACAGACTCTGGGCCATCTCAAAAGACAAGAGAAAGGCCATGAGGTGTGGGGTTTTTAGTTTTTACAGTAACTCCATATGCTAACAAATGGAAGGATTATGCCAACTACTTTGGGGAATGGGCTGGAGTTTCCAGGAACTGGGCCACTGGCCACTTTTTGACCTTTTATAGTCAGCCTTGAAACATTCATAGCACCTGTGGGTATGCCATTTAGTATGTTAATATATTATAATAAGTGTATAATGAAGCACAAGGTCTACTGGAAATTGAATCTTCCGCCGTCTTGGTGCTAATTGCTGTGTCATTCTTTTAATAGTTGTGCCTGCCCCCTCCCCTCTTGTCTCATAGGGTGTGTGTGTTTATATACATACATCATATATATATATTAGGTAAAAATATATTACCTATGTACATATATATTACACATGTATATACATACACAGATATAAAGTGTTTTTCATATGATATAATTTGCATATAATTATTGCTATTTGAAGAATTCTCAGAAATCGACTCATCTACACCCAGAACACAGGAGCAGAAACTGAGGTCCAGAGGTGCAGTCACTTGTCCAATGTCATATTTGCCTACAGTTCATTCATCGAAATCTAGTTTCCAAAATTTTCACACCCAAGTAGAAATCAAACCATGGACCAACAAGATGCCTCAGACCATGCTAGTTCTTTTCACATTAAACTTTGAGGATATGCATTATTATCTCCATTTTACAAATAAGAACATTAAGTCTTAGGAAGGCTGTAAGGGACCTGCCTTCCCAAGGTCGCACAAGTAAGAAATGATGGTGACAGAGCAGACCCCACACTGCCAGCCTCCAAGCTGGTGCCCTGTTCTGCTGTGCTATGTGGACACAAACAACCTATTATTTATAAAAGTTGGATTGTTTGATTTCCAGAGAAGGCACATCCTCAGTTTGAAAGGACATATAGACTAATTTCACCTGTTCAAGTAAGTTTCTCAAAAGCCTTCAGAGAAGGGAGTCTCTGGCTTGAGCTGAACCCATATTTCTGTTAATTGCCCTTGTTACAGTTTCAGAATTACAGAACTAAAGTTTACCCCTGCAGGATTAAAATATCCAGAAAAAAAGAAATCAGGAAAAGGGACAGGGGGAATCCTTATTTACTTAGCCTTACAGAGAGATACCTTTGTTTCCGATAAACCCCTCAGAAACATGAAAGGCCACTGTGATTGCATTTATCTGTGAGAAAGCAGATAATTTTCTGAGAGGAGAAGCTGGATTGTCAAGAATTTTGCAGGGACCAAAAAGCAGAAGAGGACAAGAGAGCCAACTTCAATTTCTGTGAATAAAGAGACAAGAGATTTTTAACATCTTGCTGAATGGGGTGGCTCTGGAAAGGTAGGGGGGACTTGAACCTGTCAGCCAGGATTTACTGGACCCAGAAATAAATGAGTCCTTAAAAGTTGGAAATGAATGGGCTCAGAGACCATCTTTTTCTGGAGTGGACACCCAGACACATCTTACCTTTCCTGGCAGTAAGGATAGGACAGCTCACAATCAGTAAGGCATGAATTTAGAATCATTTGCCAGGAGTGAAAATGGATTTATTCGTTTATTCAATCATTCCATGTATTATTAGGGCAAATGCATGTTTCAGCACCATGCATAGTTTCCCCGTCCGAGCTGGTCAACCTCATGACCGTTTGCAAATTTGTGCCCAGTTACAAAGTGATCATCAGCAGCTGCAGAGCTGAGCCAAGCTGTATGGCCTTAGGCAAGACAGTTCTTCAGTGTAGCTTCGTTTTCCTTGTCTGCAATATCAAGGCTGGACTAGATGACCTCAGACCTCTTTCAGCTCTGACATTTAAGGATTTGAAAAATGGTCCCCAAGGGAGAATAAAAGGCATGTCCATACCCCATTAGGTACTGTGGTCTGAGTCAGTGACACATCCATGGCTTCTACCCGTTAATCCATCAATCAGTTCCTCACTCTCACAGATCCACGGCAAGCATGTATTGAGCATCTCCTCTGTGCACGTGTCGGACAACAGGGAACGCCCAGGCTACTCAGCGAGACAGACTGTGTGTGATGTTGGCAAACTGGTGTGCTGCCTTATCCTCTAGCAATGAAAATGGCTGGGGAACAAAAAGGATAGAGACCTCCTTCCATCTGGATAAAACACAAATACGCTTTTCAGTTGAGAATGAAAGAAGCCAAGAAGAGACTGGACCTCACATAGAACTAGGAATGCGGCACGTCTCAGCTCTGTCACTTACAGAGTGAATATCAACATGTTTTTCATCTCACTAAGCCTGTTTCCCCATCTTCTCTATGAGGGTGGCGAGAGCACTGCTTAAAAAGTAATAATGATATTTCCAAAAGTGTTTGGGAGGACTCAGTGAGATAGTCCATGAGAAAATACTTGCTAGATGGAAAGAAAGTCTGGAAGTCCTTTTTGTTTACGCCCACTCCCTTTTTACCCCAATCCTTAGCACAGAATGCAGGACTGAGTATATACTTAGAAACCCTTACTTGATATTCCTTCCTTATAATTCGAATGCTCATCTCCAGCCCAAAATAGTGAAATCACTGGATCCATTCTCTCACCTTAGAGATTTCAGAATCTCCCTACCACTAAATTTAGGCCTTCCTTTTATAGCTTCCCAGAGTCTAAGGGAGGATCAGCTTACATTTACGACTATGAATACTTCCTGCGCATTTGGGAGGGGGCAGAAGCTGATAGAGCAAGTCCTCAGCAGTTGATTTCCCTCCCAACTTTAAGTTCATGGTGCTCTATCCTCCCTCCCATTCTGTGTTATCTTGAAAAGTAATATTTCATTGTGCTCATTTAATAGCTGCCACAGAGGGAAGCAATCGAGGTGAAATTGGCATGATGGGTGTTAAGGAACTCTGAACCAGAAGTTGGACTTGGGGAACCAGGTTTAAGACTCAGCTCCAGCCACTAATAAACTGTGAGAACTTGGCTAAGCCATTCAGTGTCTCTGAACCTCAGTTTCTTCATCCAGTTTCATAAGACGGTCGTAAGATCAGAAAAAAAGAGATGGTAGGTATAAAAATATTCTTAAAGTGCTAAAGTCCTGTATAAACACTAGCTGTCTGGGTAATTAATATCAACACGGATAGTAAAAGCGTTAATACTTACTGAGCTGTACCCAGCAAAAGCACCAAAATGAATTTTCTTTATTCCTTCCTTGTGACAAATTATGGGAGAGTGTGGCCATTTTTGATGATGCCACAGAAACAGAGTCCATGAAAATCTGAATGGCGTGGCCATCTCCCCCAGTCTGGTGGTTTTAAAGGCAGCAGAGCCTCAGTTTCTTTGCTTTCCCTATCTGGGGAGGCAAGTGCTCTCTGCAGAAGGTATTGAAAGTTGAACATTTCAACACCTCCATGGGAGCCATGGAAGCACTGACTTTGTCTACTCGCTGATTTAAGAATCAGTTTCAACAGGAAGCAACTCAAGCTAAGTCTGAGTCATCATCATTCTCTGCAGTTTTTGAGGGTGGCTCAGCCCTGGAGGGCATACCTCATAGATATCATGGGTTCAGTCCCAGAACACTGAAACAAAGTGAATACTGTGATGGAGTCACATGAAGTTTTTGGCTTCCTAGTGCATACAAAAGTTATTTTTATACCATACTGTAGTCTATTAAATGTGCGATAGCATGATGTCTAAAAAACAATGTACATATCTTAATTTTAAAATATTTTTTTTGCTGCTAAAATTTCTAATCATCATCTGAGCCTTCAGTGAGTCATAATCTTTTCGCAATAGTAACATCAAAGATCGGTGATCACAGATCATCATAACAAATATAATAACAATGAAGTTTTGAAATATTGAGATAAATTCCAAAATGTGACACAGAGGCATAAAGTGAACAAATGCTGCTGGGAAAATGGCACCAATAGATGTGCTGGGTGCGGGGTTGCCACAAACCTTCCATTTATAAAAAATTCAGTATCTGTAAAGCTCAATAAAACAAGGTATGCCTGTATTCTGACTGCAGACACGCACTCCCTCATTTGTCTGTGCCTCTTTTGTGAACCTTACATAAAAACAAGATGTTACTGCATTGGTTAGTTACATATCAGTCTCATGCCACTAGATTCTAAGCTTCTCAAGGACAGAGACCCATCCAGCAAGTCTTTGACACATAGTAAATAATTAACATGATTAGTGCGAACGCATGAATTAATGTCAGTGAGTAGGTCGATGTGTGGTTGGATAGACAGGCAAATACATCCTGGCTGCTTGGAACACAGAGCAAAGTAAGTGCATGACTTCTGTCCTTACATTGGTCCCTAAATCCCACCGCCACTACCACCACCACCGTGTTCAGCCGTTTATTTTATCTTCTCTTCAGTGTCTCTACAAGTTTTCAAGTTCAACCCCGATTCTGGCCCTGAGCACTGAGGTCTATGAGTTGACGTCTTCGTATTTGGCCTCACAAGGGCAGTCATTCTTGAGACTGGCTGTTGTGGTCACCAGTGATCACGTCCTTCACCTCATCACACAAAATCTGGGGATGCTGGAGTTCTCTGGAGGCACTAATGCTGATCAGATGTTTCCCCAGACAGTCTCCTTGTCTTCACCCTGTCTATCTGCCGTAGATTGCAGAGAAATCCCAGCCCCGCTACTTAAAGCTGAAGGCAGTCTAGTACACAGATCAGCAAATCGTGGCCTGTGGGCCAAATCTAGCCTGCTGCTTGTATTTGTAAATAAGATTTTATTGGACCATAACCCTGCTCGTTTGTTTACAGATTGTCCATAGTTTCTTTGGCACTTCAACTGCAGAGCTGTCACAGAGACCAAATGACCACCAAGTCCAATGTATTTACTATCTGGTCCTTGCAGAAAAAGTTAACCTCTCTCTTTTGTAAATTAACCCAGATGTAAAAGTGAGTTGAGCAACTCTGATGGAGTTGGCTTGACACTGGATTTAGGGGCGAGTGGGCCACCATGCTTCTATTTACAAGCACTCCAAGTTCTGACACCACCAAGAGACAATGACTTTGTTGGTATGGGCTGATTGTCTGGTAGAGCTCAGATAATTCTAAGTTCTAAAAAGGAAGGAGGGAAGGAAGGAAGGAAGGAAAGAAGGAGTGAAAGAAGAAAGGAAAGAAAACAGGTAGGAAAGGAGGAAGGGAATAGGAAGAGAAAGCAGCAGTAGACACTCCTGACACTGAAAGATCAACCTAGGGCTGGTAAGAACAGCCCTTTAGAGCGAAAAGAATATGGACAAACTAACCCGTATTCCCTACCTAGTTAATACTTGCTACCTGAGTGACTGTGCACAAGTCATTTACCTCAGTCTCAGTTTACTCATTTGTAAAATGGTCAGAATATTTACCTATGCACAGTATTTGAGACAAATGTATGTGAAGCAAAAGAAGAGAGAACGTTTTTGCCTTGGAACCTGGGCAGAGGTCTTCCTAAAATTCTTTCCATGGGCATCCTAACTTTTCCATGCCCCACACTCATAAGAAATGCTTTCCCATGAGTACTTCCTATTTGATGACATTTTGATATCAGAGCGACACCAGTCACTGCAAATTGGGTGCCAGTTTGTGTTGTCACCAGCCCTGGAAATGTGTAGATTAAAAGTGGCAGAGACTAAATCATTGACATGGCAGGCACAAATCACAGCGGGAGCACATCACAGGCTGGGAACCTAATTGAACCGAATGCCATTCACACAAAGGGAAATCTGGGAATCCTGCCAGCCTCTTCCCAGAATAGTAATTTTTCATTTAAATTCACCCCATTTTCCCCCGCTCAAGGCAGACCTCCTTCTCCATCATCATCTTAACTGCTTAACTCTTCCTCCCCCCTCATCCCTGTTGTAGAAGCAACTGGGTTCTTCCTAGGCCTTCCCAGAGATGTTATTTGTAGATGCCTACAAATCAATGAGCATTGTGTATCTGCTCCAGGGCCTGAAGACTCATGGGGTAGGAACACCAAGAGTCTCACCTAAGCTGCCAGGGTATTGTCAGGGCCCTACGCTGAAAGAAGAATGGAGAAGATTTTTATCCAACATGGCTCCAGTAGTGCCGAGACAGGCTGGTTGTTCCAGGTCCAGTTATGAAATGATCCCTGCAGAAGGTGAAGGAGGCTCAGTCTTGCTCCCACTGACCCGTATGGAGTGAGTACGATGGCGTTTCATGACTTTCATCATTTTACACTCAGAACATAGTCTGCAGGGATCTGAAAGTGTCTACATTGGAAGTTCATTTTAAACTTAAAAGCCTAAAATGCCATTTGAGTTAAAAAGAAAATATAACTTAAACTTTAGGCAAAGATGAATTTAACTTAGGCTTGACTGTTAAAATAACATATACTGTGATGCACAATGTTAGAAATTTGCCAACAACCTTACGATGTACTTCAATTCGTGAATTAGTTCAATTCACTCAGCAAAAATATTTCTAATGCCTGTTCGGAGTCATAACTATATAAAAATAGCATTTGTATAAGGCATTAAAGTTTATGGAGTATTTTATCTCATTGACTCTTAACAAAAATTCTCTGATGGAGAAAAGAAAGCCATCCTTATTTTACAAGTTAAGGAACATTCTTCAAGAGCAAGGCCATTGGTTCAAGGTCATAAGGCTCAAAAGTGATGGAGTTGTGACAGGAATTTGTGTCTTTTGACCCCAGATATCTGAAGTCACGTCTGTCTGCTCCACACAATCTTAGCTAATTTCACTGAAATGCATCTTAGTTCTAGACTCTCCAGGCTGTTTTTTCCCACATTCTGATGTTTATTGATTTCTCAAGTCGAATTTACTTCCATGATAATATTTATCAGTTAAGGTCTATCACCTAAAGTTGCCTCCAGAGAGCAACTCGTTAGATTAGGGATCATCAAATATTTTATGTAAAAGGCCAGACAGTAAATACATTAGGCCTTGTGGGCCATATGGTGTCTGTCACAAATACTCAACTCTACCATTGTATTGGGAAAGCAGCTGTAGATAATACATAAACAAATGTATGGCAGTATTCCAATAAAGCTTTACTTCCAGAAACTGGCAGTGGACCAGATTTCGTCCAAGGGCAATAGTTAGCTGACCCCTGCTTTAGATCTATATTGCTTCTCAGTAAGCTCTCAACTAGTTAAAAAAAAACACTAGGATTTTTATTAACTGTTGAGCATCTTATGGAAAACACTGAAGTTTTCTAACCTTCATGTCAAAGGAAGCACATATCAATTAGAGGGAAAAAGAAGCTGCACAATGAAAATCCAAAAGATGACAAGATAAGTGGCCACCAACACAGCAGAACAGTAGCTCACCTCATCCAGAGGACAGTGTAGAAAAAAGACCTCACAAATGCTTTTCTGTGAAGAGTAAGTCTAGTAAGGGAGTAAAGCAAAGACAGGAATGATCATTTTTAAGTGCTTATCATGATCTAGCCACTGGGCCATTGTCCATGGCTCCCTTCACTCTACAACTGCCAAGTTGAGTAGTTGTGACAGAGACCAAATGGCCTCAAAGTCTAATAAATTTACTATTTGGTCCTTTACAGAAGTTGTTTACCCAATTTTTATATTTGGCTATATTTCATATATATTTTATATAGTTTATAATTCTCAAAACCATGATTTTACACCTTTTATAGATGGAGAAAGAGAGCCTTGAGTTACTGAGCATCTTGCCCAAGTTCAAACAACTGGTAAGTGGTGAAATTCGAACTCAGACTCACTCTTGTCTAATTCCAAAGTGCACATTCTTTTGAGTTACCATGGGGCCCACTTAGGAAAGAGCTAACATCCCTCAGTGATAGGAATACAAGCTCTGATGCATTCCCAGCCCTGAGCACAAAATAGACACTGAAAACACGTTTATTATAAGGATATCATTGAATTGACGAGCATTTTGTTCAACTTACACTGGCAATGAAAGATTGATCTGAATATTTAAACTCTTCAGAATAGCTCATTCTGATCCCTTGTCTCTTCTGTTGTTGACCAGCTCAATTTAAAAAGCTTTATGGTCTTTATGATGGAAAAATACATCACTAACCCATGTGATTAACAAGTCAGCAAAACAGACGTCATGAAACAGTGAGTCAGCTGTGGGCTAAATCAGAAGGCGAAGCAGGTTCCAGGACAACCAAGATATTTCTCAGAGCTAATAAACAATAATGATGCATGGTTTTATGTCTTCGGGTGAGGGTGCAGAGAAGATATTGGTGCTTGGCAACATACGTCTCTACAGCACAGCAACTCTATTTTTCCTGTTACATGGAAAACACAGAGTTCAGAGGGCACCAGATGGTAGACTCTTTTTTGAAGCTATTGTTCTTGTTGATGACTTTCCATCATTGTATTTCTTTCCTACAGTCATGTGGGAACCTTGATCTGAATAATAATTCTTTGAGTAAAGATGACATGTTAATACTATATCAAACAAAAGACAGTAAAACCAAACTCTTTGGGATTTTAATCCAAGTCTGGAATGGAAATAAAATTTATCTTTATTCTTATTTAGTATAGAATATTTGGGAAATTCCACCATTTAGTATCTTATACCATCATTTCCCAAACTGTACTCTTTGGACAGTTGGCATCTGGAGAGAATCCAATGAGTGACCCATGGGGAGGAATTGGAAAGAGTATAGAATGTTCTCAATGGCCAACTACTTTAGGAAGTTGTATGAGTTATCTTTTATTGTGTAACAAACTACTCCAATGCTTATCAACTTAAGGCCAGTTTCTAGGGGTGAGGCGATTGGTCTCTGCTTAGCAGGATGCCTCTGTTTCAGAGTCTCATGAGGTGTCTGTGGGACTGTCAGTCATGGCTGCCATCATCACAAGGCTCAAATGAGGTGGAGGACAAATTTATGTCCAAGTTCACTCGCATCTCTGCTGGCAGCCTCAGAAGCTGCCCTTCTAAGCGTGCTCATGTGACTGCTTGTAGGAATCAAATCCTTCCCACATGGGTTTCACCAGAGGCTTCCTGAGTGTATTTATGACATGACAACCAATGAAAGCCTATAGAGCAAGAGAGTACCAGAGGGTGCCCCCCACAAAAGCCGTGGACATTTTATAAGCTAATCTCAAAAGTGACATCTCGTCAGTAAAAGCATAGCCATTAAAGACAAATCAAAGTCTAGCTTATACTCCAAGGAAGAAGATTTTACAAGAATGTGAATACCAGGAAGTGAAAGTCATTTAGGACCATTTTAGGAACTGCCTAGCCCAGGAGTTCTGGGTTAAACAACATTTAAAGATTTCTTGAGTACGGAACTTTTCAGAGCTTTTAATACATGAATTTTTTTGAAACTTCCCAAAATGTCATTGAGTAGGGGTCAGGAAACTTTCTCTTACAGAGCCAGATAGTGAATATTGTAAGCTTGTGTGTCTGAGGATCTCTGTCCCCACGATTCAATTCTGCTGCACAAAAGCAGCTACAGACCATACATACACAAATTGGCATGGATGTGTTCCAATAAAACTTTATTATAAAAACACAGTATTTTGCTAACTCCTGGATTAGAGGCTGTGACTTTAGCTGATGATACTTAACAACAACTTTTTGTTATGGAATCCCCATCCCAGAGAACAGAGTGAAATGCTACCATGTATGTATCTGTGATTTTTTTTTTAAGTATAACTGACTTACAATATTATATTAGTTCCTATTAGTATACATAGGAATCTGCCATTTTGTCAGTAAATGCAAAGATGTCAGCAAGAAGATTAAGCACCTTTGCTAAACTATCCACTGTTTTCTTCCTTGTTTAGATTCACAGGACTTTAGGGTTTCTCAGGGGTCTTGAAAGTCTAGATTACTAATTCCATCAGCGCAGAATCTCTGTCTGTCTTAGGCTCCTACTGCCATATTTGCCATGCCTAGAACCATGTCCATAGACACTCTATTTTTGAATGAATGGGTGAGTAATTGAATGAACCCCAACATTCTATGTACGTTCCTTCTCTTTTTTTGTTATCTATGATGTACAAATATCCACATTCCAATACATAAAGTGTCCTGACCTATAGCTGACCTCCTCCCCACAAAATCTCCCTTCTTTCTTGCCCTCAGTTTAGACCATAATCATCATAATGATGGCCCCATGAATTCAGCTTGAGTGGGTCTACCCACTCTCGTCCTTCGCTTCGCTACTTGAAAACTTGAGGAGGGCAGGATGGCAGGAAGAAAGGAAGAGAGGGGAGAGAGGGGGGAAAGGGGAAAGGAAGAATGCCAACATATTTCACAAGCTCTTAAGTTGTCATGACTGAGTTAGGCACCTCTGTTCACAGTATGCCATTCAGTTCTTTTTACACAACATTATATGGGTATTACTGGCTCTATTTTGCAAATGAGGAGAGAATCTTATTGTTCTGTGTAAGTAATTGCTGTAAATAATTGTTCTGTATTGTAAATTCTGTGATTTGCCAAAGATGACACAGCTAATTGGGGGCAGAGATGAAAGAGAAACCTGGTCTACACGGACCCTAAATTTCATTCCTTAAACCAGACAACCCAGTTTGTTTGGAACAGTCTCGGTATCCACCCATTGTCCTGGAACAATTATAAAAATCATTTTTGTACTCTCAAAAGTGTCCCATTTTAGGAAGCATATGATCTAATCATCTGCTTTAACCCTGTCTCCCTGGAGAAAGCTCTGGCTCCTGCCATGGATATAAATTAAATCAGAAGCTCCCTGGCTAGGATTTTACCTTAAAGCCAGGGGCATTCCAATGAGGCGACCACCAATTGCCCAGAACAGTCTGTGGAGCTCTTACCATGCCACTGACTGTTATATTGTACATGCTGTAGGAAGGGGAGCTGTAGCATGAACGCCACCAAAAAGGCACATATGCAGGTGCATATAGACAGAGATGGGCACACACCTGTGCATTTATTTGCAAGCCAACTTCCAAAGTATTTTTCTTTCATTTGCCTTATGGAAAGAATTTGGAATGCAATCATTGCTCCACTTGGATTCTTGTACAATAAGTTTCTGCCTTTCTCCCTTAGAGTCATCGCTACTCCTTCTGTTGTGGGTCAATTCTGCCTGCTTGGAAGTTCACCTAACAGATTCTTAATTTGGACTTGGCTTAGAAAGTTCTTCTTTTCTTGGTATTTATTGCACACTTAACATTCAGTCCTCAGTCTTAGGCACTGTCAGTCATTCTTTGGTGATATTTAATCCTTTTATATCTAACCTAGATGGTTAGTTTTCAGTCTTCCTCTCTCTTCTAATCAGGACACCTAATGTTCTTACGGTGCATCACAGTTTGCTAAGAGTGTCACACACATTACTGTGTTGGATTCTTACATCAACCCTATGCGGTTGCTCAATCGATTCACATTTTAGAGATGAGAAAACTGAGATTCAGAAAGGTTAAACAACTCACGCAAAGTCACACAGTGAGTAAAAGCTGACAGAGTTGAGACAACTTGCAGAAAGAGATCAGACATGATTTATCTCTATAGCCTTCAGAATGTCTTCCTTTTAGTAGGCACATAAGATATTTATGTTTAATGACTGGCAGAATTAATGAGCAAATATATAGAATTTAATCCTCCTAATCAACTATGGTCTCTGTCCTAACTAGGACAGGATTTGAAACCACATCCTATGAGAAATGATAGGAGGATATGTTTAAATCGGGGGGGGGGGGGGGGGGTTGCGATGTTTAGGGTAAAGACGGCAGTTGAAAAGAATTAGGAGCTGCCATGTGGAAGAATGATTGGATTTGGGCCCTGCGTCAATGGGGATGCAACTGGAATTATTATAGGAAGGTCATAATGACTTCAGTTCATTAGAGCACACATGTTCTGGTTAATAGAATTGTCTAGACTTTAGAAGCATCTCAGGAGGAAGTGAGGTTTCCATCCCAGGGCGGGGGCTCTGTCCACAGGAGCTTGGCACACTTGGGCTAGAATACAGTGGAGTGATCCAAGCATTGCACACGGCACTTGAAGTGGCGGAACACTTCTGCAGTCTCCTTTGGCTGTTGGAGTCTCAGATTCTCTATTTAGATGCATTTTGATGCCTCTGCTCCTTTTGATTGTCTCCCCAGTGTGCCTATAGGCTGTTTGAGCTGACATGCTGCTGAGTGTTCTGCAGTGCTGACACAAGCGTCCGTGAATTCTACGTCTTTGTTCCGTCTCCCAGCAACCATTCTTGTTTTGATGTCAAAGTATCCGAGCCTTAGCCACACATATAGTAACAACAGGTGTGAGCCATTTAAAAATGGCTGCATCATAGTACCAAACAACAAATGGGGTTGATGTCACTGGAACAGGCTGCTTAGAGACTACTCATTACCAGAGGGCTTGGCCCCTTTCTCAGGTTCTGAGTCAAGGGATCACACACTCAAGAAACAGTTTCATTTCCACGCCAGTGAAGAAGGAGTTCCAGCTAACTCCTGATGCATCTTTGTTCAGGCTGATCTCAACACACAAGTCATCTCATTGACTACTGAAGACAGCTAGCAAATGAGCAATGGGAGAAGAGGGGCTTACAGCGTTTTAGCTCTCACTGGGTAGGAGGTAAGAAACAAAACCGAGTAAACCTGGTGGGGAACGAAGAGATTACAAATAATGAATCGTAAATTTTATACATGAGGAAACCGAGGCAGAGACAGCCTAAGTGACTGGTCCACAGAAACACAGGGTGAACCCTGGAACTTCGGCTCCTGATTCCTACACTCTCCAGCCTCCCAGTCCTCTGAGTAGACCTGCAAAGTACAAGTGTGCATTGAAGCCAGAACCTAAGAACTGTATTGTTTGTAGTAGTGGAAAGTACCCCAAAACATAAAACTTGGGAGGAGACTGGTATGTCCTAATATGAGATACAGTTGAATTACTCTGCTTTCCTAAATCTCATTTCCTTTCTCTATAAAGGCAGAACTTGCCAGTGATTCATTCAGTCCACATTCATGACAAGCACAGAGAAGAGGTACGTCTCAGTGGTGAAGAGCGGAGATTCTGAAATCCGACTGCTGTGTCTACACCGCAGGTTCCCTTGCAGGTCCCTCTCAATCCTGCTAAGCCTCAATTTGCTCTTTGAGTGCTCACATTGCACTGCGCCCTGTTCTAAACCCTTTGCATGTAGTATCTCATTAAAACCTTACAGCCAAGCTCTGAGACAGGACTGGATTCTTCTCATTTTCCACACGAGGAAACTGACATCCCAAACTTAGGTATTGTGCTGAAAATTAAACTCTTCACCTCAGAGTGTGGCTCTTGAATCAGGTAATTCAGGGAGAGTCCTCAACACAGAGTACGTTTTCAGTAAATATTTACCTCCTCCTCCTAAGATTTCTTCTTCCTCTATCACCACAGGGAAGACTGTGGCTCTTCTAC
Source organism: Camelus ferus (assembly GCF_009834535.1). Taxonomy (NCBI): domain Eukaryota; kingdom Metazoa; phylum Chordata; class Mammalia; order Artiodactyla; family Camelidae; genus Camelus; species Camelus ferus. The sequence continues at coordinate 10,154,814 of NC_045720.1, forward strand.
AGTGTTTCTCGTTCTCTGTAAGGTGCTATGTATATGACAAGAAACGTCCCTTTTTCATCCTTAGGAGTTCACAGCTAGCAGGGGAGTGAGGTAATCGCATGCAGTGAAAAATACAGCGTGATATGGGACCTCAAACTGTTTTTGTCTGCAGATTTCCTTAGAGTGGTCAAGGCCTGTGGCTGGCTTACCCAGCCTTCACCTTATTGGCTGCCAAAAAGCATCAACAGTGACAACCGCAATATCCTGCACAGTCCTGCTACCTGTTGTTTCTCAAAGTCATCAGCTCATAAGGAACACCCTTAAGTCAGAAGTTACCAGGCTGTTGCTATTATCATTAGCATGTATTGGAAACTTACTGTAAGTTGGTGGCAGGCTAGGTCTGCTTCAGTATTACCTCGTGTGATCCTTATGATTCTTGGAGGCAGTTACTCTTGTCCTGGTTAAACAGAGGAGAACATGGAGACTTAGAAATTCCAAGTGTACTATGCTGGAAGCAAATCCAGAATTTGACCCAAAATTTGTTTCTAAAACCTCAAAACCACTTATCTCAAAAATATTAAATATTATTGCTAATTTATGTAAAAAATGTTACTCAGTAAAGAATTGATTATATGATAAGATATTACGAGCCTATTAAAGGGAATGAAGTAAATTTATACTAATCTAGTAAATAACTCAGATAAGTTAAGTGAAAAAAAATGGAGAAAAGCCATAGTAAGTGATTTTAAAAGAATAGCACAGCTACATTTATACACATATATACGCTGCAGTTTTCTTGAACGTTCTATGTGAAACTGTTACCTGTGGTTACTTTTAAGAAGTGGTGCATGAGTATTCAGGGTAGATGAAGAGGGAGTCACTTTTCACTACATACTTGCTTGTGTAGTTTGAATATGCTTTTAAAAAAAGAAGACGTATTATCGTACAATAAAAATAAAATTGTATTTTAGAAAATAAGTTTTAAATACATTTTACTTGACTAAATAACAAATACATATTTGACTTAGTCACGGTGAAGACCACCAATGCAGGAGAATCTGCTGCAGATCACTTAGAAGTCTATAAAGATATAAGGGGATGGAGATAAGGCTTACTAAACACCCACAGAAGCCAGGCAGCGTGCTACTGCATCCTTCACTCAGAAAGGTGGGTAGAATGATATGCATTTTATAGATGAAGCTACTGAAGTCCTGAAAGGTTAAGAAATATGCCCAAGGGCACACACCAGGAACTTCAAGTTTGAGCATTAACTCTAGGTCTGCTGCATCCTCAAATACATACCCTTCCCACTCCAACACAGTAATAATTCTAGAAGCACTTTGAAAACCCCCTTTTTTTTTTTCTGCCCTTGGAGATGCCATGGGAAGAAACTGTTTGTAAGGCTCTTTGGTGGCAAAGAATAAACGAAATGTAGATATACAAAAAAGACATCTTTATTAATAACAATAAGAAGTTTAAATTGTTTTAGAGGCAGTGAGGTGCTTGAAAGTCCTCAGAATTATTTATTTTAGGGAAAGATTCATTCCCCTGTGTTTCTGGGCAGAGAGCCGGTAAGATCATAAGACTATAAATGCCATGGCTACTCTGAGGTCATCATGAAAAAATAATAGACCTTGATGATAAGAGAACAAGGTAGTCATCAATTCCATCCCCTTTGCCAAAAAAAAAAAAAAAAAAGACAATATTTAAAGTCCAGTAATCACTTGTATTCAATTTAGACTCAGTTCTTCTGTGGAACCAGATCTGCAAATACTCTATCTATTAACGTGACCTAAATTTTTATGTTTTTGAATGAATTTTAAAGAATTGGAATTTCCCATAACTATACTTTTGTGATTTCATAAAAGGATCTTCTACAAAGTGGAGCCCATCCTTTTGCACGTAACTGATACAACCGAGGGGGCTGAATGATGGAACATGTAGAGCACGGTTGGGGAGCTAGAGAGAAGTGAGTTAAAATTCTGGTTCTGCCTGTGAACCCTTGTGCCTAAGCAAAACCACAGAGGGCTGGGTTGGATCCAAAGATTCCTGAGGATGATGAATGGGACTAAGTTTAATGTTACTTCCATTACTAGGCAAGTAAACAGACTTTGTGGATGGCAAAGGATGAGGATACAGATGAATGGACACAATTCCTTGCGCTTCTCCTGTTCTCCATGCAAGTGAAACTGAAGTTGAGTGGTCCCGCAAGAGGTGGGGATGAGAAAGCCATGGAGTCGGAGGAGTAAGAAAAGGGAGAGCTTACTGTTATTTACATCACTAAGTTGGAAGAGGGGCAGATCAACATTCATAGCTTAGTCTTGTGGCACTATATTCACACACTTCCTATTTCTTTTTTCTTAAATTGAAGTATAGTCAGTTTATAACGTTGTGTTAATTTCTGGTGTATAGCACAATACTTTAGTCATATAAGAACATACGTATATTCGTTTTCATATTCTTTTTCGCCATAAGTTACTACAAGATACTGAATATAGTTCCCTGTGCTATACAGTATAAACTTGTTGTTTATCTCTTTTATATATATTAGTTAGTATCTGCAAATCTCAAACTCTCAGTTTAATCCCTTCCCACCACTTTCCCTCGTCCTCGGTAAGCTTAAGTTTGTTTTCTATGTCTGTGAGTCTGTTTCTGTTTTCTAAATAAGTTTTTTTGTCTTTTTTTTTTTTTTAGATTCCACATATAAGTGATATCATATGGTATTTTTCTTTCTCTTTCTGGCTTACTTCACTTAGAATGACATTTTCCAGGTCCATCCATGTTGCTGCAAATGGCATCATTTTATTATTTTTTATGGCTGAGTAGTATTCCATTGTATAAATATACCACAACTTCTCTATCTAGTTATCTGTCGATAAGCATTGCTAATTCTCTCTCTGCTTCCTAGGACTCCAGCAGGCTGCCCACGACCTACAGTATCTAGGGCAACTTACTTAAGCTCTCTGAGCCTTAGTTTCTTCACTTGTAGTATAAGAGTAAAAACACCTCTCTCACTGGCTTTGTATGAAGCTTAGGATGGATGAGATCACCTATGTAAGGCAACCTGGCACAAAGTGAGTGCTAAGAAGTATCACTTCCCTTCCCGCCCTGCCTTGATTCCCATCAGGGACACGTATGCTCATTCTTACACTCTCACCTTTCAAGGCGCTTATGTCCACATGAATAATTCTACCTTCAACTTTGTCACACTGCAGGGAGGGAAATTCATTCAACCCTGAATGCTTCTCACAGGGCTCCCGCCTGGGCGTGTAAGAGCCCCCATCTGGATTTTGTGCAGCACCTCAAGGCTCTCATATTTATATAGTGTTTCCTCATCTGCAAGCAACATTCTTCCCTGGAATCTTCTTTTGATCTTGGAATGGATGCAAAACAACTCTTATTACACGCATTTAACAAAGTCTGAAGTTGAGGCATCAGAGGCAGGAGCAGCCTTGTCTCTGTCTCAGGGGCTCTTGAGTGGTTTACCTCAGCTCCTTAGGCAATTCACCCAACCCCTCAGTCCCTGGACTGGAAGTCCAGGCAACCGCCTGGGACAAATTATATTACGCTAGGCTGCCTTTCTATTCATATGCCAAAAAACGGTTTTGTCACTTACACTTTACAATGAAATAATTTACCAACCCTTGCTTAATTAACAGCAAACTGAAAAAAGACAGAGAAAATGTGAGGATCTGATAGGAAGAATCAAAATCATATTCTGTGTTTTACACAAGAGAACTCTTGATCTCAGACTAAGTGTCACCACTATCAACTGACAGGCCAGGATTGGAATATACAACCCAGGATATTTTTTAATAGGAATAAACTTCCTGGGGATTTCACTGAGCATTTCCAGTACCAAGTACTCACTGCCTCATGAGGTTCCCCCAATTCTGGTAATTCTTCCTTATTTTAAGTTAAACTACCCCTGTGTCAATGTATGCTTTGGACCATTAATTAACATTGAACTTGTATGTAAATCTCTAGAAACAGAACCATTTTGCCTGAAAGTACTCTGTTATCTGTCTGATATGAGGGTGTTGCCTGCTGAAACTTACACCTGCTTTCCAATCATTTAGGGGTGATAGGCTTCCATCCTAATTGGACCTGGGGCTGGAACTTAGGACTCATGATTTCCAATCCAGGACACATTAATATCAGCAAAAACTCACTAAGTTTTTGTCATGTATCATGTACCATATTAGGATTAGGGGATGAGACTTGAAAGAAGACAGATCTGGCTAAAGTGACCATATCATTTATTGTCCAAAATGACCTATTTTAGAGAGTAAAGGTGGGCAATAATAAAAATCAGAACAACAGGCAAACACTGGGACTGTCCAGATCAATCAAGGTACATAGTCAACCAGACACAGCTCCCGTCCTTGCAGAGTGTTCTTTCTAGTCGAGGAAGGCAGGGAAAAAAGCAAGTAAAAAGTAAAGGTATGTGATGTGTCTTAGGATAGAAGAGGGTAATGCGTTGGCAAGTGGCTGAAGGAAAGAGGGCTACTTTGGAAGGAATGATCCCTTAGTGGGACGGCTTCTCTTACTGAAGAAGTGATATTTGAATAGAGATCCTTGATTAAAAAGAAAGCAGTCATAGATGTCAAGGCGTGTAGAAAAAGCAACAAAGGCCTTCCGGTGGGCAAGGGCTTATTCTGCTGGAAACACAGAGAGGGGACTATTATTGTAGAAGGTGTAGACGGGGTGACAGGCAAGAGCCAGAATACGTAGGGAGGAGTAGGAAAGAATTCTCTGGGGTGTTTTAGAAGTTTTACAATAGTCAACTCAAATATCCATAACATAGAGACTATTCTTTTTAAAATCTATAAGAACAGGCACACTGAAACGTCTCAGCTAAATTTTAAAATCTCAGAGACCCTCTAATGGGATATCTTAGTTTTTGTGCAGAGCTCAGAACTTAGAGCTTCCTTCCCCATTTCTGGGCGTACAGCTAAACTTCATGGAATTATATCATTATTTAGAAAGTGTTTTTTTTTTTTTAACTTGGAATTCCTTCTTCTTGGAATGCAGCCCTGTACACATCTGCTTGCATAAAATGGCACAAATGAGCACACATACACTGCGTTTAGTTAAATACTAGACAGGACTCTCCGGGCTTGGAGCACACTTTCAACACAGTGTGCTGCAGGTGGTCCAATAAAACGTTTCATGAAACACCAGAGCATCACCTTTTTTATTTTAGTGCTTGTAAATTTTGGATCCTTTGACACTGGTATTTATAATAAGGAATATGGGCAGTAGCTAGATATTGTTAGTGATTTATATTAGGGTAGCAAAGATCCAAAGATCTTCAGAGACTCTTAGTTTAGCGAGAGGCTGCATGGTGCTTTGTAAGACACGCCCTCTCTTACTGTAACGTTTACATCTATGTGCCTGCGTGAGTGGAGGCTTAAGTTGAGACTGCGAAACCCGAACAAGAAACAAAAACCAAAAGTAAATGGATTGCTGATGCTGGTATGAAACAATTATCATCTCCGACCTGCAGATCCACGTGTTTATTTCATCAAAACTGCCTCAAGATTTTTTTTACATCTATTGATAGTAAAATGAACATAGCACATTGGATCTTCTGAAATAATGGCATGCCAGTTGCTTTAATGGGTTTAAAAATTGGGTTTTCACGTAAAATTTTCTTTGAGAACAGGATTCATTGCTTAAAGTGTTTAAAAACAAGGGAGTCTTCACTTCCTTTTTCCCCAACACTTGTTTGAATATTTGGGGGAAATTTTTATCTTGGTTAACCTCAGCTGGCTTACCAACAAAACAGGGTTAATAAGAGCTTACTGCCTCAAAGACAAAGAATTGAACCAAATACCTGTGGACACTCATGTTTAAAAATGAACGATTCTAAGCTCATACAGTGCTGAGAAAGGAATCGTAGGACCTAGTATGTGGCAGTTGACATTCAATGACCAGAACTGTGTCATCGTGTGAGGCCAACATAAATACAACACATACAAGCCAGAGGGTCCTTTCAGAAAAATTCAGCTGTCAACATCAAGAGACAAGTAAGTGCTATGATTCTGAGCTTCATTGAAAGAGTCACATTCAATCCACGGCTTCCTTGAAAACTGACTTTATTACCATGGCTCCAAGTTCTACAGGGGAAAAAAAAAAAAACCACAAAGTATGCATGAACCAGATGAACAGTCTGTGCTGATGACAGAAAAATAGAAGGGCATTGAGGTGCAGGGCAAGCCTGACAAAATGTCTTCTGTGCACCTCCTGGAAACATCGATACGAACTAGGTGCTAGAATCTGGATCTTTGATTGGCGGCCTCCAGGGAGGTGGAATAGTGGCCAGTCTCCTCCAGGCCGAGAGATGGGGCAAGAGTTGGTTTGGATTCAGGAGTCAATAAGGAAGAGGGCAGTTTTGTGATACAGCTTCTGGGGCAGGGGAGGAATGTGCAGGGAAGGGGAAGAGATTTATTACCTTTTTCTACATTTGCCCTGACTAGAGACCAGAAAAAAAGACCAGAAATGTTTTCCATCTGCCTGGGAAACACTAGGAATTCACAGAATTGAGTGTTTTTTTCCCCCGGATTCCAACATTGATCATGAGATTTCAAGCACATCATCCAAACTCTCTGCCTCAGTTTCTCCCTTTGGTAACAAAGGGAATTAAAATGTCAACAATATGATGTCTGACATATTTTAGTATGGAAGTGAATCTTGGGAACTTGAGTTTAATAATTCTATGATTTGGGGGAATTCCTGAAATTTTGAATACCACTCTTACATAATTTCTTCCATAAAATGAAATGAAGAATAAATGAAAACTTGAAATCCACGACTCATGGACAGTGGGCAAGCGTGACAACATATCCAAAACTGAGGAGAGGAAAAACAAAGCTTAGGGGGAGTCTGAAGCATAGATATACCCCAGTAAGTGCTCCTCAGATGCTCAGCTTTCGTGGATGAGCAAACAGTTTTGTTTGCTTGTTTTTTCAACTAAGAGGCTATTCTAAGTATTCCAGGATGAATAAAATCACTTCAAACACAACTACTCTACTACCTAGCATCATTTCATAAAGTAAAAATCATAAAGTGATTCTTTATGAAAAGAAAAATAAAAAATAAAAAATTGAAAACCGTAATCTCAGAGCAAAAGACAATCATTCCCAAGGCAGTACAGTTGGTTGACTAACACAAATATATGAAAATACAGAAAAATCCCAGTATGCATTGATTGGTGACAGTATTAAAGAGTATGTAATTTTTTGATTCTTATATAAAATTGAACATCTATATCCAACATGTTCATGTAAAGTAGAACTAGAATGTGCAACTGAATCAGGATCACTGTGATTAGAAATTTATTTTCACGTGATGAGAATGAGAACAGTACCATGAATGCTATTCGTTCAGTTAAGCTAGAATTCTGTCTGAGACCTTCGCTCAGCTTCAGACCTGTGACATGGGCCTTGATCAAGAACAACCCTGCTTTACACACCATGATGTTCCTGGCTCACACCCCTGTGATTCAATCTGAGACTTTACAACATTAGAAATGAAGCCCTGATGAGATATTATTACTAATCCAATGTTTCACAATGAGGCAGCAAAGTCATAAAGGAGATTCAGTCAGTCATTCAGAGCAGCACCATTGCTAAGTGGTATCTGATTCAAAATCGGCAATTTCTGGGTTCCTGATGAACGGAATCAATCATATCTAGTAATAGCTAACATTCTGATTATTTATTATGTGTAAGTTGTCATGTGAAATATTTGACATTCATTATGTTACCAGATCCTCACGGTGACCCTAGGAGATGTGTTCACCATTATTCCCAATTTACAAGAGAAGAATTAAAATCTCAGTGGTGAAATCACATGCCCAAGGCCCAGCAAAGGCTGCCTGGCCGAACAGGGATGCGGGCAAGCACTCTGGCTCCAGCCCTGCCCTCTTTACCTCAGTGTTTTCCTCCCTGGAGGGCGTTTGCCAACTCTGGACACAGGCTAAGGACCAGACTTGGCCTGAGTCAACAGCCTCCCACGGGGAGAGGAGACACCTGCGGAGGTCTGACAGCTGAGCTGACAGGTACGCCAAACTGGAAGCTGGAGGAGCCCCAGGAGCCCGAGCTGAGTGCTGGGGAGGCAAGGAGGCTGAGACTGGGCTTGCCATGCTGAGTGCACAAGCTCCCAGTTTAAAAAAAAGAGTCTGCAGCAAGCAAAAGACTCCTGCGGGTATTTCTCTCAAGACATATTTTTAATGCTTTCTGGGGTAGGAAGCTAAAAAGAGAAACTTCTGGGGGACAGTGGCAATTCCTCTGAAAGAAAGTGGAGATAAAATGGAATTATTTTTTAAAACACTTGGTTAATCCAGAAGAAGGCTGGAAAAGAAGAGTAAAGGGCAAAGCAATAGGGCAAGTGGAAAGCAAATAGTAAATTGGAAACACAAGTCCAACTTTATTAGTAATGAAATTGAGTGTAAACTGATGATTCAGTTCAATTCAAGGACAAAAGCTGTCAGCCTAGATTTAAGAAAAAAAAAATCTAGTGATATGTTGTTTATGAAACACGCTTAAAACTAAAAGGAAGTTAGAAGTTGGAAGTAGAAAGACAGGAAAAGCTAGACCACGTGAACAGCAAAAGAAAGCTGACGTGGCCACATTTATTTCAGACAAAACAGAGTTGACTTTAAGGCAAGAAATATCATTAGAGGTTTTTTTTTTTTTTAAAGAGAGATCTGTGTAATGATAAAAGATTCAGTTCAACAAGAAGACATAACAATCCTAAATTTGTATACATGCAACAAAATTGTGGCAAAATATACAGAGATCCATGGCGGTGGACAGGAACCAGAGTGGAAAAGAGGCAATAACACTATAAAAATATTTGCAGAAATAGACCTGTCTGGCCCCACAGCCCGCATTCGGCTTACAATGCCAACACTGTACCTACTTCTCACCCGCAGCCTCTCAGGAGCTGTTATTATTGGCAATATCAGTGGCAACCGTGTCCACGTGGGCCACTGCATCCTTCACTTTATGGTGCTGTGAAATGCGAAACTGGAGAGACGGAAGTTGCCCCAAGCGAGAGAGCGTGCACGCCAAGTCCTTCAGGTTTTATCTCTTTGACTTGGATCAATAGTACCTGGCTTAGAACTCTTTGCAGTTGAGGTGATAACCAATAACGGCCCGTGTTTGCTTTGCAGAAGGGTAAGCCTCGTGTGAGCCTAACGTTTGGCACAGTTTGATTAGCATGTGCACACACATCACACCTTCCATCCCCGGGCAAGGAGCTGATTAACAGTCATGAATGAAAAAGACCGAAAGGACCATAACTGTTTATGGTTTTGTGCAGACCGTTTTTGTTCCTTCTGAACTTTGCCCCTTTAAAAGGTTCTTAATCGCGCCTAGAGATTTGCTATCTCCCCTCGATGTGAGAGTAATTCAAAACATAGGCAGTGTCAAGGCCAATCCTCGGCAAAATTATGAGGAAGGCACTGCTGCATTGCCCACGGAGAGGAAGGAAGCAGTTTACTCCCTTGGAGGCACCCCCTTTACCCGCAGCCCTTCCCAGATGATTGCAGGTCTCCCAGCATCTGCTCTTACATCCATCAAAACCAGCCTTCAGTTCCTTTAGTTCTGTTTCTCTTCACGTGATTGTAACCAAAGGTAATTTAGAGTGTATGCCCCTAAATTAATTCCTACTAAATGGAAAACCCAAAGTAAAACAAATGAAGCATGAATAAAGCCGATTTAAATAAAGCATGTCCTTGAAGCAGACACAAAGGACACCCAACTGGAAGGTAGGGCATTGGATTCAAATCACAAAGCCAGATCTTTGTACACCTGTAGGGAGGTCCAAGGTAGATTCCTGCTTCTTGTTTCCAGAGTCCTGTCACTTTTCCAGTCTGTACCCTCATCCCTGGATCTTACTTCCTGCTGTTCATTCATTTGTTTAACTGAATGTGCCAGCTGCTATGCCAGGACCTGGGGTCAATCACTGAATCAGAGCAGCTCATCCCTCAAGCTCGCTGTGTAGTGGGCAGACAGACTTAACTAAACAGCCAATCACAATAATGCAATATTCACAAGGGGTGCGGAAGGCGTCGAGGAGGGAGCCGCTCCCATCCTGGAGTGTTTGGGAGAAGGCTTCAAGGCGGAGATTACACCTGAAAGAGAAATGAAGGTGCATGACTTAGCCAGAGGAGAAGGCATTCCGGGAGAAAGGCCTATTCAGGTACTAGGGACTGTGTAGATAAAAAGAACAGAAGCAAAATATAAGCATATTGTTTTGAGAAAAGTATAAGCCATTTGGAGTTGCTTGAGGCTGAATGGCAGAAATGAAGCTGAGGCAGAAGGCAGAAGAACCAGACCACCATTATCATCACCTTCTTCATCACCATTCTCAGGATCATCATCATCATCAAAGGAACTAACAAAATTGAAAGCTTACCATGCGCCGCACACTGTCCTAAACATTTTACAAGTTACAAGTCACTTATAACAAGTTCTGTAAGGTGTTACATGCCCCACCAAGTAGCTTAAAGTTTGACTTGTAAGAAAGATGGGAAGCTGTGGGAAAATTAAGTGAAAAGGTTGGCTTTTAGATGAATCACACTGGTGCATGTGGTAAGAATGAAAAAAGGGAGAAACTGAAAACTGAGATACCAATGCAGAGGCAGCTCATATATTGAGGCAACAGAGTAAGACATTCCCATTTGGGGCAAGAATAGTTGGGATACAGAGGAAGGGAGAGATTCAAGAAAAATTTAGAACGCAAAAATTTTTATTTGATGATTGGATTTGGGCCAGTAGTTGGGAGAAGAAGATAAGAACTACTTTATCGTCTATCAGGATAATCGCTTAGAATTCCTGTAGAATGGTGGTGTTGCTTGGTGGGAAAGAAAATACCAGGGGGTAAGATGCTGTGCTCTGGTTTGGATGCACTGTATTGGAATGGCCAAAGGACGTTTGGAGCATTGGAAGTTTTCCTGTCTCATGGTCTCAGTGATAAGGTGATCTGCTGAGAAGAGGTTGATATGGTGTTTGGAGAGATTGATAAAGGTTTGAAGGAGTCAGTGAGGGAAATGGAAGAGAGCTGGCTGAAGGACTGACGGCTCAGCAGGACTGGGGGGGTGGGGCTCACTTCCTCAGGTGCAAGAGTGGAGGCAACAGATTGCAACTTGGTTCCAGGACTGACACTTTGCTGGGTGGGAAGGCAGAAAAATGGAATATCTTCTGCTTTTATTCTTTTCATTCTACTTTTGCTAGGTATTGAGCACCTTTATTTAGCTGGGCATCTTTAAAGGAGAAAGAGATGCAAACTTGGTCACGTAGAGGTCCTAGGGCTGAGTGTGGGGTAATGAAACTGGCTAATCATCCTAGGGTCCAAATGCTAACTCCACCACATATTGTCAGCTGCTTGACCCCGGGGTAAGTTGTTACAGAATTGCTTTGAACACCAGTTACATCATTTACAGAAGAATTTTAAGCATTAAATCAGCTTATAACCACACAGCCCCTAGTTCATCATAGGCATCAGAAAATGCGTGTTCTCTTATTTATCAACACTTCATGAGTGGGATATCTCTTGTAAAACTAGACCCAAACCTACAAAATCAGTTTTTCATAGTTGAATTTCATCATGGCAGAACAGTTCACAAAACCCTGTCCTCCATCACCTTGATTTAGCCATGGAGAATTAGGATGATCCTTTGAAAAATAATTCCTGCCCCAACCTCCCATCTTTTCAGGGTCTTGATTCAGGATGAGTAAGCGTCTGCATTACTTGATGTCATTCTCCATTTTCCAAAACAGCACAGACTGAATCAAGTCTACAGCTGCCTACTAAAGTCTCCCATCCAAGTCTCTGCTTTAAAGTGGGGGTGCTTACAATTAATAGAGACTATTTAAATCATATTTCTAATAAGTCAGAGGGCAGGTAAGTCACTCTAAAACAAAGCTTTTATTGAGTAAGTCTCCATGACTAGTTACATCAAATAATTCAGTAGAAGTCTCCTTACTCACCTTTAGCATCCATCATTGTCCATCCCTCAGCCATTGTTAGTGGAAGGGAGAACAAGGCTGATATTTTCCTGGAATAAACCAAACTGTTTACTTCCAATCTGTGCCATAGTAATTATCCAAAATTCCTTCTCCGCCATCATTAATACCAAGACAGACTATCTTGAGGCTTCCACTCAACTGTGGTCAGTCCTCCACAAGAGTCAAGTCCAATTCTTCAAATGCTCTCAGTGCTTCATTGACTAAGGAAAAGGACGTTCTTGTGGTATCTTCCTTTCCCAGACATTCAAGTCACTGCTACCTGCAGTGGTTGTTGGCTGTTCTGTTCTCCTTTGCTTTTTAGTGCCTGGGTTGAGTGCCCAATACCCACTCGGCTCTCAGAAGAAAGTTTATTGTATTGAATCCTGACCTGCTTCAGGGGAAAGAGGTTTTCACTGTTGCCGGGGGACGTCCCCTTAAAAAATAGGAAGTGAGCTGAGTTTATCTTGGTGCACTAGAGCCAAGGAAGAATTAAGTGAGATCATTGCAAATATACAATATAATGGATATAAAGTGGCTTTCAAACTCCACATAATATACATATATTGACAGTGATTGTAAAGGTGGAACTATGCATAGGACAGGAGTGGAACTGGGTGGCCTTCTTTAGAATACAAATGTGTACTGAGTGTTTATTATGTAGAGCATTGGGGATGTATCAGTGAATCAACCAGGCACAGTCTCAGTTTTTGGAGGATCTTATAATTTAGGGTTTTCTTTAAGTCATCTTTCCACTGTCCTTTGATCCTGGACTTTTCTACGACATCTGTATTGGGGGTAGGGGAAGGGAAGAGTTGACATAATGAAGAGGTAGGTGGCCTTTAACTTTGCCCCATTTGTGAATCCTTACATTTTTTCTCTCTCCTAGGATTGTGCCTGGTGGATTTATTGTCTTTAATGCAGAAACAACATGGAATGTTCCTTCCAGCCTGTTGCAGCAGAAGTAGGCAATAAATGAGGGTGATCAGGACAGATAGGAGGTGCTAGGTAAAGGAGAGATGGGGACACAAAGCAGAGTGGCTGAGAAGGAAACAGGAGTGGTAACTAGAGGCAGAAAAGCCTAGTGTGTGGTGGCGAGAAGAGCCCCCAAGAAGAGTCTTAGCAAATAACTCAGTTTATAAGATGCTGGTAAACTAAGGTCCAGAGACAGACAGTAACTCAACCAGAACTGCACATCACACATACCAAGTGGCCCACCTCTTTTTACCTGACGATCAAACAGTTATACTTCTTTTTTTATACACTTTGCCTTAAATGGCTCTCTAACCATCCTGTATGGCATGATGATTAAGAACCAGGGTGTTGGCTCCAGACTATCTGAGTTCAAATCCCAGCTCTGCCACTTACTACTACTTTAGCCTACTTGTATCTCAATTGCTTCATCTCTAAACAGAGATAATCTTGCTACCTCTCTGTGACTCTGAGGGGATTAAATTAGTGAAAACATAAAAACCTTAGAACGGTGCTTTAGAATATAGTAAGCACTACGCAAGAGTTTATAGCATAAATATGTGTAAGTGTATAGTTTTAGTCAAGCCATCCCTCAAATATTAGTTCAATTAAGCGAATCAGCTTAGTAAGCAGAATTTATTTCTTCCTCATTTGTTGCTTGACTTTTCTCTTCTATCCGTTTTAAATGTTCAATATGTCAAAGTGATGTGTTTATTAAATATTCTTTAGGAAGTGGGCTAGGCTTATACAAACAAATGCGTTCAACAAATAGATGTTTACCCAGGATGGAAAAGCACCATCCTCCAGGACACTCGCATCACTGCCTCTCAGGACATAACTAGCAGCTCAAAAAAGTATCTCCCCAAACGGGTGCTAACTCAAGCCAAGAAATGCCTATAAAGTTAGGATGAAGCCTGGGGTTCCGAACTCTCCGGAAAACGATTCAAGTGCTCACCTTACCCACTTCCTCACCGCTTCTGGGACAAGCCGAGTTTTACCCAGAAGTGGAAACTTCATTGCAGAATGGAGAGAGTCACCAGGAATCTCTAAGCCAAGAAAAGTATCTCTTTTTATCCTCAGCCATTCAAATGTAGGGCGATGGGTCCTCTTTCCTTCCTCTGCTGGAGGCCCCCCCTCTGCTACTTAGAAGAAAAGAGGAGGGAAGGGCGACTATCTCAGTTTCTAGACAGCTGTCCTGCTGCCCTCCTCCAAACCCCCCACCGCCACCTTCTCTTGCACTCCCAGGACGCTCTTGGCTGTGAAATTCAGTAACCACGAGATGAAGGGGGAGTTCCTGATTGAGGAAAGGTCAAGTGGTAACAATAAGAGCTGACATTTATTGAATACTGACTCCGCGCCAGGCACTGTTCTCAGCCATTCACGTGCATAAACTTTTGTCATTTTTACTGCAACACGCAATGGGGGCTGCTACAATTCTCCCCACTTTGCATAGGGGGAAATTGAGACCAAGAAAAGCACAGTGGAAAAAAGTAGAGCTAGAATTCAAACCCAGGCCAATGGACTCTGGAGTCAAAAATGGGGTCTGGGGTCTGTTTCCAGTCCCTGACCTGTAACCAGTGTGTGAAGGGATGAGTACAGAAGTTGAGAGTAAGGACTAGGACATTTTATAGTAATTTGCTATTCATCGGGCATGCAAGAGGGTGACCAGCAGATCCATCTGAGTGAACAGGGCATAAAGCAGTTCTGGTGGTGTTGAACCCACCTGATAAAGTACCTGTGATGTAGGCTGCATACTAGTTGTGCCCAGTAGGACCACACAGAGACCCATGAGCAACTGGAAGTGTGAAAACAAGTCCTTCTCCACTGCTCTAAAGCATTATGCTCTATGGCCTCTTAAACCTCAATGCTTGCTGTGAAAATAATAAACCTGTGAGGTAAGAATGTAGAGCGAAAGGAGCACCGAGTCAGGACCAGGAGACATTCAGCAATGGGCATGGTCAGTAAATAAGTGGTATCGCGTGTCAAAAGTTAGTAAGTGTCAGGGGGAAACCAAAAGCAGAGCAGAGTAAGAGGATCAGGGGTTGGGGGAGGGGCCCGCGGTATTAAACGGAGAGGTCATTAGGACAGTCAGTGACCATTTTCCCCCAGCAGATAAGCCCCTTTGTAAATGTTTACCTTTGCCTTGGCTTCTCCCTGCCCCTCCCTCTCATATGTTCTGGCCCTCCTACTTTCTTTCTGAATCTGTTAACACAGAATCAGTAGAGCAATCAAAGCATAACAAGGCAGTTCATTCTGTGCCAACCAGGAAAGTCCAGGCCATTATGCCATGGACTCCAAAGCTAAATTGTGGCTTTGGAATAGATAATCTCTAGGATCTCTTCCCATTTTGAAATCCAGTGACTTTGGCTAAAAGAACTGATGTATACCGCTCTCTGGGAACTAAACTTTTATATCAAAAAGGCTCATTTATATGATTCATTAATTTATCCATTCGTTTATTTAACATATATTATTGATGACCTACTATGAGTCAGGCATTGTCCTAGGCATCGATGTTACAAGGATGCATGTGCGAACTCTGCCTTGAGACTTTCAGAGTGCAGCATGAAACCTGGACATACAAACAAACAAAAAGGATGACAACACAGGTCTTCAGTGTGACGGCTCATATCTGAACAGAGTGCTATGAGAAAAGAGATGAGGGAGATGTAATTCTTCTGGGTAGCAAGAAAGGAGTATTGGAGCAAGACTGAGAGGTGGTGGCGTGTACTCTAGGTTTTGGAGAGTGAAGAGAGTTGGTCTTCTTGAGTATGGAGGAGGCAGGAAAACAGATGTGGAGACATCCAATTAGGTGACACATTTAGGAAATAGAAAAATAGCTTGGTCTCACTGTAAGGTAGAATGCAAATGTAGGTCACAACTGGTGAGAGAGAACAGGGGAAGCCAGATATAAGAGATGAAGTTAAAAACATTCGTTTTTTTTTTGCGGTGGTTGTATGAATATATGTTTTTCCTTAGTGTGTGATTTCACACACACAAATACACACACACACAACCAGAGTCATGATTTACCTTCTTCGGTCTTCTATGCCTTCCTTCATTTATAACAAAATGTGGAGTCTCTGGGTCATTAAACTGTAAACTCCATGAGTGATTCACCATTCGAGTCCCAGTTGCCTACCGTAGTACGTGGCACCTATAGGCACTCAAATTTGGTTAAATGGATGACTGAACCAATAAATGAATGAATCAGCTATCAGTAGTATCCTTTTTAGCTCTGTCTGCCATTTCTGGAAACTTCGAGTGTTCCCACAGCTTTGGATGAATGATTTGTCTGCATGCCCTGACAGAGGAGTTGAGCATACATATAAAATACACTTACACATATTTAAATAAACCAGTCTACGGAATGTCAGGACATTCAAGAGTCATTGGTAGGAGCCAGGGTAGGAGAGAAAGGATCAACCAGAGAAAAGCTTAACTTTCAAGTTATCTTTGGAGATTGAAAGCCAGCTGTCTGTTTCTCGTCACTTCTTCCCACTTCCCCTTCTATGAATTAGAACCAACTACAATTTTCCTAATACATCACTTGTGCTGGGATCACACGTTTGGATTTAATCTCTCAGTCACACTTAGACAAGGAGTGGGTTCCAGAGTGAAGCACAACAGTCCGCTTCTTGGCATGAGTTGCTTATGATGTTTCCAAAAGTACTCATTGTTCATGAAGGCTTTCTAGAAGCTCCTCCACACCCCCAGGATGACTTCATTCCTTTACATGGAAATTTTATTGTAGAACTTTTCTAACATAAAAAAGAATACTCGAACGAACCCCTCTGTAACAAGACAGTCGGTTTCAACAATAATCCTAATTTTGCTGACACCACTTCTTACCTATGAGTGCCTCCTCGGATTCTGTTTATTCCTTTGCTTGCTGGATTGGCTTAAAGCAATTCCCAGATGCCATGTCATTTCATGTGTAAATGCTTTGGTATGAATTTCTGAATGATAAGGTCATGTTTTGTTTGTATGGTTTCCCTAACACCATGATAGTAATGCATCTAATAAAACTAACAGCAATCACTTAATTTCATCTTACCCACAGTCCATATTCATATTTCCCTAATTGTCTAGAAGATGTCTGTTTACAATTGGTTTATGTGCATCAGGGCCAAACAAGATCCCTGCATTGCATTTTTTGTTGTCTTAATATGGCAATTTTAGGCTATTTACTTGAAATATTTACTTTTTCTTTTCTTATCTCAAGCCTGAAAGGCCGAAATCCTCAGGAAAAGAGTGAATAAAGCTGCCATAGCACAGCCTGCTGCAACAGCACCATTTTTTTCATAAAGATTTCCACTCAGTGCATGTTAGTGGCAATCCATAATATGCAAATGCAGAAGGGAGTCAATATGTCTTAAACACAGAGGCCTTCACGTTCTTCCTTCTAGGAATACAAATCAAGGGAGATACACTCAGGTGAATACTCAAAAGGGATCCTCCTGCTCTGGATTCATTTTCACTTTCCCTGATAATTATTGCCGTTTTAGTGCCACATAATATTTTATACCGTACTTTAGTGTTGACACAGTGCTTTCAGACCTATTCAACTTAGAACAACCAAGAGTCCACTCTTTACAAACAATACTTCATACTTGTGCAGTTCTCCAAATGTGCCTTTCCTAGTGCTTTCAAGAAGGGAAATTTCAGGCTGAACTAAATCTGGATTATTTAATAATAATTTGACTTTCAAGGAAAAAAAAATCAGGTAAATCTGGTATGTTTTGATTACTCACAGCTAACAGTCGAGTATCATCTATGTGCAGGGATCTGTTACAGCTAACACAAGTTAATTCACTCTTCTCAGCAGCCAATGATATTTTTCCATTTCATACTAACAAAGGCAAAGAAGTTATTATTCTTTTAAATGTGCCATGTTGTGAAAAAGATTAGGAAGTACTTTTCTATACATTGATGACTCTCAGTTTAAGTCTCCCACCTCTGAGCTCCAGATACACAGATCCAGTTACCTACTGGATGCCTCCACAATCATGCTAATGGGGCAGCTCAAACTTAATCTGTCCAAACCAGAACCCTTGACTTCTATCTCCTATTGAAATATACTTCCCTCCCATCTCAGGAACAGCAATACTGTCTATCCATTTGTTCAGGCCAAAACCCTTGAAATCATCCTTGACCGTTTCTTTCTCTCACATCCCACGTCTAGTCCATCAGAGACTCCTGTTGGCTTTGCTAGAAAAACATATTCTTAATCCAACCTTTTTTCACCAATTCCACTGCTGGTGACCCAGTCAAGTGACTGCGGTCCATTCCCTAGACTGCAACATCAACATCATAACTCATATTTCTGCTTCCACTTTCTGCCTCTCTATACCTCATTATTCCGGCAGCTGAGTGGTGCGTTTAATATCTGATTCAGATCAGGCCCTCCTTTTACTGCTCAAAACCCTCAAGAGGCTTCTATCACTGATGGAAGTAATAAAACATCTGTACTGTGGCCTCCAGGGTTCTACATCAGTTGACCTCAAATCTGACTGTGTTCTTAAAAAGCACAAAACATGAAGCCCATCTAAGACTTACTGAATTGATCAGAACCCTGGACTACACCTCCAGCCTCATTCACTCCTACTCTGCCCTTTTTGATGCTATACAGTTCTTATGACTTTTCTCAAACACACCAAGCACAGGCTGCCCGATTCACTTTTAGTTTCACGGCTCTCCACCTTGAATAGCTTCTCCTACTCATTTGTACTCTTGCTCCCTTAGCTTACTGAGTATCTGCTCAACTGCACCCTCCTCAAAGGGATACCGTTTAGCCATCTTGTTTATTTAATTTATATGTTTATTGCTGTCTCCTTCCCCTAGACTCTAAGCTCTATGAGAGCAGAAAAATGTGTCTGTCTTGTCCACCACTGTGTTTCCCAGCCCCTTAGCATGTAATAGGTATTCAATACATTTTTGTTAAGTGGAACAAATATCCACATGTAGTTGGACCTAGGGCCCCAAGGATCTAGTCTTCAAAGGCACAGGGACGCAGACACAGGGTAAAAGAAAAGAGGTAAGTACCTAAAACATATATATATGTTTATATATATATATATAAATTAGAACGTGATCTCAGGCAAGGCAGATGCCCAGTTGTTAGGACTGAAGATGTAAGGTGGGGTAGGACCAGAAGCAAGAGAAACTCAGTCTGTGTCCCTACAGGGACTCCTGTGAAGCCATTTTAAGCCCTTTGAATAAAACAACTTTGATGCTTGATCCTGAGACTGAGCAGAACTTTCAGATGGGAGACAAGAGGCCCTACCAGAGATAGGAAGCCCCGTAGGAGTGGCAGACTTTCGGGCCTTTGCTAGACAGAGCGTGAAATGCCACGTACATCTTTGACTTTTCTTCAAATGCAGGGCTCTATGACTCACTCTTGTAGTATTCTCTTTATTTTGTAAATAAATATTTTGCTGGAAGATTTCAGTAGAATGGTGTGTAAGAATAACAGGAAGCATTCAGCTCTGCTAATTGTACATCTTAAGGCAGCATAAGGACATTTGTCACTCCAGTGCACTTGTCTCTGCTGCCCACCCGAGGTATTTCAGGAAGTCCAGTTACTCTTATGGGAAATTAAGCAGCAGCAAGATTCTGCAGTCGTTCTCGTCTAGACTCTGATATTGATCATGGAACAGACAAATTGGAGGAATGAGGTAAAGTGGCCTTCTTGTGTCTTAGACATAAGTGCAAATACTCAGTGGAGAGTGACCTTTAACAAATGCAAATCTACTTTATAGAGCATCACATCTGTGACTCTTAAAAGTGTGTGCTAATGGTCAGCTAGATGGCCGCCTCTCAGCTTCCTCTGATCCATTTAAGAAAACTCCTGAGAGCCCACTAAACGCCTTTATATGTTTCACACTGATGTTTGCTTTTCAAATGTTTGTCAGGCATTTGTATTGGTCCTATTAGAGTCTAAAGGATTCAAGCAGAAAAAATGATCCACAATAAATGGACCAAAGTAGAGACTCCTAAAGACTATGTACGCTACACCCAACATATTAGAGCCCCAGGAAATTTGAGTCCCAGAAAAATTAAAGTAGCAGATTGATTAAGCACCTGGACTTCGAATCTTACCTTCATCATGTACTTGCTGTACATCATTGACCCTTTTATGTAAATTCTATACGTTGAAAATAATGTCATGTCTACCTTACAGGTGTTATATAAACATCGGGCCTATACAGGCATTCAACAAATAATAGTTATTTTATTAGAAATACTTATCAATGCCTGGCTCTAAATAACTCTAGTATGTTCTATATCAAGACCGCAGAACAATAATTACTGAAATACAGGAACCATTACTTATTTTATTGCCAATGGTCACCATTAGATAGAAGTCCCCCTTACTTGACTAAGGTTTTAAGGTTTACAAGAAATCACAGATACGTAGTTTTAGAGTTGTAAGTTCCTAGGAAGCTTACGCATCCTCAATCTAACCACCCACAGAAGGTCAACACTATTTCATTAGCAAACTTGGCCAATGATAATCCTGTAATTACATGCAAAACCATAATGAGAGACCAAGAGATACCCAGACAAGTTATTACATGATGAGGAACAGAGCGTAGACTTTTATTCCCTCAGAACAGACGAAAAGTACCTCCTTATCACTTCCGTGGACAAGCTGGAGGCTTGCCATCAGGAGCCACTCAGGATGTAGATTCTCCCCAAGCATTTGAGATCAGATTTCTCTCTCTCCGTAGTCCTCTTTATTCTTGAAAAAAGTCCCTCATTTCCTAAAGCCAATCTTTATGATTTCTAGACTAATTCTACTCTTGCCCCACTCCACCTACCATACTGGATGCTCACATTTGCACTTGCTTAAATTCATTGACATCTCTTGAGCAGAATTGCCAATGGCATCCTCAGAAGTGGTCGGAAGATGAGGAAAACGGCAATCTCTTAATGTATTTCCATTAATGTAATTCATGTCATAATCGTAAATGTGGGACTTTAACTTTCTAATTCACCTCTTTGGTTTCTTCCAGACTTTGGATTTGTTAAGGACATTTCTGAATTGTATGATCTTTATATTTCATATGCCTCCCTCCTACATGACAGACAAAACTGTCAAATAGTTCTTAGTCCTCACTTTCCACTTCAGACATTTCTCCCCTGTGATATGGGGCCATTATTAGTATTCTTCAAGTATGGCCACTCAACTCGTTCTACAATTCATCTGCCAATAATGTCATCCTGGGCAACATTTGTCAAAACGTCATCCATGGGGACATCAAGGGAGACTTTATCAGATTTTTTTCCAAAGCATTATTCAAGTGAAAATGTATTTGGATTGTGTTTTTGGCTGAATTATTATGCAACAGTCTTATGTTCTCAGAATTTTATACTCATAAATCTTGGAGCCTTAGGAAAGTATTTTTATAGATTGCAACACAGAATTCTCAAGCAAATCCTATCCCAAGTGATAAGGTAGACTTGATCAAAAGTTCTTAACTCATGGGAATCATGCGTGCACTTCAAAAATTATAATTCTCATAGAATCATAGGCAATGTATTAAATCACATGCATATGCACATTTCTCTTGGAATAGAGTCAGCTCAGAAGAGTCTTCTACTAAAAAATTACCATTGAATGAGATTAACTCTAATTAAAGATGCCCCACATTTAAGCCTATCCTGTTCCCATTATCGTATTTTCCATTTGTGCTATGCAGCAAAGCCCTTGCTGTACCACTTTTATTCTCCATTCCCTTCTGATGGCCCAAGACAGCCAAATGCGCTGT
Organism: Camelus ferus; assembly: GCF_009834535.1. NCBI lineage: Eukaryota > Metazoa > Chordata > Mammalia > Artiodactyla > Camelidae > Camelus > Camelus ferus. The sequence continues at coordinate 10,176,556 of NC_045720.1, forward strand.
GCTTACACCTACAAGGATTACTGTGTTTTGAAACAGTGGCACATTTTCATACAGACACCTTCAAAGATTGCATGTAACATAAATAAAACATTCTTGAGGCAATCACAACTTCTTCCTGTAAGTTAGTCTTCTGATATCTAGTGTTTATGAGAAGACGGCATTTTAAAAAATTGAGCATGAATCATGAGGACAGGAATAAAGATAGGTAGAGGGTTTGTTTTCAGAAAATAGGGGAAGTTGTAAGTGAACTGGTTCTGGCTCAGGGGTGCAGGAAGCAAGACTCCCCAAGTAGGTCCCTGGGACGATTCTACAAAGCACTCGGGTGCTCAGGAAGGAAATGCCATTGTCTGGGAGATGGGGAGAGTAGCTGTAGAGTATCAGTAGCATGCACAACCTGAGTCAATGTTGGGGGCTGGAGGACATAAAATAGCGCTTGTTTCTGTAGGACTTCCATGGTAATTTTTATTGGACACAATTTCATTTTAAACGTTGAGTTTAGACTCCAACCTACAGGAAAGACAGGAACTCCCTGCTGCTATAGGGGGAAAAGTACTACATGGAAGGAGTATGGGAAAGAGGAAGACTGCTGGATGGGAAAGATTTGCCTCAAGAATTAGAGACAAAGATGGAGACTCTACTCAGGGTCTCTGAGGTCAAAGAAGGAAGTGGCTTCAAAGGTGACGTTATGCAAGGATTTCACATCCCTGTCATTTTCCTTTCGGTATGCCATTTTGTGTACTGAGATGCACAGAGTGAAAATCCTGTTTATTCAGTAGAGGTACATCAGGTTTGTATTTTAGGCAAGAAAAGATGATGAAAGAGTGCGGGTAATTCTGCTGGCTGCGCCATGCAAATATTTGACTGGGTATAAATGAGTCAGGAGGCATGACTGGCTGCTTCTTTGGTGAGCTCAGTTTGCAAGGGCCTTTCATATGGATTTCTCATGAGGATTTCGCTGTACTGAGTGTAATTCTAGTGTTTGAGTAATATGTATGTATATATTTTTTCCAAACATTATGGCTCCTGGTAATAACCAATGGCTTTGCCCAGTGCCCAACAAAGAAAATGACTCTGTGGCAACACAGAGTGAAAACTGGGCAGGTGGGGGCCACTGAGAGTTAATATGTCCATGTCTAAAATGATCCGATCTACTTACTAAGTGGTTTTCAGGGTAATTTTGACTATATACACAAGTTCATAGGGAACACTGACTTTAGACCCTGTAGTAGGCAGAACAATGTCTTTTCACCCCCAAAGATGCCTGATTCCCGGGACTGTGAGATGTAGAGAGTGTCCTGGATTATTTGTGTAGACTAAATCTAGTCACATGGAGCCCCCAAAGCAGTGAAACTTTCAACTTTCTGTAGTCAAAGAGAGACATGACTTCTGAACAATGGTCAGGGTGAGGCAACACTGCTGGCTTTGAAGATGGAGGAAGAGGGCAGTGAATCAAAGAATGTGGCTAGGAGGACAAGGAAACAGATTCTCCCCGAGAACCTCAAGGAAGGAACCAGAACTGCCTACTGATACTTTTTATTTTAACCGAGCAAGACTTGAACTTCTGACCTCCGGAATTGGGTGATAATAAATTTGTGTTGTTTTAAGCCACAAAGTTTGTGGTACTTTTTTATAGCAACAATAGGGAACTAATACAGACGCTAATATGGATGTAAGATATAAGCTCTCTATTTCTAGGCTGCAATCTCAAGAGGACAGTCTGAAAAGAAGAAACTACTTATGCCTGGAATAAAGATTAACCAAAAATACCGTGTACCAAGGGTAGAGAATCTAAGAGCCTTCTTGTTTGTGATGTCCCAAACACCACTGCATCACAAATTTCCTAGACATGGGTTCAAGTCCTTAGGTTCATCACATATTACCCTGCTGGGGTTTTGTTTGTTTGTTTGTTTGCTATTGGATTTCTCTATTTCATTCTCTGCAAAAAGGGAATGATAACCATTTCCTAAAAAGCATCATTACATCCCTATATGGGAAAGGAGATAATATATTCTCTTTTTACATGGTTCAACCAGCAATTTCCCAAATCCCCTCACGTTACGCTCATACCTGTGTGGCCTCCTACGTGCTGTCCCCTCTGCAGCATGCATTCTCTGTTTGCCTTCTGCTACAAAAATGCGCAACTGGCACTTTATCTAGGAAGACTTTTCTGACCACTTAGATTTAAATGTTCTTTTTAGTGCTCCTATGTCATTGTATTCCAAGGTAGCAATTGCTATGAAATGGTTGACATGGTGTCCACATGTTCTTATATATTAGAGGGGAAATCCACACTAGCTATAAGAAATAAAAATAAAAACTTAGTAGCTTAGGCTTATTTCTTACTCACTGCATGGGTCTACAGAGATCTGCAGCTCTTCTGAGTAGCTCTCCTTTAAGCAATGATTCAGTGATTCCAGCTCCTAGTAACTTCTGATGCCACCATTCTCAATATATGACTTCCACCATTACCATCGAAAGACACAGAGAATGAGTGATTAGTCAGGAAGTTTAATGGTTAGTTTCCAAATAGTGTCCACTATTTCTGTTCACATGCCATTGTTCAAAAAGTAGTCATATGGGTGTGTGTGTGTGGGTGGGTGGGTCTGTATATATGTATACACACCCACCCACACACACACACACCGGAGTGGAATTGCTGGATCACACTGTAGTTCTACTTTCAGTTTTTTGAGGACCCTCCATACTGTTTTCCACAGTGGCTACCCCAGTATACAGCCCCATCAACAGTGTACAAGGGTTCCCCTTTCTTCATACCCTCACCAGCATGTGTTATTTGTGTTCTTTCTGATGATAACCATTCTGACAGGTGTGAGGTGATACCTCATTGTGGGTTTGATTTGCATTTCCCTGATGATTAGTGATGTTGAGCATTTTTTCATGTGATTGTTGGCCATCTGTGTGTCTTCTTTGGAAAAATATCTATCCAAGTCTTCTGCCCATTTTTAATCAGGTTGTTTGGGGGGTTTTTTGTTTGTTTGTTTGATATTGAGTTGTATGATCTGTTTCTATAGTTTGGATATAAACCCCTTATTGGACATATCATTTGCAAATATTTTCTCTCATTTAGTAAGTTGTCTTCTCATTTTGTTGATAAAAAGAAAAAAAACCTACTTTCCTGAATTCCATAGAAATCCTTTCTTTGTTTCTGTTTTTCCATTTACAAACTAAACATTCACTTCTTAAAAATGTGGATTAGTTTTGCCCTTTTGTTTGCTTGTTTTTAACTTTATATATATATATGTATATATTATATATACATATAAGCACATAGACTATTTTAAAAGTAGTCACGTGACTACAATTTAACTGCAAGGGGGGATGGGAAATATAATCTCCTTGTGTCTTCTGAAACGAAAGCAGGAGAGGTGAGAATTTAGCCACTCTCTGCCGAAATTGACTTGAGTAGAAATAGGTTCATATCTCTTTCTCTTAGTTTCCATCTTCAAGTAAGTTCTCATTTACAGACTTTGCTCATTGCTGGCTAGCTTCTATGTACAAACTCCGTACAGCTCTCACAGCCAATCTGATGGAAAATTTTGCCCTGCTTTAATTCTTCGTCTCTATCTCCTCTTTAAGAAATGACCAAACATTGCATAAAGATTATCTGCGTTATCATTCTACATATGATATCTATTTTTCATTTGATCCAGTGTTTAAATGCTTCTTAAAGTTATGCCATAATTAGCTAGGGATGTGTAATTACAAAAGGAGATTTTCCCATCTAACATAGAATCCAGGGTATATTCAGGGAGTTGCCCCTTAGTGTATAAACAGACTTTAGCAGTGCCTCACACTTCAGGCAGATAGCTGAGGGGAGTGGAGACATTTTCTTGATGAAAAGAGGAAACTTGTGACTTTATGATTTGGGAAAAGATAACTGAGGATTCCACGCTGAGTCCAGAATGAAATCCTGCTATAGAACTACCTCACTTCTTCTTTTTACTGAGATGTAGAGGTTCAGAGAGACTCCTCTTGATTTCACTAGGCCATAAGAGGAAATTGAGTGGTTAGGCAGGAAGAATCCAAAGGACAGCTGGCGGAATGGGTAATTCTGTAGCCAGAGAAAGTCTCTTAGAGCTGTTAACAGCTAAAAAACAGGGGTCATAACACTCCTTAGGTACCTTTTGTGTCAAGGAACTGTTTGGTGACTATAGAGATTTAAAATTACGTGGACTCCTGAAATTCTAGGGTTTTATGCATTAAAAGCCAGAGATTTAGTAAGTTATTTATTCCAAGTAATTTATTCTCCTTTCAAGTGGCAGCTCTAAAAGTCTATATTCTCTCTCTCTCTCTCTGTTCCTACGATGTAAGAATCACAAATGCTTTGAATAATGACTGTTCCACCAAGCTTGGGACCCTTAGTGAGAAGGCACAGAACCTCTGGTCCAACTATTATAGGCTTGTATTTAAGCTGGAAAAACAATAACAAATTAGTGTTTTATACTACTGAGATTTCTGCAGTATTTGTTACCACAGCAAACACTGGCCCATCCTGGCTACATATATATCCTAAAGAAAAGCAACCTTAGGTTAAATAGTACCCCATGGCACATATGGCTTATTTAGCATCACACGTCTAAGATCTCTTTGATTAACAAATGCTCAAAGCCCATTCAGTTGGCTCATATAAAAGGGTCGGGTTCACACACAGCTGGACCCAGAAGCTAAAGTGGGGTCACAGAAAATCATATTCTTCCTTTTCCTGGTAGCTCCTCTGTCCCCTACAATGGCTTTATTCTCAGGCAGGCACTTCTAATACAGGAGCAATATGGCTTCAGGCTCTTATTTTACCAGATTAGCAAGTTGAATGGAAACAGGAAATCTCTTTCCTGACAGCTTCAGGGAAAGTTGCAGTTGTTTCTCTCACTGCCCTGTTGGGATCGCATGCTTATCTCTAAGGCAGGGGAAACCAGGGGGATAGAATTCTGTCATCAGGAAGTCTGGATCAGGTCCCCACTCCGAGAACCAGGATTAGTTTCATCCCACTCAAACTGCATGGACAGAGGTTGGAAAAACATGACTCCCAAAGGAAAACCGGAACTCCATAACCAGGAGGATGAACAGACGCTTGGGAGAAAATGTAAAAACGGTGACCAAAATGTATGATGCTTCAATATGGGCACTGACCTCGATTTTCTATAAGGTCTCTTAATAGTCTGCATCTTTGCTTTCCATTTCTTCAAATTGTATTGTACATTAACTTTTAGAAACATGGCGATTGGTCACTCTGTGATTGGTTGTTCTTAATGATAGCTACAGTTTAATGTTTTGGTATAATAAAATGGAAAAGCACTCCACTCTCTTTTTTTTAATCATTATTATTAGTCTCGTCTATATAGGCGTCTCTCCGCACCTAGTGGCATTATATCCTGGCTGCAAGGAGAGTAGCCGGGTGGATGCAAGCCGGCTGTGGGCACCGGCTTCACGAACTCCAAGCATTAAGGCGACCACAAGCCACACAGGGGCAACAAAGTTGGTCCCTTCTTTCTGTCGGGGGGTATTGTGAGCATAGATGTATGTAAACTCTTCAAACCCTTCAGGGAGAAGGTGTTATATAAATCCAAGTGATTATTCATACCATTATCCAACACAAATTGAACCTCCATCCCTTGGAGACTGTTGCATTGCTAATTTCACTGACAGAAGTTGATAAAGTTGACATCTGATTTTAATGGCACTGGCTAATAAGCTGTCAGAAGGTTTCACAATCTTATCAAGTAATATATTACATTGCAAATATGAAAAATTACTCTTGGAATTAACATAATCTACTTTGGACACGCCACTGAATTTATCTGATAGGACAGGCCAAGTTTTGTTCTTTTCTTCTTCACCCTGGGGAGACTTACATATTTGCTGGATGTGAGACTGAATTATAGAGTCTTGTACATTTGTGTGTGTGTGTGTGATGTCTGCGTGTGTACTTCTGATGATGAATATTCAGTCTACGTTAGAGTAACTGGCATTTTGGCTTGATGTTTTGAACTTTTGAAAATACCTGCAGCACCTGGTTCGGCTCCAATCTCTGTATAGCTTTCGACGTGTGGAGTAGTCACTCCAATCATTATTACGGAAAGAGGGTAACATTAAGGGGAAAAAAAAAAAAAAGCCTGAAGATGAAATCACAGTAATTGCTTCTATTTATTGAGAGTCTCCTCTGGATTAGTGCTTTTCATAATTATTAATTTTATCCTTGCTACACCCCTTTAAGATAATTTTATCGATTTAAACTCTTATCTTTTTGGGTGACAGAAAACCCAGCTCAGACTGGCTCAAACAAGAATGATTTACTAACTTGCCTGCAAGTTTGGGGTAGAATTTGGGAGCCTCAGACATGGCTCCACTGAGGTCTCAAATGATACCCTGGAATCTTTTTCTCCATCGGCATCTTCCAGGTAGACTCTTTTCTCAGAATCTCTGTGGTCACTCTCACTAGCTCAAACTCACAAATAGAGCACCCAATCTAGCAGACAAGAGAATCTATTTCTTTCATCAGCTCAGAAAGGATACCAGCATTAAATGTTCTTGGTTCTGATTGGCCTGACTTAGATCATGTGACCCACTCTAAGCCAAACATCAAAGCCTGAGGGATGGAGTGTTCTAGATTGTACTGGTTGGCTTAGCCTTGATCTAGATCACCTGCTTGCACCCTGGAGGGGAGAGAAAGATGGAGACAATTTCATCCAGAGCACAAGAACCAATGGTGGGGTGGGGTGGTACCATCAAAACAAAACTGTGGGAATGTTACCGTAACCGTGGAGTGGGGACAAAGAATGGATACAAGGCATACATGTCAATAAGTACCCATTACAGATTGACATTATCTTCACTTCACCAACGAGGAAACAGGCTCAGAGAAGTTAGGTAACTTATGTGACATCATACACTGAATGAATAGCAGGACCAGAATTGGAAACAAAGCCCCTATTTCTCAAAGCTAATGTTCGCTGAGTTCTGAGACACAGTAAAATGATACCCTATATGGGAACCACATATCTAACTGAGCCTGAGTAAGTCAGATCCCAGGTGTCCACTTTCTCTGGGATAGAGAGAGCTAGAAGGCACTGCCATCTGCAATGCGGTTAATCTACTCTGTCTGCCAACCGTGAAGCTGGTTCAAAGGGAGAATCAAAGAATTTGCACTGATGGAAAGAACAGTGGGGTGGGAAGAAACTGGCATCAGATGCTCTACCCAGTTTTCTGCTGTCCTTCCTGTCCTTAGGGAGAATAATTACGAGAGTCATGCAGCCTCTCTAAAATGAGAAATAGAGGATAGTGGTACAGAATTCCCACACACTGGGGACTGCTAAAAAGAAACTGCTAAAAAGTCTTGTAAACAATCATGTACTTACAAGTATAAGCTGCTGTTATGAAAATGAAAAAAGGATTTATATTCCCCCTTTTACCTCACAATGTAGTGCTGGGCAGAGAAAGGTGCTTCCATCTTTGTGAATTTGATTCCAGTGACGAACTCTCTTTGTATGTTTAAAATCCTCTCTGTCCTGAAATGTCAGTGTCTCGACACACGTTAGAAAAGTGAGTCTTTGTCATTCTCTGCTGGCTTGTCTTCTTCTTGCCTTCAAAATGTTGGAATGCCTCAGAGTTCTGGCCAAGATGCTGCCTCTTCTTTCTTTGTACCCTCTTCCTAAGTGATTTCATCAAGTCCTAAGGCTTTCATATGGCCTAGATACAAGTAAGTACAAAGTGTGTCTCCAGCCGTGACCTTCCAGAGATCTACAGCTAACCGTCAATGTGTCTCCTCCATTTAGGCTTCTAAGAAATATTTCAAAATCAACGTGGCTAAAACGGAATCCCAGATTTGCATCCTCATTCACTTCTCCCCATCTGCTTCCCTAATCTTTCTCATCTCAGTGAGTTTATCCTTACTCTTTTCTACATCTCTCACGTAGGATAAATCAGCAAGTCCCACTGACCCATCTACCTCCAAATCACAGCCTGAGTCTATCTTCTTCCCTCGGCCTACAGTACCATCACCCTAGTCTAACCCTCTACCATTTCCCCCTCTATCCCTGCGATAGTCCTCTATCAAATCTTTCCGATGCCACTCCTTCCCTCGACAGTCTCTTATCTGGACAGCATTTAGAGTAATGCTTTTAACTGTGCATCAGATTCCCACTCCACCCCTACCCACTTCCTTGCTCTAAGCCTTCTGATGGCTTCTCATCATCCTTGGGTGGGTTACTAAATCCTGTATAATCCAACCCGTGCACACTTTCCCAATTTCATATCTCATAAGTGTTCTCCTAGCTCACCACACGTTAGCTTTTTCCATCTTCTTTCATTTCCTAGAATTCATGCCTTTGAGCTTCTCCACTAACTGTTCTCTCTGGGAAATCCTCTTGCCCTTGATTTTTCTCAGAGTTGATTCCTTCAAACTATGAAGATTTCAGCTTAGTTATAAATCCCTCAAAAGAGCCTTTCCTGACCATCCAAGTTGACCTAGCCATCCATTACCTATTTTAATTCCCTGCCTAATACTTATTGCTATGCATTTTTTTCTTGTTCATGTAGCTGTTTGTTGCTTTGTCTGCTCTCACTAAAATGTGAGTCTTATATAATCATAGACTTGAGATTATTTGTGGCTGTATTGCTCAAGCCTAGAACAATGGCAAGAACTATAGAGTGAATAAAGAAATGGAAAAAAAACAGATGAATAAATGAATGAATGAGTGAGTGAATGAAAAAATAATGACGGCTTTTACTTTAAAGCTTAGGCCACCTGTGCAGTGATCTTGCCGCAGATGATCGTGAAATATATGAGATGAGTAACTCTGTGAGGGCAGGAAAAAGCCCTGAACTTCTGGAGCCCTGGAACGTAACAAAGGGGACTGAATATCTGCCTTGTCACAGAGAAATTTCCTCTGGTGATGCCCTGTACCTCTCTGTTTGGAGTAAAGTTCTGCATGGTTTTAAGGAAAGAGATTGGGTTTAAAGTCAGCCAAGCCAGGGCTGGAATGACTGCTCTACCACCCTCTGGTCGTGTGCTCCTGCATGAAGTCACTCAGCCTCTCTAACTTGCTGTTTTCTCAACTGTCATGTGGCAATGATAATAATTCATCCCACCAAGTTCTTACAAAAGCCAATAAAATGAAACGGGACACCTGACATATGGAAGGTATCAGACAAATGTTACTTCTCATTCTCTCATAACCTCATTTGTCATTGATCATAATAATTCCATTTTTATGAGAATATTATATACACCAAACACTGCAGGGATTGCGGGGAAGGGTCACACAGATGAAAATCTCTCAGTCCCTGTGTGTTTTTTTTCTTTCATTTGCCCTTCCAGATTCACTCTCCCACCTTCCCCACAGGCTCCCTGAGCTGTGTCCTGTGAGGTAAACCTACATGGACTGAGTCAAGGGGTTTTCTTGCCTTCTGGATTTTGGTTGGGTCTGATTAATGGGAAGCATCAGTGGTCAGCTGGAGAGAGCAAGAGGATGTGGTCAGGGAATTTGTTCCACTGCTGCATCTTTTTGGGATGGATCGGGGGCTGAGTGCCTCCTTCAGCTGAGAGTCCTAGCCTCTGCTCCTGACCTGTCTCCAGGAACTTCACCTTTCCTTTTCCCTTTTAGGCCCAGGAGAGCTAAAGTCTCCCACGGTAGTAATTACTCCTTAGGGTTTCTGTGCTCTCAGCTAACATGTTTGTAAATGTATATTTAAACTTTCTTTGAAGTACCCAATTTGAGTGTATCACCTCTTCCCTATTCAGATCCTGCCTGAAACAGTTTCTGTCCCTAAAGGGTTCACACTCTAAGGACTCATCGCACCACAAGTCATTAACAGTAAATGGACCAGAGCAAGAGTTCTTCGCTGCCATTGCACTGACCTCCTGATGCATCAGGTCAGCAGAGTAGACTGACTTTACTCATTACCAGCCTTCCACAAGAAGCCATCAAAAATACCTGTGGGTTTATGAAACAACATACAGAATTAATAAGTGTTGTAGATTAAATGTTATTTCTTCTTGATCACTGGTTCTCAGCTGATCAAGTCTCCTGGAGAACTTTCCATAACTACATGCCTGCACTAACCCTAAACTAACTGAACTGGCATCTCAGGAGGTGGATCCCAGGCATCTGCAGATTTGCCAAAGCAACCCATGTGTTTCTAGTGTGAAGCCAGCCAGGCTGAGAACAATGGCTTTAAATGTTCCTAGAAAGTCCGGAGCAGAGGCTCCCAGCACTAGATAAAATGCCACCATTTAAATAGACAGAGATAAAACGTTTATCTGCATTCTCACTCTGAAATTGCTCCCAGACTCTCAACCCACCTCCCAGCTCCTCTCACCTTGGCCTCTACTTCATGTGATTGTGATTTAGCAATCATTCTTCTAGTAACTCCAATTGACTTGGCCACCAAAGCATGAAATGTTTGTCTTATAACTTGTCTGGCATTTCCCGTGAATGCACTTAATAGTGACCTCTTGGTTTCAGGATAAGGATAAGAAGCAGGCTGCCCTGGCACCTGCCTAGAACTCCCAGTCCACAGCCTGCCAGGCCGAAATTCCCTGTGGCCTCCGCCTGCCAGGGATGATGGGGCAGGTGGAGTATACATTACACTGCCATAGGAAACAAAATATTTTCAGGGGTGGATTTCATCAGGGATACATTTTTCTCATCCCTTAGCATATTGAGAATCTTCAAAAAGGCCTCATAATCACTATCATCAAAGTATATTGTAATTACCCGTCCTTACACAGATCAAGGGACCTTGGTAATGAACTCATTCAAATCTTTTAATGCACGTGGATTTGTATTACAACTCTCCTGACCCCTGGGAGCTAATATATGAGATAGTTCTCTGTCAGATATAGAGGCTTCTACACATAAATGTGATTATCATTACTGTTTGTAAGATTACAACTTTAGACCAAAACATGATGCTACAAATAAATATGTTTAAGACAATGTAAACAAAAACAAATAAAATGCATTAAAATCACTTAACACTAGACTTGGGGATGGAGTCATGTCCAATAATAATAATATCAATGCTAATGAAAAATTTACAGAACAGAATATGATGAGTTTATGTAGATTTAGGACTGAACATTCAAAGGTATGCTATAACCAGATATCTGAAGCACATTTACCTATGAGGCTAAATGAACAGAAAAATTGGTCAGTAGGTTGGTTAGTGAAGAGGGGATGGTTATTGGAAGCAATAGCCACAGTGTTACTAATTTGACTAATACCAAATTGATACAGCTTTGGCTAACATCCTAAGTGGCAAATCCACTCTGGCCAATTTCCAATCAGCCAAGCCAGCCAAGGTCTCTCTTCCATGGTGACTCCATGTGCCATAGTGGACTGGCAGACAATTTCTGTCTCCAGCTAAAACAGAGAAGGCTGACTCTTCTCTGTTGTAGGAACTTAATGCCAGTTCTTTGTGAATAACACCTGTGAACCTAAAGAGACAATTAGATGTAATCAGAATCCATAATTAGAAACTGATATATCAGAGACTTTCATATATAATTATTCATCTATTTATTCAGTAAACATTACTCGAGCAGCTCGGAAGCACTGACACTATCATGTAAGATCATGAAAAACAAGGAAAGACTGAGAAATTGTCACAGACCAAAGGAGACTAAGGAAATATGTCAATAAATACAGTGTGGCATCCTGGATTAGATGGGTGGATCCTGGAAGAGGAAAAGGACAGTAATGTTAAAAAAAAGTATGACGTTCTATTAATTGTAGTTTACCAATGTTGGCAAATACACCATGTTAATGTAAAATGTTAACATTTGGGGAATCACCTAAGGGAGCACATGGAACTCCAGCACAGACTGGAACCCAATCAGGTGTTGGAGGGCACCCCAGGAGAGGGGAAGCCTGCCATGAGATATCAGAATCTGACTGACTTCTGGAAGATATTTGCATGGGAGTGTTACTCTGCAGGGTTACTGGAGCCTGAGCAGGATGAGAGGAACCTACATATAGGGGGATGGCAGTATTGGCTATCAGGCACGGGATGTCAGAGGCAAGGAAGGGTGAGGAAGCAGTGATGTAGAGGGTATCCCAGCACAGCGTCAGAGTCTGAGAGGACTGGGGAGGGTTTCTACACAGGGGAAGAGGGTGGCCCAATGCGGGGCGCCAAAGCCTGGACAGGGTGAAGAAGGAATCCATGCAGGGGGGTGGCAGCAGTGGCATCCAGCCTGGAGGACTGAAGCTCAAGCCAGGGGAGTAAGGCATCCATGCAGAGGGGAGAGAAACAGCAACAGTGGCAGAAAGGTGTGTCACAGCCTGGGCAGGTGAGGAAGGTGCCCAGGAAGGACTGGGGTTTGGCTGTGACCGTGGCCCAGTGGAGGGTGTAAGAGCTCAAGCAGGGTGAACAGGTGATCTTTGCAAAAGTGAACGGTGGCAGTTGTGACTAGGGATTGCTCGTTTACAGAGAAAATGATCAAATAAGTAAATACATTAAGGATAATGGATTTAGGATTCTCACTATTAAAAAATGAAGTTAAAAATATACAAAGGGAGGAAACCAGAATGAACACCATTGTGTAGAACTGGAATTGGAGGTGCTGATGTAATCCCATGGTCTTTAATGTGTAAATAGATGCTCACAGCGATGAGTAAGATGTAAGTGTGTATATATGTATATCTAGGGTCTATGCACACATTCCCTAGTTCTGTCCACAGAAAGGGCCTAAAAGCATAATCACTCCAATAGCCATGATCACATAAAACAGCCAAATCTTGGTTTCTAAAAAGTACTGTTTTTCAGGAAAAGTACTCAGAATTACATGGAGAAATGACTGGTTCTAGGTCTGGGAAAAGGACAGTACAAAATGAACCTGGGGCACCTTTTTTGGCTGGAGTGTAAAAAAAAGTGCTCAAAGATGGGTGGGAACATATGAAGAGGACACATGCACCCACCTAGAAGGGCTCCCATTTGTCAAGTCACAGACAATTAGAGCATCAAAACATCATAAGAGTAATGGAGTACGGCATGTTGAATAAAACAAGAATCCAAGTGTCTACACTGATAGACGTACATCAATGAATAAATAGAAAGTTGATAAATAATGGGATATTTATGTAGTTTCATACATAATAACTCCCTTCAAGACACTGATTAACCACAAAAGAAAAAGGGATAATTTTACTATGGAGAAGCCTAGTAGAGTCCACTTAATCAAATGGTCAGTGTTAATATCGCTAGTAAGGGGACGAATGGAAATGATGTGTGACCTGACAGGGAACGAGAAGGACCCAGCATCATTTCAATGATATTCTACCAAAGGTGCATATCATAATCTAATAATAAAGACACAGCAGACAAACCCAAATCAAGGGACCTTCTGCAAAATAACTGGCCTGTAATCTTTCACAAATGTCAAGGTCATTAAAGTACAAGGAAGACTGAGAAATTGTTCAAACTGAAATAAACAAAAGAGACATACTATCTAAAAACAGCTACTACTTTTAAAAATCCAACTATTCTTAGAATCCTTGGAGAAACTTAATTGGGGCTTGAGGATAATATGATATGATAGTAGAAGTATGACTTCTGACTTGATAGTTATTTTGTGAATATAGAAAAGTATGTTCTTGTTTATAGAAAATGAACACCAAATAATTTAAAGGTGGTAGGACATCATGTTGGCAAATTACTCTCAAATGATTCAGGCTGGGGTAAGGAAATCCTTTATGCCATACTTACAACTTCTATTTAAACTTTATATTGTTTAGAAATCACTCTGAAAAAGTTATTGAAAGGTTTCATCACAATCTAGCACTAAGTCTCCTACCTTGCAGTCACTTTGAATATGCAAACTTTGTGCTTAATGAGTGCTTTTGACTTTTATAACTTTTTCAGCAAAAAGAACTCAGACCTATTCTTAAGAAGATAATCTGGGTCATATAATTTATAGGATAACAGTTGGCAACATGACAATCCCAGTGAGGTTTCTTACTCTTTTTTTAGCTAACTGCATCTACTTAGAAATAAAACTTTAAATATTCTGCTCTGACCTTTTTGCCTGAGAGGAGAGTTTAATTACCTGCCCAGTTTACATAAATTATGTCGCCTGTTTGTCTAAAATTGAATCCCGGGCAGAGATCAATATGGCCTCAGAAAAGCCAGAGCAAATGACTTCTCTCAAATGCCATCAAAGGTCACCAGAACCTTTCCTGCTTGGATGGGGACACATTCTGTTCGACAACCTGGAGCATATCACAGGCCTGCTGCCTGCTGCCTTGGGTACCAACCACAAGAGCATGATTGATCATCAGTTAGAGGACATTGGATACAAACTCCCTCAGGAGTCAGCTGTATGGAATTAATTGAATACCATGATGAGTCTGATTCATCATTCTCAAAAAAAAAAAAAAATAAATAAAGGAGGGGGGAAGAAATGGTACAGAACACACCCAGAGCTTGATGCATGAGGTTTTGTGGAGGTTAACTGCAGTTTAGACTCAGGATACTGATGGTCACAGACAGTGCATGTGCTATTTAGTTGCAGTTTCATAAAATTATCCAGGAAAAAAGCACCTTTGGATTTCTCTTTCATTCTATTATTCTTCCTTTTAGGAAAGAGTTATGGTGAGGGCCAACTATGTGTCTGGCTCTACTCAAATAATCATATTATAAAATATTTCATGGTAGAGGTAGAAGGAAAGTGTAAAAAGATTTTAGACAGCAAAACAATTTTCATCTGGGAGATCCAGAGGAGGTGTGAGAGGAGATAGAATTGAGAGCACAGGTTTAAGGGTATTTCTTCTGGCAGAAGAAGGAAGAGAAAAATAAGAGATTTTAAGATAGATGTGATGATGAGTGTTTGAGGAAGAGAGATAAAAAATCCCAGTTAACTGACTTCACTATTTTATATATATTAACAGCTGAGAAAAATGTGCAAATGAAAAGGTGGTAAGGTAGATGAAAAGGTAGATAAGGAGAGGGGCTCTGTGGGATACACAATCAATTGTGAATAGCAACTGTTGGGGACGTGCAGCATTCTTCAAATAAATGCGGGAAGCTTTTGTGTTAATGAAAGAAAGAACCATATTAGGGTAGGATACAGTAAATTACTGTAAACTTCTCTAACAAAAAGAACATAAAGAAATCCGTGGCTTACTGAATGAGATGTTTCTTTTTCACGCCCAGGGTTGGGTATCCAGGGTAGCTGGGGCTCTACCCCACTTAGCCCCTTAAAAACCCAAGTTTACAATGGCTTTGTCCTGTGCAACATGTGACTGCCAAGTTTGCACTATGTCACCATCCCAGTGGGAAAGAGCTTAGAAGAATTTGCATGGGAGGTTTTATGTCCAGACCCGGAGGTGAAACACATCATTTCTGCTCATATTTCATTAGCTAGAATTCAGTTCCATGGCCCACACTGATGTGGGTGAACAGCAAGCAGTCTCTGTGAAGAGACCTCTGACTCTACTCTAAGGGGTTAGGACTAATTGTTAATATGTCAGACCTCTTAAAGCTTAGAAAGTTCTTCCCCAAAGACAGGAACGAAGACAGACAACACTAAATTATTCATGGTATAAGCTTCAAAGTCTGTAGAACATCAAGGGCCACAGGCTTGCTGGAGCTCTCCTTGGTGCTGAACCCTGGATAGCTGCCTGGATCCTTCCAATACAAATATGATTCCTATAGAAAAGGGTAAGGAGCACCATGATGCATTGACCTTGAGGTGTTATGTAAAAAGTAATATTGCTGCCCATACAGGAAATTCCCTCTAACACTTTAATGTTTGTCCATTTGTAGAGAATGGTTGAATCAAGGAGTGAAAGGAGTCTTGGACTGAGAATTAAATAATCTAGGATATGGTACAGATTTTGTCACTAATTCTCTGATGATCTAGCCAGGATGCGTCTTTCCTCTGCTTCTCAATTTTCCCTCTCTTAAATGCTGATAATCATCTCAATGGATCTTGTAAATTGTCCTAGTTCAAAATTAAATGTGTAGTAATTTCTCTTTAGAGTTGACAATGTCTTCTTGCCTCTTTAGTCTCATGAAGCAAGAGGCCCAGGTAAGTGTTCAGCAGTCAAGTATTCTCAAACATACATCTGGAAAGCAATCTAATTCCTTTGTAGAATGTAGTTTGGTACAGGGCCTTAAGTAAGCTCATGCTGAAGGAAATGTGAGAAATCTAGGTGTCTTCAGAGAATTATATTTAATAGAGAAAATTAAAAGCAATCCAAATGTCCAAATTCAATAGGAATATTAAATACAAGGAATATATGCTGTCATTAAAAATAGGGTTTTTAAAGTTTAGTTAACATAATGAATATTGAGGAGTCATTAAAATGTTTGATTAATTATTTAAGATAATGGGAATATGCCATAGTTTTCTTCTCTAAAAATGTCAGGCCCTCCCAATACATTCTTCTATTTCCCTTTAGCTCCTATTACCACTTGAAATCTATATATTTCACTAATCATGGTTTTTTTTTTGTCTCTTCAAATTGGGATGTATGCTTCATAAGGGCCCTAATATTTTTGTCTTTTTTGTCCCTTGCATTAAACCCATTTGTTAGATAATTACTTGACGGATAGTTAGCATTCAATAAGTCTTTGCTGAATGAATAAATTTAATGTCAAGTGGAAAAGCAGATAAACTTAGATATAGAGCATGATGATTCTAATTTTACAAAACTAAATATATGTGTGTATGTGAATCTGAATATGCCTAGAATATTTATCATAAATTTATTTCATCTTGAAATGCAAAAGTATAAAAGAGGTATAAAAATCACTCTTTTTTTAAAAAACTCAGGTGATTTTGACTTTAAATTCAATATGATTATTTGTGAGGTTTAGGGGTGTGTGTAATAATGTTATGTTGATAATTCTTGGTCCCTTCTTTCTGTTGTGTGGCAGTCCTAAATCTTTCCAATTTTCTTTATCTCTACTGCTTCCTCTGTAAGTCTAAGCTTCCACCATCATCTCTCACTTGAACTGCCGCAAAGTCTTTTAACAGATCACTCTGTCATCACTCTTGATCCTACAGTTCACTCTTCATATAGATTTACAATTTAAAACTATAAAATTGATCCTGTCATTCTCCTATTAAAATCCCTCAACAGCTTTCCTTCACACCCAGAATAAAATACAAACTCCTTATTAACCATGGCCTAAAGACTCTGGCCAAATTCCCCAACGTCATCTCTTGCTCAGCCCTCCCACACTCACCTCACTTTATTATACTTTTTTCCTTGTCCCCAAACCGTAAAAATCTCAGGCTTCTCTCAAACCTTTGTACTGGGCTTACCTCTACCTGAAATGCTTCTCCCTCAGATTATTTCAAGCTGGTTACTTCCCATTTTCTAAGCCTCTGATCAATATTACTTCTCAGCGAGTTCTCCAGGACAACCCACCCACCCACTCCAGTTCCACATGAGTCGCTGCCCTTCTTCTGCCTCACTGTATTAAAATTAAACATCTATCTTTGTACAAAATTGTGTACTTATGGCATGCATATGTTCCTTCTCTAAAAATTAAGCTCCCCTGGAGCCAGAAAATTATCTGCCTTCTCCCCTATATTCCCAAAACATATCAGGGTCCTAGATACATGGAGTTACTCAACAATAATTTGTTCAGTGAATGAATGAGTGATTCTGACTTGGGCTCATATCTGCTCCAACGTGTGATATTTCTCCTATTCCATCCTTAGTATCTTTCATTCTGGTTCCTGCTGATTAACTTCATTTTGGCTCCTTGACTTTACTTTCCTAAGATTTTTTTCAGCCTTATTGAATTATAACTGACAAAACTGTAATATTCTTAAAGTATACAATGTAATGATTTGATACACATACGCATGTGAAAGGATTTCCCCCAACTAGTTGATTGTCATATCCATTACCTTATATATTAATCTTCTTTTTATATTTTTGGTGAGAACACTTAAATTCTACTCTGTTTCAATTTCAATTACGCAAGACAATATTATCAACTATGATCACCAGGTTATGCACTGGATCCTCAGACCTTATCCATCTTGTAATTGAAAGTTTATACCCTTTTACCAGACTCTCCCTATTTCCACAACCCCACCTCCAGCCCCTGGCAACCACTTTCTACTCTGTTTCTTTGAATTTCTTTTCTTTTCTTTTTTTTTTTGGATTCCACTTAATAAGTGATATCATGCAGTATTTGTCTCTTCTTTATCTAGTTTACTTCACTTAAGCATAATGCCCTAAAGGTCCATCCATGTCATGGCCAATGACAAGATTTCCTTCTTTTTCATGGCTGAATAATATTCACATCTTCTTTATTCATTCATTCATGGGCATTTTTGTTGTTTTCATATCTTGGTTATCATGAATAATGATACAATGAACATGGAAGTACAGATAACTCTTCAATAGCCTGTTTTCATTACCTTAGGATATATACCCAGAAACGGAGTTGCTGGATCATGTGGTGGTTCTATCTTTAAGTTTTTGAAGAACCTCCATACTGGTTTCCATCAGAGGTGCACCAATTCACATTCTCTCCAAGAGTGCACAAGAGTTCCCTATTTTCTACAACCTTGCCAATAATTGCTATATTTTGTCTTTTGATGGAAGCCATTTGAAGACATGTGGGGTGATATCTCATTGCGGTTTTGATTTGCATTTCCATGATGATTAGTGATGATGAGCACCTTCTCCTGTATCTACTGGCCATTTGTGTGTCTTCTTTGGAAAAAATGTCTATTTACTTTACCTGCCTATTTTTCAATCAGATGGACTAGAGTTTTTTGCAATTGAGTTGCATGGATTCTTTGTGTATTTTGGATACTGATCCCTTATCAAATATATAATTTGCAAATATTTTCCATATACACTGGTTCCTCTCTAAATCACATGAATATTCCACCTTTTACTTTCATAAAATTTTGAAGCAAGTCTTGGACTTCAAACGACAAAGGTGTGGGTAAAGACATGAGCAGAGGACATTCCAGGGAAAGGACGTGTATGAGAAATGGGAGACAGAAAGGTAAGGGGTTCAATGATGTTCATTAAAATCTATTGTAAAGTCTATTGTCATCATACTAATCAGAAATCTTATGTTAATAAACTACAGACGAAAGTGTTTTAAGCCAAAAAGGAAACTTATTGCCTCATCTTACAAGAAAATTCAAGAGAATAATGGCTTCAGGCATTGGCACATTCAGGTGATCAAAGAATGTTATCAGAAATGTTTTTCTTTAATCTTTCATGTCTGTTTTTTCGTGTGTGTTGGCATTTTTGAAGTAGTCTTTCTTCAGGTAGAAATGACCAGCAATAATTTCAGCTTAAATCCTAATAGCTTAGCAATATGAGCAAATTGATATCAACTCTTTCCTAATAGCTACAAAAAAACTTCAAAAGGTTTCTGCTAGTCAGTTGTATTAGTTACCTATTGCTTCATAGCCAGTTATCCTGGAACTCATCATTAAGGACAATGATAATTTATCATTGCTCATGAGTCTGCAGGTGGGATTGGTGGTTCTGTTAGTCTCAGCTGAGCTCATTGGTGCATCTGAAGTCAGCTGTGCGATAGTTGGCACTGTGGATCTTGTGGGCTCTCTACATTTTTGGGCAATGGCAGACTAGCTGTTCTAGAATAACTTTAGCTAGAACAACCAGGCTCTCCTCTATGTGTCTCTCATCCTCCAAAAACAGCCCAGACTTTTCCCACGGCAGTTGGGCTGTTCCAAGAGAGAGGGTGGAAATTCATAAGCCAACATGAGGTCTAGACTTGGAATTAGTACATACCACTTCTGCTGCAAGCCATTGGTCAGACTAAGTCACAAGGCCATTCCATACTGAAAGGGCTGGGAGGAACTTAAGAGATTTAAAGTCACATTGCAAAGAACATGGATACCAGGAGGTAAAAAAAACTGAGGTCATTTTTGCAATCAATCTCGTACTGAACTTGGGTCCAAGGCCCGTCATTAAATTAGTTGCTATGAACCAAGTGTGAACAGAAAGCTTAGAAGTGATAGTTCCTAAGGGAAAAGTGAAGTGCTGTTCCCATAAGAAGTGATGATGACAAAGCAAACTCAGCTGTTTTCCACGACATGGATGTACGAGCAGGACGTCGGTTTGTCATACTGCTTTAGAGCATAAGGTTTGGATTCAGACTGTTGATGTTGGAATCATAGCACTGCCACTTCCTATGTGTGTTTAAAACATTACTTAACCTCGCAAGTCCCAGTTTTCTCATCTGTAGGATGGAAACAATCACAGCTTTTCCCTCATGGAGGTCTTTTGAGGATTAAACCAGACAATACAAGCTAAGTGCTTAGAAGAGAATCTGGCACTTAGTAAGTGTTCAGTAAATTTTAGCTGTTTTGTATTATTCTTTGGCATAAGCAAGGTTTTGAAAAATTATGACAAAAAGAGGGACTTGTCAGGAACATCATTTAAAAGAAAGAAGTTTGGCTTTCTTTACCATGATGGAGGGAGAGTCCTCCCTCTCATCTCCACTATACTTGCCTAACTGAGTTCAGTTTGTAGTATCATGTTAAAGCTCCAGGGGAAAAATATCCTTCCATAAAGAAATTTAGGTAAATTTCAGGCTTAAGAAAACAAAAGGTACCAATGTAAGCCGGTGGCAAGGGCACAAAACTGTGTCAGCATGGTTCCAAGGCAATACTGCAGTCTGTCATCAATTATTAGACAAGGTCAATATTTGTGGCACAGAGGAGCATTTTAGCATATTTTATTTATGCCAATGGTTGTAATAGGTTCTCCATCCTTTAATACAGAGCTGCAAGAGTAGAATCCTATTAACAAGAAAACTGCTTGGCACAGGAAATAGGAGAGCTTCTTTTCCAGGAAATTGTTTGTCTCACTCTCTCTCTCTCTCTCTATCATCTTATGTCTACACAAGAAAAGAATCTCCAGTACATCTATAATTACTGTGCTTCCTCATGCCTCATACTATGGAGAAGGTACTGGAGGGAAGGTGAAAGAAGGTTCTAGGAAAAAAGAAATATTGATTCTGGCCCTCAGGAAGCATACAATCTGGCTGAGTAAACACAATTTCAAGTGTGAAGCAGGGAGGAAAATGGACTATATTAACAAACACTGTAACATGGAATAGAGACAGATATTTTGTGGCTAAGTATGGAAGAGAGATGATCAGTATGAGCTACAAAATCATGATGGGCAGAACCTAGGGTAAAACATTTCTCCCCAAATTTGAGAGATGGATGGATGGGGCAAGGGGAAGTAAGAGGTGGTATTTTCAAGTTGGCAAGTCTAGGAAGAAAACAGCATAGAGGTGACGGTGAGTCAGGTGCATTTGGAGATGCAGGAAATTCATTCAACAGGAACTCACTTGGGTTAGGGGAGGTGAAAAGAACTGAGTCTTCAAGATATGACCCTCCCGCTCCTTAAATCATGAGAAAACATGATTGCCAAGATGAAGTCATTAAACTTGATTTTATAAGCAATATGGAGCCTCTGTTGGTCTAAATCACTTTTCCATTAAGTCAACCAATAGTAATATCAACATTATATTGAATGCCTACTGTGTGCCAGTCCTGTGCTACAAACAACGGGGGTGTAGAGATGGACAGGCTGATGCCCTTTTTCTAAGGCACCACTGGGGGGCTGAGACACACACACACACAAACCTCTACTACAATCTGTAACATTTTAATAGCATTAAGAGAGGTGCAAATGGCCATACACAGGTTAGATAACCTTGGACAGCAGGAAAGAAAACATATACATGAGTGTCAAGGGTTGAAACTTTCAGTAGAGTGAACGCAACTGATATCTCTGGTATATCAAGCAGTTGTTGATTTCTTGGCTTAGCTGGAAAACTCTGGTGCTTCATTCTTCATGTCATGTCTCAGAAACTCAGCCAGCCAGTCACCCAGGTAAAAGCACCCACCCTACTCCCTGGGGGTTGTTCTGGCCCCATTTACCTGTCAGCCAGGACTCCCCTTAGCAGCTGCCACCCCCTAGCTCTGAGAGCCTAACATGGAAGGTGCTCAGGGGAAGGGAAATTTCTAGCTCTTAGGAAACAGAGAGGTGTTCCTCACCCACTTGGAGCTCTGGCTTCAAGCTAAAAGGTGAACAGCACCTGGCAGACTGTACCTGTCCTAATTCCATCCATTGAGTCTTTGCTTTCCTCCTGGAGAGAGAGAATGGCATGCAGAACCTGGAGATCCTCTCTGAAAGCTCTTCAGCAGAAAACCACTGGGGTGTAAATACCCTCCCCACCCGTCTTCCCACATTTTAAATAATAGTAGCTGGCAGGGACTAAGGGGCTTCTTGTGTGCCTGACTAAGCTTTTAACATATAATGCACAGTCCTTACAAAACCTCTGTGAGGTGGGTATCATTAACACCGTTTTACAGGCGAGATTAAATAGAGGTTAAATAAGGTGCCTAAAGTCACTTATCTAGTAACCACTTGGATCTAGCGTGCCAGTGAAGATGTGTGGAAGCTCAATCTTGGGAAATGGTGCACATCTTTCTAAACTGACTCCAACAGAGTGTCCATATTAATCGTTTCTTGCCCCTGAAGCAGGAGAATACATCTCCCCTAAGGACTGTTTTGTACTGTAGGAGACGTTCAATAAATGTTCAATGAATAGGTAGGTTAATTTGTAACTATGTGTTTTATATATCCAGAAAGGTTCCTATTTATCTATCAGAATGCACGTATCAATATGCAGTGTGCCGTGTGTAAATTCTAAAATGATGCCTATAGGTAATTGACTATTATTCTGTCTACTAGTACATGATAAGCTGTGCGAGGGTAACAATGTGCCTAGTTACTGCTGCATGACACCGCCTAGTAAAGTGTTCGACTCATAATATTATATATGAGTTGAATTACAGTATAAATGCATATCTTTACCTATTAAGGAATACACACTTGAATATTTTACTTAAATATGTCTACTTATATACATATCACATGACATACGACGCTAGTCTTTCAAATCTCTGTCATCATTTCTCAATGAGCTAAGCATTCCTCTAGGGTCTGTCCTTGGAATGATCTACATTCAACATCAAGGAAAGTGAACACAACGAGATCTGGAGAGTGACAGTCCAACTACTCTGGGAAAGTTTGATTCAATAGGAAAATATCTATTTCTGAGTCTTTTCTGCATCAACTTGTTGATGGTTAGTGTGAGGGAAACACAAAAGCAGGAAATATTTCCTACCTTTTAAGCCATTACTGTGATTGGGGGTAATGCACCCTACCCATTAAACAAACAGCGGATAGCACAAAGTGCTGTGGGATCATGTCCGTGTGGTCCATGCGAAGAGCACGTGCTGTGATAGTTCACTGACAACCACAGAGATTAGAAAACATACGGCGCTTTTAATGGTTATGACCAGGCGGGGCATTAGTTCTGAATGTCAAAAGATTAGTATCATTAAAAAATGAATGAAAAGGAGAGGCAAGGGACAAAAGTCAGAATTCACAGAGATTGGAACCAGGTACATTGCACTCCTCCTCTCAGTCCCTGCTCCCTCCCCACTTTCTGTCTGACCTCATCAATTCTCAGTATCCCCAACTGTAAAATAGGAATTTCAATAGTAGCCACTGCATATGGTTACCACAAAACCTAAGTAAAGTGGTTAACACAGTGCCTGCCACAAAGTAACAATTCAATACATGTTAGAGCTATTAGCTTCTCTTATTATAATATGGGAAGTCATAGAGTCAGAATACTAGAGCTGGAAAAGATAGGGCACTTCTCACCAAATCTAACTCAGTAAAATCTAGAGGGAGTTTCTCTTCTAGCCACCATTTGTAAAAGCAAGCTGTTACAATATAGGGTCTCCTGAATAAGGGAAAAGGCATGAATACAATTATCTGGACTCCTTGGTTTATGGAGAAGGGAAAAAATTAAGTGATAGCCAGGTTAATAGGTATAAGTAAGATGTAGACTGCAAACATCTTAGGTTTGCAAGGCAATCTCCTGTCTCACAGCACCTGAGCCATGTTATCTTCCTTCCTGCCACAGGACCTTTGTACATGCTATTCTCTCTGCCTACGACACTCTTTGTCCACTTCTTCCCTGGAACAACTCTCACTTACCCTTTAGAGCTCAGCTCAAATATTCCACCCTCAGGGACACCTTCCCCACTTGGCCCATCCAGTGTCACCCGAGGCTGAGTCAGGTTTAGGTCTCTCTCCACAGGTTTTCACAGCTCTATTTTAACTTGCAGTAATGGCTGCTCATTGGATTAATTAATCAATTAATCAATTAATTACACTGTGTGTTTATCTATCTTATGGTTGTCTTTTGGACAAAGCTGAAATCTCCGTGTGAGAGAGAGAACAGCATTCTCAGCACTAAATGGTCAATGTAACACATGGTGTCTAAAGTAGGGAGCAAGAAATATTTCTGGAAGACAGGAAAGGAGGGGGAGGAAGAGAGAACAGAGGTTCACTGACTCAATTAAACTATATTGTAACCATTGGTTTATGCTTTTCCAAACAGCCTTTAAGCCTTTTGATTCAGGGACAGTTTCTTATTTATATTTATAGCCCTAAAACCCACAATAGCTGGCATATAAAAATCACTAAATAGCTATTGAAAGGATAAGCATTGAGCCTGGCTTCTTACATTTCCACCTCTTTCCCCATTGTTGAGGAAAGGACTATTTCCAGAGTGGGTCCTCTAGTGGAGGTCAAATGACTCCAACTCAAGCACGGAGGTGACTGATCCACGTGGTAGAACCAGAATGCAAAGGGGACCAAATTGACTTGTGTCGGTTTCTTCAACTTGGTGCTTCTTATACTCCTGTGATGAAGAACCAGTTGCTTTGTTTGTTTTCTTGTTTATTCGTTTTGTTTTGTTTTTTTTTAGTTTTCAAACCATCACAGATGATGCAGGGTCCCATTCCTGGTGTAGGTATCATGGCAGCATCAAATTGCCATGAAAGTCTCTAAATGCTCCCCTTCAGTTTCTGCACTTTTCTCATCAGCATCAATCCACAGACTCTACTTTGAGCAGCACAGCTCTACCATACTGCTTTCTAGAGCTCAAGCTGCCTACAATGGTTAATAGGTTTTAGGTTTTATGTGTCCATAACCTATCTGGAAGAAACATACTATATTTTCCCAAGATACAAGTTGGCAAACTGCCAGCAGATGAATTGTGGTGTTTTCAGTCAAACTTCCTCAACTCAAAGGCAAGACTGAGCAGGACAAAGTAACCTAGGTGAGCATACAAGCAAGTCTCTGGTTGTTCTCCTACAAAATATATCTTTGTTTTAAAGGAGTGATATAAATTATTTGTCTGTTCATTACTAGAATATATAGATGATACATCACAATTTAGAGCAAGATTTATAGAAATATGAACACCTAGGTACAGGATGGTAGTTTTTTCATATACCAAACTCCAATTATCATCAATCATAGCTTAATCAAGCTTTGATTCTTGCATTATCTCATTCATTCTTCATATGAGCCAGGCTTTGTGTGGTAAACAACTTCTACTTCCCTATGCAGAGGGCAGACCCATCTATCTATGCGAGCCTCATCCAGTCCCTTGGGCAATATTTTAGATTACAGAAATCCCTCTATTCCATGAGACTCAATGTATCTTGATTTGACTGCGCACAACCCATCAAAGACAGGAAATCTTTCCTAGTTGAGTCCTCCTTTTTCTTTTTTTTTTTTTTTTTTTTTTGAGGTAAGACACCTCTTTCTTCCCCCTTGCAATTTTTTGCTTTCTTTCTGCCCCACGGAAAGAATATAACTTCATGTGAAAACATCAGGATAGAATGCTCTTTGGAGTTCAGCCAGAAAATGAAACAAAACAAAAACAAAACTCAAGGATAGTCTTGTTCCAATTGAGAAGAAAAATGCCTTGGCAATGAGTTTTTATGTCACCACACTCTTTTAATCATCCCCCCTTTGTTGAAGAATGTCTCATTATCACTCTGAGTACTCTTCATGAGAACGCCACCCCAGCAGTTTTCATAATCTGTTTTGATTCCTTAGAATCCATTGGTTTTTCTCATATAGGGAATGATTCTTTTTATCTTTTTTATTTCTCTCGAATGTTTAAAAATGCATTTCAGCAAAGTGAAGGACATACAGCCTTTATGCACTGTGGTTTGTTTCTTTCACACTGGTTGTCTGTTGGGTTTTATGGGTGTGTTTAAGTAGGAGACTGTCGTAGGCTGGAACAAGATTTCTGAGCAAGACAAAAGGAGAAGACCTAGGTCCAGAGAGTAAAGATGGGGAGCAAAGCCAGTGGTCAAGCCCATGTTGACCAACCAGATTTAGCTGAGATATTAGAGAAATAGAAAGGAAACTGACTTGATGAATTTCTCTCTGAAGAAATTCTGTATCTCACTCTTATCCACCAGAGTGGCTCCAGTTCAATCAAATTCCTTTCACATACCTGCAGAGACAGTGGAGGATTTCTGAGGTTTCAGAAGCACCAGGAAGCAGCTTCGAGTTGTTTGCAAAACATTTTGAGATGTCCAAGTGCCACTGAAGCACCAGTGTGTTCCCCACTTTTCGTTTAAGAAAGATTCAAGACTTTGTAAAATTGCTAAGACTCCAAAGTGTCATATAATCTATCGGGTTCCCATTTAAAGTTGGTGCCTCGTGATCAAAACATTCCCACCTGAGACCTCGTGTGATGCTGTCAGAGGAGAGCAGCATACATGTTGAAGGGGAGAAGGGGTTAAGAGGTCAGATGTGTAAACCACGTGCAAAGTATTATGCAAGGTTGCTGTAAAATATTATCTCATCATTTTGCCATGATGATCCTGTGAGCGGTTATCATAGCCTTTTATGATGACGAAAGTGAGACTTGGACAGAGTAAGTCACTTGCTCGGGTCACAAAGTAAAGCTGGAGTGCTCTCTGAACTCCAAGTTGGGCACCTGACCTTAACTCCCTAGGGATTTTATCCAGTCTGAGTATTTGCATTCCATTTATATATGGTTTGTTCTCAGGATCTCAGTGATCTTTCTAAGTGTGCATCATATTTTATCATCTTCCTACTTAAAACATTTCCAATATTTGGAGAAAACTGTAATTCGGAAAGACATATGCACCCCAGTGTTCCCAGAAGCACTATTTACAATAGCCAAGACATGGAAGCAACCTAAATGTCCACTGACAGATGACTGGATAAAGCCAATGTGGTATGTGTGTGTGTGTGTGCACACACACACCCATATATATATATATAAGGGTGTGTGTGTGTATGTATGTGTGTGTATATATACATACACACACATATATACACAATGGAATATTACTTAGCCATAAAAATTGAAATAATGCCATTTGCAGCAACATGCAAGGACCTAGAGATTACCACATTAAGTGAAGTAAGTCAGACAGAGAAAGACAAATATCATATGATGTTACTTACATGTGGAATCTATAAAAATACAAATTTTATTTACAAACCAGAAACAGATTCATGGACATAGAAAACAAACCGTTTTTACCAGGGATGAAAGTGGTGGACGAAGGATAAAACAGGAGCTTGGGATTAACAGATAAATATTACTACATATAAAATAGATAAATAACAAGGACCTACTGTATAGCACAAGGAACTATATTCAATTTCTTGTAATGAGCTGTAATGGAAAAGAATCTGAAAAAAATATATATGTATGTATATGTATAACTGGATCACTTTGCTGTACACATGAAACTAACATTGTAAATCAACTACACTTCAATAAAAAATAAGAAAAACATCACAACGTCTTCCTGTACCTCCACAAAACCTTAGCAGCACTCATGAGGCCCAGGTGACCTTGCCACTAGTGACCTCTCTTAATGCATCCTCCTCCATTCCGCCCCTTGTTCACTACAGTCCAGCAACCCTGACCTCTTCCCATCATTTAAACGCACCCTCTCTTCCAACCAATCTTTCTTCATAAAATCGGCCAGTGCCAGAAAGTATCTTGTTTGCTGCTGTTTATTCTCAAGACACTTCTTTCAAATATAAGTTTCTTGAGGGCAGACTCTTTGTCTCTATTCATACTCAATAATAACGGTCATCACAGAGTAGAAGATCAGTCTCCGCTGGCAGAGTTTCCACCTCAGATTGGTTGTATACACTGTTCCCCTGCTGGAATGCTCTTGTTTATATTTGCATGACTAACTCCCATTCATCCACCCGCTTTCACCTTAAATGTCATTTCTTTGGGAGACCTTCCTGGTTCTCCAACCAAGACAGCTCCTGTTTTATGTTCCCATAACCCCCCTTACTCGCAGTACTTACCAACATAGATCACTATGGGTGAGTGATGGTACCTCTAAGCGACTCTTCAAGTGTGATAGCTGCTCCTGTGGTCTGGTAGAGATGGCCACTGGCTTCTTATGGTACATATCTCATGATGGTACTCTGATTTGCATGTGGCTCCTCCTCTGGACAGAAAGCACTATAAGAAAGGAACCATGTCTGTTTTATTCCATGGAGAACCTGCTGGGCCTATCAAAGGGCTTGGCTTAGAGTAGATGTTCAATAAATCTGGAAATAAGTGAAGAATGAATGAACAAGTGAGAACAGAGGTGGCAAATTCACAGAACAATGGGACGATTGCCTCCCAGCAACCTTAAAGTAAGTCTTCAGTTGCAGATGCAATCATCTGAGTGGAGATTACAGGTCAGGAAGGACAGTGTTCAGAAGGAGAGTGTTCAAAGTAGCAGAGATGAAGGATGAGGTTAGAGCCAAAGGGCAAAGAAGGTATGCCATGAGCACAATGACAATTATCTGTAGGATGCTTGTAGAATCTCCACGTGTGGAAAAGAGACAAAAGCAGAAGGCCAGAAACAAAAGATAAAAAGGACAAAGAACGAAAAGATGGAAAGAGGTGTCAGACTGGAGAGGCATAGAAGGAGGGGAGGTCAAAGGTTGGGGAGAAGATACAGAGAGCAGGTAGAAGCGAAGTGCCTCATTAAACCAGAGTGGGATCTTACAGACTTCGTGTGCCCAACACAACTCACAGGAACTAAATTTTCATGCTGCTCTTTCTATTGGGATTTTTTTAACCATGTGAGAAACCTCTAAGCTACTCTTCAAGTGTGATAGCTGCTACTGTGGTCCAGCAGAGATGGCCGCTGGCTTCTTATGGAATGTATCCTTCCTTCCTCCTTCATAACAGCAACACCCTCAAGGCAAAAAATTACATTTCCCAAGCTCCCTTGCAGAGGAATGGCCAACGATAGGTCAGGCAAAGCATTTAGGTGGAAATTCCAGTGCAGCTCCTCAAACATGAGCTGGACCAAGTAGGAAGTAAGGTCCCATTGCTTTTCTTCACCTTTCGTCTTTCCTTCTAAGTGGCTTGATGGTTGGAGCTCCAGCTGGCATGTTGAGCCATGAGGCAGCCTTGAGATACAAATAGGTGCTAAGGAAGGTTAGGTAGGAAAGAAGGAGTCTAGACCTCTGACATCCTTGCAGTCACTCTGTCTACCTTGGACTTGATTTATGTGCATTCAAATGAAAGTCTCACGTGTCAGGTCACTATTTGGGAATTTTTCATATATGCAGCCATACCTGATTCCAATGGATGCATGAAGTGAATAAAATTTGGCTCACCTACCATTCTTAATGCAAAATCACATTCACAGAGCAGTGAAAAAGAGCAGCCGGTGATATCAAATAGATTACTTGTTGTTTGCCCTTCAGCAAGAGTCTTAACATCCCTCAGCCTCTGCTTCTTCCTCTGTCAGTTATAGTTAATAATTCCCTTGCAGGGCTTTTGTAAGGATTAGATCAAAGTATAGAATGTGCCTTGCTCAAATTAGTAGCTCAATAGTTACTGCAATGGTACAAAATTTCATTTTCTGGAAATAAGTCAATGTTCATTTATTTATTCAATCAATATTTTAAACAGTTATTTTGGCGCTGAGCAGGCAGAATTAGTCAGGTTTATTAAATAAATCTGATTGGCCTAGGCCAGACATTTTGGGAGATGCCACTGGTAGTTGGTAAACGGGGAAGAAAGAAGCAAATAGCCAAAACATAGTTTTTATATTTTTAATACAATTTCATGTTTGCTAATTTAGCCATAAAACTGAAGGTATTGCCCCCAGCCCCACTCCTCGACACCTCTACCTGCTGTTGCTCGTCTCAGTTCCCAGTTTCATTAATTACAGCTTCCTTTGATGTTTACTTTAACCTTAGTTTCAAAACCTTGGTAAAATTGATGTTTTGGAGCTGAGTTCTTTGTTGTGGGGGCTGCCCCATGAGGGCATTATAGAATGTTTAGCAGCATCCTTGGCCTCTTCCCATAGATACCAGTAGCACCGCCCACAAATCCTGACAATAAAATATGTGTGCAGACATTGTCAAGTATCCCCTGGGGGGCAAAACTGCCTCCAGTGAGAATCAACACAAGGAATGAAGCTGCCCCCACACAAGGAGGTGAGGTGTGGCACTGGGGCTGTGTGCTTTGCACTGAGGTTCAACTTCACTGAGGACTAGCCCTGACTCACAGGTGTGTAACCGCAGAGCCCAGTTCTTCCCTCGCAGCCTCCGCAGGATGCCTTCCTTGGACCTGTTGATTTTTTTTCCATAAAGGGCATCTTAGACCATTGTCTTTGATGTGAGTTGCAAATCCGCCCCACAACCTGCCCACTTTCATTTTGCTCCCTCTCCACCTTGCTTGCAACTACCTGCCAGCCCCAGTGTCCCACCCTCAGCTCCTGGACCATGCCGGGCTCATCTTCCTCCCCAAGGCTTCCCGTGCCTTGCCCTGGACCCACCTCCCCCTTTGCTGAGCTAACTCACACTCCCACACACAACATTAGGACTCGCCGTTGCAAGATTTCCTGGCACTCAGTACTTCCATTTCACAGCACTTCTTATAATCGGAATTAATGCCTTGAAAGATAGTTGCTAAAGTCCAGTTACCCTGCTCAGTTTTCAGCCTTGCTGTGGGCAGGACCCACATCTGAAATGTCTCGCACACTATTCCCAGTATCTTGCCCATCACCGGGCAGGAAGCAGAGACACCATGCATGCTAAATAGTTGGAAAACTAACTTTATGAGCAAAAGATTTTTAAGTAGAAGCAAATGTCTTTATAGAAGACAAAGAACTTACTACCCTTATCACCCTATGTCTTTTTAAAGAGCCACCTTATGTCAAAGAGAGATCTAAGCGTATGCAGAGCTGACAATTGCCAATCTTCCTTCTGTCAACCCCTCTTTTTTGTTCTACAAATTGAATTGATGGGAAAAGATCAGAGACAGAAACACATCTGTCAAGTCCTGGGACTATTACAATGCAGTGCAAGTTTTGGAAGCTTCTGGAAGTGAGCCATCTTGAAATTCACAATACATTCGTCTTAAATGTCCATCATTCGGGTTCTCTCTAAATTGGAATGTTTAAAAAACAAAAATTCACCGTTTAGAGGTATTACTTAACACTTGATGTTTTCCAAGAGTTCTGTGATGTTCCATTAATAACATCAAGCAAAATACTTCTAGGAAATTCTGTGTGAAATTTTTGTTTCAAAACAAAAGATCACAAACTGGGATATTCAAGGTTATATCCAGCCAAGAGGATGTTTTGTTGGTGTTAACTTTAACCAGATGGAGACTGTCCCAAGAATGGTAAAATCTGTTGCCAACATAAAACAAAACAAAACAAAACAAAACCCCAAAAGAGTCCACATGAAGGCCTAGATTTCCAGTTTTTCACAGAAAATCAGTAGACCTAACAATACTGGCACTACCGTCCCTCATGCCAACACTTGGCTAGACTGGAGTGTAGTTACTGCCATTTAACAAAACCAGCGCCCCGTTCTACTAACGCCAGAGCTTCTGCTTGTTACCACCTGACCCTTACACACAACCCCCATTTTCTACCTTGCCTTGTTCTTATCAATATGAGGAGTCCATATTGCTAATATTTATCTCTGATATTAAAAGTCATGCAAATATGAACTTTGGATACAGAAACATGCATAGAAGGAAGATGATGTGAAGAGATACAGAGAGAAGATGGCCACTTACAAGCCAAGGAGAGAGACCAGGAACATATTCTCAGAAGGATCCAACACTGCCGACACCATGACCTTGGACTTCAAGCCTTCAGAGCTATGAGACCATAATTTCTTTTGTTTAAGCCACTCCATCTGTGGTACTTTGTTACAACAGGCAACAAACTAATGCACTTGTCATTCATTTGTTGACTAAAACAGTGGCTTCCACACACTTACTCGTTACTAAAAATAGAAATACACATTTTACGGAGTATCAAGATAATTCCATCTCTCCTCTAAGAGACTTTCAGTCTATTGAGAGTGAAAAAGCCACATTATTTACATAACTATAAAGTAGAAAGAGATAAACACATTGTGAAATTCCTGTTGCTCTTTGAAAGTAGCTAAAGGGTTTAAGAGGATACCAGTTGTCCAGACCTTGCTATAAGGGCTCATTATGATGAGACTCAATAAAATGCTCTTAAAAGAAAGAAGTAAGCTAGAGAGAGAGAGAGAAAAATACCATATGACATCACTCATACGTGGAATCTGAAAAAAAAAGGACACAAATGAACTTGTTTACAAAACAGAAACAGACTCAAAGACATAGAAAACAAACTTATGTCTACTGGGTGGGGGGAGGCGGTGGGGGAAGAGGGTAGGAAGGGATAAAATGGGAGTTCGAGATTTGCAGATACTAACTACTCTATATAAAACAGGTAAGTAACAAGTTTATACTGTACAGGACAGGGAACTCTATTCAATATCTGTAGTAACCGATAATGAAAAAGAATATGAAAACAAATATATGTATGTATATGTATGACTGAAATATGATGCTGTGCACCAGAAATTGACACAACATTGTAAACTGAATATAATTCAATGAAAAAAAATGTTTTAAGTAAAAGAGTACAATTTATTGTTTGTTTTAGTGGACAATGCAGGAAGTTGTAGTGCCACCACTTCCGTCCTGCCCCAGTCTTCCACCTCTTTTCAGAGGCTGGCGGATCCTCCTTGTCTTAATGTTCTCCTACGTGGTGGATGCAGCTGGTGACAGATGTTAGTGAACTTGTTCTCAGTCCACAACCTGCTGCTGGTGAGTCCTCAGCGACAGTGCTTATCCTTAGCAAGACCAAAAAAAATCAAGTGAGTTTTCCCATATCGCCCAATTAGTAGGATGAGCACTGCAGGAAGCCTGGTTATAACCGAGGCTAAATCCCTGCACTCCAAAACCTCCTGTTACTGGAATCAGAAAACCGATCCTCAGTTGTCCATCTCCTCCAAGGTTGTTTCATCAAAATCAGGGTCTCATTTCCCATTTCCTCACTTACATCTGTGACCAGCTTCTTAGAATTAGCATTGAATCATCATTGGCTCGCTTATTCATTTAGAAAGATGATTCACTTTCTTATCAGAGTATGAAAGTTTATCGGCTGGCAGTCATTTGCTTTTCCCCCTCAAATTCCCAGACATAATCACAAATAATGTCACTTGCTTAATTAAAGTCTGCTCAGCCTCTCATGGTGGGCAGTGACCATGTCTGCCAACGGTCTATGTACATTCCTAGCACGAAGCCGATACAGCAAGTGATTGTTGAATGGATGAAATAATTTTATGAACCAAACGTTTTTCAGTGTGAAAAGTTTTTCATTGTTAATAAATTAGTTTTATAGACTGCAGAGGATTATGCTACTTAAGAGGGTGAAAAAAATTACTTCCTGCCAAGATGATCATGAAAAGCTTTGTGGAGGAGGTAGTATGTGAGTAGAATCTTTAAGGATGAAAGGACTTTATATATGTGAAATTGGAAGGAATAAATAATACAGAACAACATAAGCAAAGCCCTGAAGGCAGGAATGCATGAAAGAGAATTACAATAAATAAAATACAGTGAATTGTATGCCAAATTGGGAAAGAACCTTTGATTTTTTTCTGTATATAATAAAGAGTTACTGAAAGATTTTGAGAAAGGAATTGATACGTTCAAACCTTTATTTCCAGGAAATTAATGTGGCAGTAATGCTTGAGATTGATTGAAGTGAAGTGGAGAAAAAAATGGAAGCAGAGAAAACAAGTAGGAGAGAAGGATGTTTCTATGCCTCTATGTTTATATGTTGCTTTTGCTCCAGATGCTGTGGGGTTTGTGCTGTATTGACATATGCAACTGTCAGACTGGAGAAACCTGACTATCACAGCATCAGAATGATGCTTTTGTACTTCATGTATTTTATATTTATTTCCCTTCTGTTTAGTGTTTTTTAAAGCCTTTGAACATTTTCACCCTGCATTAATGTGCAAGACTTTCGCTCCCTCTTCCAGTGAGCGTGGTGGTGGTGGTGGGTGTGTCAATCAAAGGGCAGAGAGTTGAGTCCTCCGGGTCTACTTCCGTGGTTCTCAACCTTAACTTCACATTGGGATCTCATGTACAGAAGTTTTTAAAACCCCTAGTGCCCCAGGCACACTCCATATTAATTAGAATCTCTTGGGAACAGAACCTAGGTATCAGAATGTTCTAAAGTTCTCCAGTAATTCCAAGAGCAACCAAGGTTGAGAACCATTAGTCCAGAATCTCCCTTCTCCCCTGGAAAGTCTCCATCAAGACATGAACCTTGGAAGTCTGCTTTATAAATAACCGTGATGTTTCCCTTAAGGCTGAACTTCTGTTAATTTTATATGAGAAGAAATGTGGACCTGAACTAGGGTAACAGTCATAGGAATGTCAGAAGATGACGTGACTGATATCACAGAGGACGAATTAATCAACAAGAGTTGGGTTCAGGGATGGGGGAAAGAAAAGAGGTGAATCAAATTTAGCACTGAGGATTAGAGTCTGTATACCTGGGTCTAGCGGAGAGCTATTAACAAAATAAGGAGGACAATGAACAGTTTCCTTAGGAAAAAGATGAGCTCAGCATTGAAGAAACCAAGTTAGAGTTGTCAGCAGAACATTAGCTAGAGATGTCACATAGGAATTAAATACATATGGATGAAGCTATAGATGCAGAAACAGATTTGGGAATCAGCCGCATTGAGGCTAGTAGAAGACATGACCCTGGATGAGATACTAAGGGAAGGCCCTAGAAAGAGAAGAGAAAGAAGCCAAGGACAAGTCCTACTCACACGTCATCACTCCAACCCACAAAGATCATCACTTCTCTGTCTCTGTGGTTCTTAGCATTTTGTGCTATGTTAGAGCATTTCTCATATCACATTGATCTAATAATTGTCTCCCAGCTCTATACTCAACTTTGTCAAGGGCAAGGCCATGAGCAATTAATCTTTACGTTCACAAGTGTTGAACCAATGTCCAACACATAGTTGGTCAATGAATGAATGTAAACGTGAATTGACAGAAGCTATGCAAGCTCAAGGCAGGTGCCACAGTGATGTAGCCTGGAAGCATCCTCTTGTTAACCTGGCCTGTTACCACCATGCCTACATTATCTCACAAGCTTTTGCTCCAGCCTTCCAGGGTTCATTGCAACAAATAACATTAAGCCAGAGACTTATCCAACACACCTATTGGGCACACACTTATTGGGCAAAATGAATAATGTAAAATTTTAAAAAGATCTGGTAGACTTTCAGGAGCTTATGATCAAGTGGAGGAACGAAGTCACCTCCTCAGTGATGCCTTCCCTGATACTGCCAGGCAGATCGAGTCACTCTCTTCTTCACTCCCCTAAGACTCAGTACATATTAATACAGTGGCTTAACACATTTCCTTCTGATCCTCTGATATATTTTTCTCCTTTACAGCAGATGAAACAATACTCAGGAGAAATACTTGTCTGATTCATCTTTATACCCCAATATCTAATTCACCTGCTTTGGACTACCTTTTGTTTCTCAAAATGCTGTTGTTTCTTCTGCTCCAAGGTATTTGCACTTGCTATTCCCTCTGCCTAAAATGTCAATCCTCAATTTCATCTGGTGTTAATCTGTTTTATCTTAAAACTTTCAGTTTATGTGTCATTTCCTCCAGGAAGCTTTCCCAGACTTCAGGTTAATTGGCCCTCCAAAATGTTCCATAGATCACAGTTCTTTTCTATGCCAACTATGTTCTATTTTCTGAATGTTTATACAGCCTCCTCACCCATTCACATTGTATTTTAAGCTTCTTTAAGATGAAGATTGTGTCTTAGTTTACATTGTGTCCCCAGAACCTAATTTAATGCCTGTGATATATTAAACTCCCAATAGATGTCGAATGAATGAATGAACAAATGAATGAACCCATACAGTAGGTATTCAATGGGTTGCCAAATAAACTGGATGTACAGATAGGCAAAAATTAAAAGATATAACTGGAGAAGAACATATGGCAATGTGAATGTGAGTGATGGCGATACCATGGGATACAGATCAAGAAGACAACAAGAGTAATAGGGCTGATCAGTGAAAAACAATAGCAACCACTTGTACACAGCATTCCAAATGACGTCAGTAGTAGCTAGTTGTAATTAAGCCCATCTTCTATACTTTTGATATATTTTATTGTGATCACAATGAACAATATTATCCTTTTATAAGGCAAAATTTAATAAGGCTAATGATCAAACTCTTGAGAGATCAATAAACAGTTATTTATAAGTAAACAAGATTTTGGAAATGTTAAGCAGGTTTTTTTAATATAATGAATCTAGAAGGTGCACACAATTCTTATAAATGCTTTTGTGAATTCCATTAAATTCAAAATATATGATGTGTTAAATAATACATGTTGTAGAAATTCGATGTTTAATTTAAAAATGTTAAGTACATAAGTCCTCAACAATAAATACAATTCTGTCCTGTCGTTATCTACTTGCACTTATCATCGTCAAACTTTATGGATCAATAATCATAGTAGTAATCTGTCAACTAAAGACTTCTTTGTTCATTGCTCCAAGATCTGGAAAAGGCAGCAGATTAACTTTGACCAAGTACACATAACTGTTTGCTAGACAGATTGATAAATGGATGGATAGATAGACAGGTAGATAGATAGACAGATAGATGAGGGACAAACAGTATAACTCATTAATGCCTCTTATGGATGAGATACTATATTATCTGCTCTATACATATAAGCTAATTTATTCTCCACTGCCATGCTAAAAGAGAATACTGTTATTCATTCATCCTTAATTAGAATACTGGGCTCCGAAACACAAGTGATTTACTAATTACTAAACAAAGAAGTAGCTGAACCAGGCTTGAACCCACAATTATCTGACTTCAGAACTTTGGAACATTCTGAGCTATGTTGCTATGTTGTCTTTCAAGACCAAAAATCAATTCCTGTTGGGATCCACTCACATTCCCTTACCCTGAACTCTGCTGTGCTTATCAAACAAGTGATAGGGGTGCAGACCCACCCAGGTCCTGAAACTTCCAAGCTAGGCTCAACATTGATCTTTAACCAGCTGAAGCAAGCAGCCACACAGGGGCTGACGACCCTGCCATCTCGAAAGGCTGTGTAAGGGAAGCCATATCCAAAGAAGAAATGTCCTGGGTGGGGGAGACCAAAAGGCGAATGAATGTGATGGTTGAAACTCTAATTCAGATTCTTCCTCTCAATAATATCTTAATGAATTCTCTAACTCAGGGTTTAAAAGCATAAGAAAAGGGTACATTGAGAGCGATCACCACTCTCTCCCCCAGCCCCCTCACACACACACTTAATTATACAATGTTTATACATACATATACATTATATATAAATATCCATATTTATATATGTATGTAAAGTTATAAAAAGTTATACATAAACTGAAACCTAGATACTTAAATGGACTCAACCACACACCTGGATTTTGCATACAGTAAGGACAAAGATTTTTGGTTTTGAGTTCTTGTTTGGTGTCTGTGAATCTGGCACACATTTAGAGCTAAAGAAACAGTCTTTAAATGAATCAATGAGGCCCATTATAGTTTTATCTCTCTCAACCCTCTTCACTTGGCTTTACCAAAGTTTTCAGCCAGCCATTACTGCAGTAATTTCTCATTTTGTTCCTACTCTGGACCCCTCAAGGCTGTCACCAGGCTCTCCTCTGATTGGTTTCTCCATCCGTATCAGGCTCAGCCCACATCCACGTATATAGGACCACTTCCTTCCTTGGTAGATTATTTTAGAAGAGTTCTCAGCCTGCCTCTCAGCAATCATTCACCACTCCGCCATTCAGATCAAAGGTCTTTTGCCTTGAACTAAACAGACTTTATTTTTATTATTCCAACTCCTATTACGTTGATTACTAACAGCACTGACCTGCACAGCTCCTACGAATGCCCAGGACACTGCTGCCCTCCAATGTCAATGGGTTCTGTTAATGCCTTCTGCATCATGCCTCCTGCGACATTTCTGTGAGTGTCCGTGAATGCAACGTGGGTAGTGCCACGAGCACCAGGCTGAGAGTTGGAAGTTTTGGTAAAGCTTCCAGGCTTTTCTGTGTATTAGCTGTGGGACCTTAATCAAACTGTGTCACCTATGTAATCCACAGGAAACCCTTCTTTAGGGAAGGAGCGCTGAGAAATTAGAGGACAGCACTTGTGGAAGGCTCAAACTCAGAACGTTACAAAAAACATTACATACGCAGGAAACGGGCTGGTTTTTTGCTTGAGTCTCCAAAAGGAGGTTTTGTCCATCTCCATTGCTTGAGACAGGAAAATAACAACTTCCATACTTAATGTCATTCAGAATATTCCCCTCTTCTTCTCCCCTCTCTGTGGTCCCTACACAAGTGCTGGAATCAAGTCGCCTCGGCCACAACTGTCGGAATTTAAAACACTCCCCTCGTTCCCTTGCAGAGATTTCTTCTCTGACCATTCCTCGCTCACATATTGCTGAAAACTGCACTACGGACTACTCCAGTTTTGGATCACAGTGAGAGATGTCTTTATAACAGCAACAAAAAAGATGCTTCATATAATGTTGAAATGGGAAGGATCGTCTTTCTAAACCTAACGTGAGTGTAGGGATGTTGTTAAGTGTAACTAATCCAGTGGGCTTCCTCTGTGTGGTCACAATCAGAGACCATCCTGAAGGGACCGGTGGAAATGGGAGTCCCTCCCAGGCGAGAAAGGCGGGGAGCAGTGACGGAGCCAGCGTGCTATGTGAATAATGGATTATTCGGTCACAGCTGGCTAAGGGTGTCAGTTCCACTCTTGTGGCAAAATTGCTGATTGTAACCTTTTTTTTTTTTTTTGCAAGAGCTAAGTTAACAGAGCAAAGAGAAATGCCAGTGGATATGTGACTTGCCAGTAAGTGAAATCTCTTTCTGCTGAGGAAGAACTTTGTCATTTTAGGAAAAAGAATTATTTCTTGAAGGTCATTTTAGATATGCAACAGGACTCTGTTGACATGACATACTGGACACAGAGGAGGCCCACTGGGAGGAAGGGGCACAGGATTCTGACACAAAAGAGCTGAGTTCAAATCCTGGCTTTGCCACTTACTTGCTGAGCAGCAAGTCACAGTTACTGAGTCTTGCTGAACCTCACCTTTCATCGTCAATAAAATGGAGACGGTAATCACTTCTTTGAAGGGTTGTCATGAGGATTAAATGGAAAACATTTTTGCTTCCATAGGACATACTTGTTATTTTGGAAAATATGAACAGCTTCCTCCAACCCTACGCAAGTTCCAATACAGTAAAAATCAGGAGACAAAAGACAGATCAACCATGTTCTAGCGAAAAGTGCTCTCATGCCCCAGAGTTTGTATATTAAGCAAGCGGAACATTAAACACAGAACTTCTCTAAGACTCAGTGCCCTCACTTGTAAACTGAGGATAACATTAATATGTCTGCCGTTCCTACTTCACAGAGTTATGTTGAAGCTCAAAGCAGATAATGATTGTGAACACTCTTTGAAAAGAAGTAAATGGCTCCTTACTTTTTCTCTTCCTTTGGTAGTCCCTGGTAGGTACTGAGAAAGACCACACAAGTCCAAACATCATGAAGCATGTTCGTCTTTCTTGTTTATGTTCCTCAATATCGTGGACTTTCTCAGTCCTTTTCAACCTAGCACAAGACATTTTCCACCCAAAGATGACCTCCCCGGCAGGATATAAATTCAAGTGTGATTGGCGGTCCGACTTCGATGGTTGTGCTTAGTTCTAAACAAGACCATTTCAGTGTGGGCTGATGAGCAGATAATGAAGCCATCAACCCAAGAACACCCAAATGAGATTACAGAGCATTTTAACATCCGTCTCCTCAACATCCCTGTGGGCAAGATTCGTTTATCATTCTTATTCTGCAGCTGAAAGACGCAAGCTTCGAAAATTTTTACGGCTGTCCCCAAGTCATGGAGTCGGTAAATCATAGCACTAAGAAAGTTTATTACTAATCTCTAGGTTTTATCCCCAAAGTGCACTGCCCCTTCTTCCGCAAGGAGAGTAGAAACTATAGGACTATCCAGGAGAAACTTCGTGGTAACATGAAGGTGAGGGCAATATCCAGGATAGGGAGTTGGGACAGACTCTGCAGCACAGACAGGGCCTGGGGCGGGAGTAGAAATGTCAGCCTGGCCCAGGGCTCCCCTGGGGAGGGAGGCATGAGTCAGAACGAAGGACTGCAAAGCCAACCTTTCATCTAGGTCTGTTCTGGTCGGTGAGTGTTCTGTCTTTCTACAGTAACTATGCCTTGTTCTGTAACAGTTTCCTGAGCTATTTCCCAACTTTCTGGGGAACCATGCAGCCATCATCTGCCCAGTTTCACAGACCAATTATTACCCTCAGAGAAACAAAATATGCAAAATGTGCAGCTGGAGTTATAGGGGGCGTGGAAAGATCAGGCATTCTCTGAAAGGAAGAGTTTTCAAACCACTCCTTTGAACAGATTTTGATCCAGCAAATAAACATCTTGCAAGGTTAAGAAATTCACAGTTCAGGATTATTTTCTTATTACGTTTTTGTTAACCAGATGTCTCCAGATTCCACCCACCTAGGGACTCAAGTTTAAACTCATATTTTGCTGGCTCAGTTGCTTTTACTTTTCTAAGTTTATGACCTTATTTCTATCATCAAGTCTCTCTCCTGAGCCTTTTGGCCCCCTGGGAGTCCCTAATTCCGACTTCCATGCCTGTAGGATACTTTTGAAGAAGCCACCCTCAGTGCTCCTCTCGAGCCACCATGTCACATGGCTCACTCCACAACTACTGCTCAGACAGTGAGCTCACCCTCGGCTCCAGGCTCCTGGGTCACAGTGAGAAAATGTTTCTTACTCTTGTGTTCCTCTTTTCAAAGGGGACCCCAAGGCAGCATTGCTCAGAATCTGAGGGTGAGTTGCAACCGTTTAGTCTTCTCCCCAGATGCAAGCATCCTACCTCAAGGTTGCTGAAGCATTGCCATCATGGCACTAAAGCCGGCGTCAAGACCCAGTCCTCTCCCAACCTTGGGCTGAGTTACTAAATCCATCTCACTAGACCTTGCTACTGATGCATCGGAAACTTTCCCCAGGAGATCAATGGTTTACCTTTGAAATTTAGTTTCTATTGCCTCTCCCAACTGCCCCCTTCATTCCTCTCTGTGAATAAAGTCTAGCATGTATATCAGTGGAGTTCTTTCTTCTAGCCCTTACTCAAATGGGTTTTTAGAATAATCATGTGAAGCCATTTACCAGACAATTATTTCCACCCTAAAACAGTGGCGATAATTGGCAGGTACTAGAATTATATCCATTTCACAGAAGGGTAAGCTGAGACTCAGAGAGTTAAGTGATTATCCCTGGCCACTCAGTAGGAAAACCCAGATCTGTTGGACTGCAAGGCCTACATTCTGTCTACCACGCCATTAATTTCTACTTTCTATGTCAAAACGCCCCGTGTCCAATCAGATAGCATGGGCCAAATAATCAGTTCTCCAAAGTCGGAGGCAAAACCCTAATTGCACCCATCCAGCTCCACGGAGGGCCAGCTGATTCAGCAAGGGGGCTCGGCTTCATTCTGACCCACTTCAGGCCGTCTCCAGCAGAGAAGGCATTGATCCACTCAAAATTAGCAGGTGCCTCTGTCCCCTGCCCTGCTGCTTGCTTACAGAGGGAATTCAAGCCTGATTTGGGTCGGCGCCTGTCTCTGGGCCGCGTGCCAGGCCTCGGTGCGGGAACGCTGGTGCACACACGCTCACCCGGCGTGCGGTCTGTTTCTGAGCGCATCTTCAGTTGCTGCTGCTCCAGGTGCCTGGCAGATGCAGGGCACCCTGCGTCCTCCTGGGTTAGAGATGCCACCGTTTCTGGTGCGGCCTTGTCCTTGCAGCCTTCTTCTTTTCGGTCCTCTCCCTCAGTGACATTATGACTTCTACCCTCCTCCCCTCCCACTGCCTCCCATCCTCACCCACCCTGGTCCCCCCCTGAGGTTACTGTCTTTGAGAGGAAACCTAAATGAAGCTGGCAACTAGGAAGTGAAGGGTGGAACAGAGCGGGGGACACAAAGAGGGGACCCATGATTCTACTTGGAGTCAAGGATGGCTTCACAGAGGAGGCAAACGTGCAGAAGTTTTCCACAAGGAGCAAGCATGAGGAAGACTTCCAAGCAGGAGAGGATGATTCAGGCAGAGTGAATCTCACGCAAAAAGACAGAGATGCTGTAAACCACATCGTGTCCTGGAGTCACCCCAATGCACTGGGATGACGAGCGCCTGAATTGCAAAAGACCAGGGGCTGAGGCCGGGGAGCGGGGATGCTCCTTAGCTGGGAAGGGGAGGGCAGGGCTTTACGGAGAGGTGTGAAAAGTTGGGTTTGTACCTGACAAAGATCATTCCATCACCCCAATTAGTATGGTTTGGGGAGGGGTAAAACTGAATGCAAGGGACTGACGGAAACCCGTCAGAAATGTGTGCAAGCAATGTGCAGTTTAATCATTCAATAAATATTAATTCAGCACCTACCCTTGCTGCCAGACTCTTGGCTAGACGGCCAAACAGGAGTGGAGGACGAGGCTGACGCTGTCCCAGCGGGGACTGATCTCCTGTTCTGGTAGGGGTGACAGGCGAGAAGCAACAGACACGATTAATCACATCCCTGGAATAAAGCATCTGAGGAAGGAGCAGTTTGCGGGCCCGTGAAAGCGGGCCGCAGGGGACCCTGACGCTGTCTGAGGGTGGCAGGCAGGGGTGGGGCGGGTTCTCTTTTAAATTAGCTAAGTTGGTCTCTCAAGAACCTTGAGAGTTAGGAAGTAACAGTCATCATTTGACAGAGGCAGAAACAGAGGCTTAAGGCAGGGAGTCAGACCTCTTCCTGGAGGCACGAGCCCCAGCTTCTGAGTAGCAGCAGCGAGGTCAGAAGGCAGGGAGGCTGATTCCAAATGAGACATCTTCCCTCTGCCTGGCCATTCTGCACCCGTGACCTGGAGGACTCGGGTTTCATCGCAGAGCTGTGAGAGTCTCTTCCTCCCTCTCTCCCTCCCCAGGCTAACTTGGTTTGTTAAACTGTGCGGACAGAGCCAGCCAGCAGGGTGACATTGAGTCTTAGATGGAAGCTTGCAGTTCCTTGCATCAGAAAAGCAGAGAGTGCCTCTCTGGCAGCTGGCAGCAGACGCAAAAGCAGCTCGCGTCAAAGATGACTCAGCTCTGGCCTCTCAGCAAGGCTCCACCATCAGCTATTAAAAAAGAGACAAGGTAGCTTTCTGCAGACCTCAGACCCATTCCACAGCGAGCCACTTCCCCCGAGGAAGCTGGTGGGCAGGCAGTGCTGGCTCTTTCATAAGCAAATGGCTGACTGATTCCAAGGACTTGAGCATCAGGCCGGCTGCCCCAGGCACTCCGTTGTGTCCTGGTCAAGTGTGCCATTTGTCTCAGCCACCTGGAATTTGGCCTTGGTGACAGGTTGGAAGCAGGTTTGTGACTGGCTGACTCATTCTGTGTGCCCCCCAGACAGTGAGGTGAAGATGGCTTTGAGAGAGAGGGAGGGGTTCACATAAATGCTAAAACACCCTCCAGGCACCGCTGATGGAAGCTCTGAGGCCCAGTGGAAATGGCACAGGCTTGGGAACCAGTTGGATGAACTTGGGAGCCCAGCCCAACCACTTAGCAGCTGTGTGGCTGCGATGAACCACCGGCCTCACTCATCACATCTGGCTGGATCCTCACTCACTGGTGGGAGCCTCATGTTCACCATAGGAGGTTTTACAGATGATCATAACTCCTTCCTCTCAAGGTGTGTATGAGAATCAGTGAAACAATATAGATTAAGCACTTAGCACCCCACATCTATGAGGTGTGTACTGTCACAAGTATTATTACACACACTAGCCCCTTTTCAGAGGTGAAAAACTTGAGTCCAGGAGGTCACAGAGTAGGTGTTCTAATCCAGCTCTGCCTGGCCCCAAAGTCCCTATTCTCAACCCTATCAAAACAGCATTTCCCTGCTTCTTCCCTCTTCCCGAGGGATTGGCTAAAATCCACCGAAAAAAGAGCACAAGAGAGAGAAATTACTCAAATGTTTCTTGAACAAATAATTTAACGAGAATTAAAATCATTAAGAAACTATCCATAAATCAAAATCATGTATTAATAATTAAAAACCATTTCATAAATATTTATCATGGGCTATTTATGAGCTAGTCATCATGCTGCTGTGGGAGATAAAAAGGAATTAGATCTGAATCCTGCTTAACTACCATTTATAGCCGAGTAAACAGGCAGAAATCACTCTAGTGGCAGCAGGAGTAACTAATAATAACAATAATAATAGTGCACTAGCCTGTATTGATGTGCACTATATTCCAGACACAATACTCAGCACCGTGCACGCATCAGCTCTTCAGCATTTTAAGCACTCCTCTGTGATAGGAATTATTTCTTCACTTTAACAGAGGAGAGACCGGAGCTCAAAGAGGTTA
Organism: Camelus ferus; assembly: GCF_009834535.1. Taxonomy (NCBI): domain Eukaryota; kingdom Metazoa; phylum Chordata; class Mammalia; order Artiodactyla; family Camelidae; genus Camelus; species Camelus ferus. The sequence continues at coordinate 10,221,325 of NC_045720.1, forward strand.
TATAACAGGACCAAAATTATATAATCTGGAAGCAAGGGACAAACCAAGGTCTGTCTGACCCAAATTCGCCCTCCTAACCATTGTGCCACACTTCCTCGCTCTTCCTAACACGTCTCTCCACTTACCACTGTAAGAACAAACTAGTTTGACTAAATGGCTTTAATAAAAAAAAAAAAAAAACCAGAATTATACCAATTAGCACTAATCGGGAGCAACACCAAACCAAGTTATGTGAACTCCCTTTTGACCTTCCGGTTTCCCATTTGGGTACAGACTCACCGCGTTCTGCTGCCTCTGGTCCTCCTGCGTGGAGAAGACACAAATCCTGCAGGAGCGATGCCACAGTCACATTGCAGGTCACAGAACCTTTGTATCTGCAATGCGTTCAAGGCCGTTCTGCGACAGCGAAACAGCTCCTTCCTAGAGGTGCAGGCCACCATCCTGTCACTTTAAACAGCCCAGAATCAAACAGTGTGATCCTTCCCCAGAAGGGGTATTTGAATGACATTAAGGAAAAATAAAATAATAATGTCATCTTTCTCTCACCCTTTTCGTCCAAGTTGCTCCAAGATAGCCAACCCAGACGCAAGATAGGCTTGAAGTCGTGTGAAGGATGTAATTGGGGACCATGCTGAGGGCAAGAAATTGAGTGTAGTTGAATGGACGCTTCTCCTTCAACAGCACACCAAGAAGACACTTCTCCATGGAAGCATCACTCTTGCTAAGCATTGGCCGGGGGCGGAATGCACTTTTTCACTAGATTCAAGACATTTCAGGTGGCTGGCACTCTCTCCACATTCCACCATCCCAAACTCTCTGATCTGGCCACAGCGGCCTACCAATCCCTCTCCCTCCTTCGTCTTATTCACATGGTACTTCAACTGCACCGAGAGCTGGCATTATTCAGCACACCCAAGAGCTCTATGCCACATGCCCCATCTATAAACCACTTCAAGGTCAAATGCAAGGTCCAGCTCAGAATTCACCTTATCAGTGAAGCCTGCCCCGACCCCCACGTCTGGGAGGCCCCAGGACTTCTCTCTTTGTGCCCTGCTTCCCTCTGACGTGGTCTTTATCACCGTGTATGTGGGTCTTGTCTTAGAACATCTTTCTTTCCCGCCATATGGACAGTCCTGGGGACTGGGCTTTGGCTAGACCTTTTTTATGGCTCTGTTTACTGGTGAAAAAGAAAAACAGCTTACATTTTAGTAGGGGAGGCAGTCAACGAATGAAAAGCAAGCTATTCTAGATTGTGACCACTTCCAGGCAGGAAGACAAATGGGTGATACAGTGAGAATAAAGGGAAAAGACGACCCACTAAGCGTGAGTGATCAGAAAAGAGCTCTCAGAGGAAGTGGAATTTAAACAAAGACCTAAAGGAAAAGTAAGATCCAGGCCTGCAATGAAAGAGTCAGGAACAATCTTGCAGGAGGCCTAGAAAATGCAAAAGTTCTGCTAAGGCAAGTGAGTGGTGTGTGCAGGGAACTGGAGGCCAGTGCAACGGAACCGGGTAAGAAACAGGGAGACTGAGTTAGTTTTAGATTAAGTGCAAATAGACCCAAGGGCAGGCCCTATCGGGCTGGACCTTACAGCACAGTGAAGAGTTTTTGTTTTTCTAAATGCAATGGAAAGCTATTAGAAGACATTCAATAAAAGAGTGATATTATTTGATTTATGGTTTTTAAAGGCCATTCTGACTTCTATATGGGAAGCAAATGGATTGAGGACTTACAGGGGCAAGGGCAGAAGGGGAGAGTCCAGTTATGGGGGCGGGTATTGTCCCATTACCAACCACCATCTCTGATACAGATAGAGGTGCTCAATAAAAGAGAATGAATGAATGAATGAATGAATGAATGGGTTAGACTGCCCTGGGACTTATGGGAAAGTTGTGGCTGGCCAGTGCTTTACCAGCTGGTTGTGATTATCTCTCTCCCTCCCTCCCTTAGCACCTATAGCCCTTGACTTATTCTGAAAAACTTTCAAAAACCACATTCTGGAAATTCCTCATTCATCTCAGGCCCAGATTTCCCATGTCATAAGCTTGCAAAAATCACCATCTTGTCCTGGTAAAATTTTATCGTGTTTGACATCATTTCTTGCCACTGTTCTTCATTCCTGTGAACAGAAAACAGCCTCCTGTTTCTGGCAAAAAAAAAAAAAAAAAAAAAAAAAAAAAGCAGATTCTGCTCCAACCAGACAGAGAAAAAAGGTGAAGAGAAGGGGAGGAAATTCTGATGGTGACTTTCATCCCCATTTCAGGAAGCTGGCTGTGGGCCATAGTTGTAGTCTTGACTTTAAACCTGTAAAACCTCAGCGTTCCTAGGGGAGCCAGGAGGGGCGGGCTCTTGGCACACGGAGTTCCTGAGCAGCACAAGTGTCCGCTGTTCCTCCGCCATCTCCCGTTTTATGAGCTGGGCTGCTCTGAAGCCTGGACGGACGCATTTCATGCTGAGTTTAGGGTGAAAGCGATTTGGCAGGTTCCACCCCCAGGGTGCTCCGGAAAAGAGTCCAGGGTTATTGAACACAAGCCGCCCTGGACTCACTCCTAAACCAACAGGAATCAGCTGCTCTTTGACAGTGGGGTCTGCTAACATATGGGAAATTCTTCAAGGGGAACAGAAATAAAGGGAACTGAGAAAGGGTTCAGTACTCCATGCGGATATAATTCCAGCAGAGCTTTCCCCCCAATATCCTCTAGCCCCTGTGAGGACGATTACAAGGGATATCGAAGTAGTTCTCCAAATGAAGTGCTTATGAAAAAAATGTAAAGGCAATAAAGGTAAATGAATTTTTGAGCTAGACAACTTAGTGATCAAAAAGTCCCCATTCTCCTGAGAAGTTGACATGCCAAGGTGGGGAGTGACTTTCAAATTTGCTAGGTTATTAAAGGGCATGGCAGAAAGATGCCCCAGGTAACCAAACTCCACTCTGTCCAGCCCCTTTGTGACCCCAGTCCCTGTTTGCTGTTCAGAAGGCATTGTTAGGTGGTGATTAAGGACACCACCCATCATACAGACCTAAGTTGGAATCTCTGTGTGATACTCATCAGATCTGTCACCTCTTTACAGGTTTCTTCCCAGGAAATAAATGGGAATGACATCACCTGCCTCACAGACATAGTAAATGAGATAAATGCCTCTAAACTCTGTGCCTATGTGTTCACCAAATATTTTACTTTCTTCTGGATATTAAATAAAATTGTTTTCCCAGCCCTTTGCAGCTGAGTGGGGCCATATGATGAGGTCTGGACAACAGAAATTATACAGAAGTGCTATGTCTGTTCCTGGAGTCCACAGGCACCAGTTTGTTCCTGTTGTCTTTCCGTATTGACTGCCCTGAAGGAGGCAGCGTCACAAAAGAGCAGGAGCTGGATTCTTGCATCACCATGGGAAGGAAAGTCACCTGGCCAATAACATCTACACTGAATTCTGCAAGTGAGAAGAACACATTTTTGTGTTAAACCGTATTTTAGGGGATTGCTTGTTACAGCGGCTACTGTTACTTACTCTGACTAGTACAGGAAAGACTCGTTAAATGATAGCTATGACAAATGGCATATTTTGCTTTATTTAGAATCTACACAAGCTACAGATTCTTAGAATCAGAAATCCTTTTCATAATCCTAAACTTGGATGACCAACTCTGCTGAGGGATTCACCATCAGATTCTGAAGCCCTGGGCTTGTGAATCACTGAAGAATTCAACTGAGCTCTGTATAACCTAGCTATATGGATCATTTTAATTTGTCAAAAGTCAGCAGTTGAGGGGAGCTCTCATTTTCCCATTTGTTAAGTGGTTGGTAAGTTCCAGGGGTTGTTCTAGGTGCTGTCACATATGTTGTCCCACACTGGCCTCACCTAGCCCTCTAAGACCGTGAGATAACTCTTATTCCAGCCACGCCCACTCCCAAGTCAGCTGTCCTACACATACCATCGTTCTGCCAGGAATACTCTTGCTCCAGACATCTGCATGGTTCACACCTTAGATTTGTCCAAGTCCCTGGCCACTCTGTCTAAAACAGTGTCCCTCTGTCACCCACATCACCAACCTCCATTCTTCTCTACCTCAAAAGCCCATATTGTGCTGCTCATTCTCAGCACTGTTCACCCCTGGTGGACCAGAGCCCAGTCCCTGGTGGAAAGGGTGCTTCTTATCTGAAGCCACATTGGATTCTCATGGTCCCTCAAAGATATCATCTCAAGCATAGGAAAGAAAAAATTTGAAGGTTTTATAAAGAACATAGTATGTTGAAGGTTATGTAAGCAACATAACCAATAGTATGAATCACCATTTTTTTTAACAAAATGAAAAAAAAAAGGTGTGCCTTTAGAAAAGTATGAAAGAATATACTCATTTTTAGGCCGTCCTTTAGAGATCTTACCTTTTCTTTCAATATCTACATGTGAAAAGGTTATGATGACCCTTGATAAAATCAAGAACTGATAAGTATGTAATTAATGGATCCTGGCTCAGACATTGAAAACCAGTGTCCCTCCTGAATAAGGACACAAAAACCTGGTGATAATTCTTCTGGAGAAGTTACCAGTATTTACAGTTTATTGAGAATAATGAATAAGGATTTTTTGTACGTGCTTATTAAGAAAAGCTGACTTGGTCCCCATGGAAGTCATCCTTTTGGAGCAGGCCTGGTGAATGATGAAGTGGGTTTTGTGTAAAATGTAAATTCACATTTTGTGGAAACTGGAAGTTCATTCATCTAAATCATTTCTGTTATAGTCTATGACGGCTTCTGAAAATTGCCAGGGTGGGTTTTTTATTTGATCTTTCAACATTATTGGAGGTCATATAAACAGGATTATATGAAGTCTTTCACTGTCAATTAGCATAATTCTAAGTCAACATTCTGTCAACGATGTGCAGATTTTACAGCATAAGGAGGAAGAGAGAAGAGCTCATTTTTCCTTCAAATGGAATTCCCTGCTTTTAGTTAATGCTTAATTAAAAAGAGAGAGAGGGAGGGAGGGAGTAAGGAAGGAGAGACAGAGGAAGCGGGGAAGAAGGGAAGGAGGGGAAAAAACTACTAAGTTTATTTTAAGATGTTTTGGGAAATTAATTCCATTCCTTATGTTCATCTTAAGGAAAAAAAACAGAGCTATCGAAAGGTTAAAAAAATCCATTTTCTATGAAAACTGGATGTCTAAATGGTATTCCAATTTTATAGTATAAAACGTGACTCTTTTGAACCTAACATGTAGGAACCTTATTTTTAGCTAATACATCTAGCACAGGGCACTCTTTTTTTTTTTTTTCATGAAAATGAAGAAACAGACCAAATTTCATTTATTTGTGAATATCAGCCCCATCATGAAATGTAATTTGCCTGACTTACACATGCCTTCAAGGATTATGGGGCACTTCTGGGCCAATACGCTCCACTAGCCTCCACAAACATAGGAAGAACTGCTTCGGTTGAAAATCCTTTATAAATTCTGGATTAAGTTTTCACCTTCTCCTTTATAGCTCTGCAGGGAACCTCCCAGGGATGGATGAGAAAAATCTTAGTGTCAAGTAAATGATCTCCCATATCTCTACAGTATCCTTGTTAAAAGAAAATGATATACTTCAAGCTAATAAAGTTGGAAAGAGTCAATCAATGAAATAAAATAATCCAGTGAATAGATGCTTTTCTGATCTAGCAATCCACGACCTACAGGGAATGGCTGATTTCAGGTGTTCAGTTCCAGAATACATCCAACCCCTAGAGTTAGACCTGGAATCCCAGTCTGTCTCTTACTCTCTGTGTGACCTGTACGTCCTCATCCACAAATCAAGGGAAATTATCTTCTCTGCCTCAAAGCTGCGATGAGCACTACATCACATAACGCATGACAATGACTGATCAGGGTCTGCCATGCTGCCCCTGGTATCATCATCCACTTCATCCACCACAGTAGCTTCCAAATTAACCCTATGGCCAATCTTGCTGCCTTTAAAACCATTCTCAAAATTGCAGCCAGAGTGAAGTTTTCTAAAATATGAACTTAATCGCAACTTTCTATGCATAAAATAATCCTTCTCCATTGTCTGTAGAAGAGTGTCCAGAGTCCCTAAAGTGGCAGATCAGGCTTTCAAAACCAAGCCCTTGCTTTCTCTTCTACTATCTTCCCCCATCCTTCTTCTCTCTTCCTTTATTTCCTGACCCTGTGCTGAACTTCCAGCCACACAGAACCATGTGATAATCATGAAAAATTCATTCCAGTTACTGGCACTCTTCTGTCTGTACCTCCCCCTGCCTAGAACAGTCTTTCCATTCCTATCTTCAAAAGGTGGGAGCAAACTTTTCTTTTTTCTTAAAGCAGAAAACCCGTCTCACCAATGTACATTGGAAGGGAAAGGTGATCTACTCCAGTGATGTTCAAAGAGGAGCAGGTGCCAATTTGCTTCCCAAAGAGAGGATCCATTGTGAACTCAGGCCTGCTATTCTGCACACTCTGGCTGTTGCCTCTTGCTGGCACTATTCATGTAGTCATAATCTACGCATTCCCAAAGTCATCCTGGCCAGCTCATGACACATCTTAAAGAGCATCTGCAGCACAGATTGAACCAACACTTAAAAAACACTGGGAAATGATAAACATATGATTCCGTTTAAGTAATTACATGGTTGCAATGAAACTTGAAGATAATTTCTCCTCGTCCCCTGCTAAACTATACGTGTACACAGGTAATGAGCCAGCTACTTCTCAGTTAGCTTTGGGAAGCAGGTAAGAGAACAGGACAGTGAGCTGAAATGTACTGACAGTGTCTGTTTGGGGTTACCGTGCATTTGGGGATGCTACAGAGGGCCTTTATGGGATCCATGAATACCCACTCCTGCCAGGGCTCAGCCACCCCTTCTTAGGGTCCTTGAGAGAGAGAAACGCACAAGAGAAAACAGAAAATAAAAAGCCCAGAGCTCTATTAGGTGGACTTTCACCCGAGACTCCAATTATAAGTTCTCTGGCTACTCAGGCTGGTGACATGGTCTGGATCACACAGTACACAACAGCCTAGGGGGTTTTATCTACCCTTCAAGTCCAGGCACAAGTCCACGTTTCTCTGGGTGGCCCCATATAAAAAAGGACTTCAGAGATTAACATCTAGAGCATATATTTGAGAACAGTAGAGACAGAGTAACTTGTGGGGCCGCTCCTATGGAGATGCGTTGCCTCACTTAGATCGCTGCTTTAGTCTTTAACGGAGGTAAGACAAAGAAAGAGGATCATGGCTGTTTAGGGGATCTTATAACAGTGATCCTGCCCACTCTGGATAGTGCCCCAGAATATCACTTTCCCATCCAACTTACTTTTACAAATAACCTTCTGCATCAACACTCTGGTCCTGAAGCCACAGAGTAAGCTGGTTCCAGACTCTAAACTTAGTTTCTTTGTCTTTCAAGTGATGCATTAGGCAAGATGCATCTGTGGTTCTTTCTAGCTCTGGTGTTATATTATGTGACCATAAATAAACATTACCTTCTATAAAGCAAGAGCATTCCTGAACCGCAGTCCTTCTCCCAACAGGGAAATGAGTTCCTTTTGGATATAAATTTTACTTTCATGGTCTACACACCTCTATCCCTGGGCAACTCTTTTATATGAGGCTGAATGAAGAGACAGACTCAGCAAACATCAATCCTCACTCCTAGAACAGAAGCCCCAAATACTTTAATTTAGAAAACTCAAAGCATAAAAAATTAGGAAATTTACTCAACCTGCTCTCTAGAGAATTCTAATGAGCATCAACAGAGTCCACAACAATGGACAAGAATTTCCCGTATGAACAGAATGGGATAGTCAGCATTTTTTTTCACTTCTCAATCATATTTTTGAAGTATAAAGAATTTTTAACATGCTTTAAACTCTGAATTTTCAATAAAGTGCAAATGTGGCATTATGACACATAAGATCCATAAAGTCCAAAATATTCGGAAAAAGCTGCCAAAACCTGAGGTTGGTGGAAGATCCGTGGGAGGGGCAGATGAGAAGAAGCACAGTGAGTGGCAGGAGGGTCCGACACTGAAATCCCAGGACGCGTCAGCAAAGGTGCACTTCCTAAATGTGAGGTTTGTGGTCTAACGTGCAGACGCCATCACCCCTCTTTGCACCATGTAAGAGGGCCATGTGAGAGCGTTTGGCGAGGAGGCAGGGAAAGCTCCACTGACAAAGGATCATCCAGATCAGCAGTGTTTGAAGGATCAGGGTAACCAAGGACAAGGAGGGAGCCTCTAGGGTGGGAAGAGCCTTCTGAGGCTCTTCTCACACCTGCTGGAATCCCCTGAGAACAGGTGGTCTGAGAAGAGCCCATTTCATTAAGACATGGATAATAAAACAGGAACAAGGCGTCGTTCAAGACACTGTTGAAAAATAAGGACAAGAGGAGCAAAATGTACCATGAGATAAAGATTTCTCATCAGAAGACTCTGAACAAACATGCCCTCAGTCTAAACAGATTAATAAGGTCATTGCTGTTATTGAAGGAGGCCTCAAGCAGAAATGTAGAAGGCAGGAGAGACTGGACAAGACCCCGGGAAGAGGTTAAAGAGGAGCAGGCATTGCCAAGAGTGATGTGGGATAAAAGAAAGGGAAGCAGAAAAGAAGTGAAGGAAAGAAAGAACGTGATAAAGATAGGAAGGGAAGAAGGATACAGAAATTTTGATAAGAGTCCTGAGATTTGAGGGGAGACTTTTAAATATTATGCCTTTTTTGTTATTTGGTGGGGGGTAATTAAGTTTGTTTATTTAATTTTGGATGGAGGTACTGAGGATTGAACCTAGGACTTCGTGCATGCGAAGCATGGGCTCTACCACTGAGCTATACCCTCCTCTTCTCCAAGGGGAGACTTTACAGTATATTATTCAATTTCTGGATAATATGAATTATTATGTGTAAATTTTTTAAAGCAGAAAAAAAGAACAAGATAGAAATATAGCGGGAGGACAGGAAGGAAAAGGAACAGGCTTACCTCAGCCATTAACGCAGTCAGCAGTGTTCAGCACTGAGTGTCATTGCACGTCAGGCGCTGGTCTAGTACTGAGTGCTCAGCAATAAGGAAAGCAGACAGAAGTTTCCGCCCTCGTGAACTTTCATTCTAAAGAGGGGAAATGGACAACAGACAAACAGAAGCATATATTATATCAGAAGGTAACAGATGGAGAAAAAGAAAACACAGGAAGGGAGATAGAGCATGCGCAGGGAAAGAGGCGCTTCTGCCTTAGACAAGGAGTCAGGGAAGACGTCATAGCTAAGGGGACACCGGGCAGGGTCCTAGGAATGAGGGAAGGAGGCTTGCAAATGTCCTAGGCAGAAAGAAGGGGGAGCGTTAGAAGCCCTGAGGCAGAAATATCTTGGCTTTTTAGAAACTGGAAGCCGGAATAGCCACTTGCAGGAAGACACAGGTGAGCAGGAGGAAGCGCAGACCAAGAGGGAAAGAGGGCACGCGTGTACGTGGCTTGGAGTATCATTTTAAGGACTTTATCTTTTTCTCTGAGAAAGAGGAGAAAATGTTGAAGAGTTTTGAACAGAGAAGTGATGCTAAGACCTGACTTCTATTTTAGTTTAAACCACCACTCTGGGTGCTGTGCTAAGTTAGCTACTACTTAGAGCGAATGCCAAAAGAGCTAAACACTCCTTTCATTCAGATAATCACGAACGGGGGGGAGGGTGTGGCTCAAGCGGTAGGGCGCATGCTTAACATGCATGAGGTCCTGGGTTCGATCCCCAGTGCCTCCTCTAAAAATAAATAAATAAAATAAATTACCTTCCTTCCAGGGGGAAAAAAAAAAAGAACTTCTAGTAAAAAAAAAAAAAAACCAAAACAGGAGTTAGAGAATCGGCCCCTCCAAATACAGTCACCTCTACTCCCTCCTCACCCCTGCCTTGTCAATGTAAAGAGGAGTCTGGGATACAAGGCGGGCAGATCTTGAAATCATTGTACAAGCTACAGGAAGGGGTAGTTTTAAGAAGGGGTTTTCATTCTCTGATTTGTTACCTGCCTAACTGCGGATCTCTGGAATCGCCTCTCTAGTACAAAAAAAGAAGAGCAGAGGACTGGAAAGAGGTGGCACCGTGGGGACCAGCCTGAAGGACAGACACATGAGACCACTTTCCTTCAAACTCAATTTTGAAATCGAGGTGTGGAAGTTGAAGCCCAAGAATGCCTTCACTCTCGGGAGCTAACAATAGAAGATAAAAGAGACTGGGGAGGTGTGGTGGTGCTGGGGTCGCCCCAGGAGCTTCTAAGGTGTGAAGGTATGTGTGAGAGGCGGTGGACAGAAGGAAGAGAAGATTTCAGAGGCATTTTTTTGACACCAGCTGTAGGTCTGCCAGGGCATGGTACCAAGTCTTTTTACAAAAGTGACAATGAGCTAGAACAAAAGTTTTGAAAACACGAAGAAAAGACTTCAACTGCATCTAATAAAAAGACATTTGTGACATAATGGCCTTTGCAGCAACATAGATGGACCTAGAGATGCTCACGCTAAGTGAAGTAAGTCAGACAGAGAAAGATGAATATCATCTGATATCACTTATACGTGGAATCTAAAAAAAATGAAACCAATGAACTTATTTACAAAACAGGTCTAGACTCACAGACATCGAAAATAAACTGATGATTACCAGAGGGGATGGGGGAGAGATTATTTAGGAGTTTGGCATTTGCAGATACAAACTACTGTATATAAAATAGATAAACAACAGGTCCTAGAATTTAGCACAGGGAACTACATTCAATATCTTGTAATAACCTATCATGGAAAGGAATCTGAAAAAATTACACGCATATGAATATATATATGTTTACATATAACTGAATCACTTTGCTGTACACCTGAAACTAACAGAACATTGTAAATCAACTACGCTTCATTTTTTTTTTTAAAAAGAAGAAATTTGTGTTTTCTGTCTCCAGCTATGGCACGAACTCTCAGAACCAGAGAAAAGCACTTTTCATCTCTATACCAACATGCAGGCTGTTTGCATAATGCTGTGATTACAACGATTTTGCATTGTGCATAGATAAACTTTAAAAAAAAAAAACAGTACATGTAATATGTAAATAGAGTCCCAAGAATGAGGAGGTAAAAAAACGGCTGAAATTTGGAAATCTGCGATTTAATTCAATGCACTGACTTGACACACCACGAAAGGGACGGAAGGAATGTGACTTTCATGAGGTCACACGGCCAGGTAGTAGTAACTTAGCAGTGTAGAGCACAGAGCTCCATTCTCTCGTTTTATTCGAGGGTCTTACAAAGCTGATCAGAGAAGCAGACAGCACACTAATCGTGTGGCATGCGGCTGTGGGCATATTTATGCTCACAGCAGCTTGTACCATCTCCAAAAATAAATGGTCGCACACAGAGAACACACAGAGCCATGAACCAAAGCTCTGGTGCACTTACACTATGGTGTTATGATGATAATTTATAATGCTATTGCAATTATAGTAGAATTATGGCACGCCCAGCACCTAACAGAGCTGTGTGCATACTCTCGAGAAAGACAAATGTGCTGGCAGGTCTAGCTGCAGAAATGAGATGAAATGGCTCCCGTCCCCAATCCTGCCATTGATTTTTGTAGCCCTGCCATTAACAGGATACTTCACATACCATCCCTCCATCATTTCTCGGAGGTAAAGACACAGTTGCAGAGTGTAAATAATTAGACCCTCAAAATCCAAGGTGACAAATCTTACATGCCTCCAAATGCCACAAATCAGGACACATAAATCAGAGCCTCTTTCCAGGATGTGCACATGAGGAAAAGACGTGTTTACCGAATGATACTGCTTTTCATTTCTCTCTCTTTCTCTTTCCTCCTTTTGCCTCCTTATATGTATACCCTTGACTTTGGATGTGAATCAGTTTTACAGGGTGACTACATAAATCGGGACATTTTTGTAAAGGAGGGAATGAGGGGGTCTTACAAGAGGACAGTGAGGCCAAATAGGGACAGTCCCTGGCAAACAAGGACATGTGTTCATCCTAGTTTGAGGTCATAATGCCTTATAACAGTAAGGTTGGTCTATGCTTTTTGGTGTCTCATAAAATGTTTTAATGTGGGCTGCTAAATATTGCCAAAAAGATAATGCAGTAAAGGGCAATAAACAATACTTACCGTGGCTGCCTTTTATTGAGTGCCTACTTTGTGGTCCTAAACGTTTAGAGTAATGATTAAGAACATTAATTAGATTGATTATAACATGCTGGTAGATTGATCAACCACTCTGTGCCTTTGATACGTAGAAAGCACTGGTGCCAACTAGCACTCGAAGAGGTGAGCCTTCACAACTGTACACAGAGCTCTTTATAGACACGTAATACTGTCTGATCCTTTCAGGGGCCTGATGAAGCAGGTGTCATTCACCTCATTTTTCAGATGAGAACACTGACAGTCAGCAAAGGTAAGCTGCTTTCCTGAGGTCACGAAACTATTAGAATTTGGAAAGTTTGTATTCAAACTCAAGGCTGCCTTCACTCTTAACTATTTCACCGTCTCACATTGTAAGTCCTAAATTAGTGTTAGCGGAACGGAAGTTGAAACGCTTGGTTTAACCTTGGATTACATACTTATTCATTTACTCACTTACCCATTCAACCCTCCTTAGGCATTTTATGTTTGTGTTTATTTATTTGTGTGCTATTTACTTATACAAACTCATCGCATCCCAGAAAGATTTACAGTTTACAAAAACACGTGCATTTAAGAAACATACATATGCTAAGAAATCAGGAAGAAAGGAATTAAGAGTAGAGAAAAACTAAGATGAAGCCAAGGATGAAGTTAGTATTCAAAACGTGAACGAGCTTTTATTGAGCTGACATCATGTAGGAACTGGAAATTCAGAAGTAAAATGACAAGGTCTCTTCTCTTCAAAAACTCAAATTCTAATGGAGGGAACGGAATAAGTGTACAAACCATTACAGGCACGAGGGAAAATTGGGGAAAACGTACAAGACCCAGTGGGGGCACATCAGGGGGACACGCACCCCATCCTATCTGCATAACACTCATGCAACCTGACAGTTCCTTAGTTTATTTGCTTGCCGTCTGTCTTCCTGCTCTCTTGTTTACGCTTTATCTCCCCTGCCTGCCGCAGTAGAAGGTGCTTCATGAATGCGTGAACCAGTGAGGATAAAAACAATCTTCTGTTGTGCACAGCTTGTGAGTTGTGAACTGCAGAACGACCTCCACTCTAGCTGCCTCCCCTAGACCTTGGAGGAGAACAGCCCAGGTAATCACATGATACGAACACTGAAACTAGGCAAAGATTCAAAACTAGTTCATGGAGAATGGGTCTGGGAGTACATATCGACCCGCAAGCAAAAAAAAAAAAAAAAAAAAAAAAAAGAGAACGCTATTACTAAGGGAAGAGTGGTACTTCTAGAAAAGCTAGCATGTCAACGATGAGTGATTTGTCCAACTTGACATGCCCAGTAAGAGGCCAGTGAGGTGTTTAAATCCAACACTTTCTGGCTCCAGGTCTGTCTCCTTTCTACTACACCTCCTTGGAGAAATGAAATTGGGCAGGGGATCTGAGAAAATACCTAGATAAAGAGAAAAAGGGGGGGCTAAGGGGTTTAGGGTACAAAGGAAGGACAAAGGAAGGTGGAAAGTCAGAATAGAACGCTTATCGATTCACTTAAAAAAAAAAAAAGACAGATTTCAGCAGCAGAGAAAAATTGCCATGCATTAATCAATGCATTATTAAAATACACTGAGACAGACCGATGGCCTCAGCCTTTTGAAAATTTACTAGTTTAGCTTCTTTTTAAAATTTTCTTCACATTTCCTTATGGAGAAATCTCGCTGCATGCTTTGGAAATTGGTTTGAGAATCAGGAAAGAACTCTTGGCCAAATTCCAGAAATTCTGTAGTCTAAAACTAGCCTTTTCAGTCATAACAGAAAGCTGAGGCAGTAACTTCCTTTCCTTTGGGCTTCGGGTTTTGTTTGTGACAAGTGAGGAATTTGGAATCAGTTATCCCCAAGGACCTTTCTAGAGCTGCCTGTATTTCCAGGGCTCTGGACAATAAATAATGGAAGACCTGGTTCAGACAAGTGGTTCTTTGTCAGTGTGTATAAGATGGTAATGTCACTGTTTTAATTATTACTGCTCATTGTTACCCCATGACCTATAGATCTCATTTCAGGCAACATTCTTACACCAAGGCACATCTCATAGCATCTTAGAATGCCAGAGCAATAAAAGATGTTAGGGATTGTCTAGTCCAAAGATGGAAAACGGCCATTAATTTTTAACTACCCAGAGTTTTTGTTTACGTTTTCATTTATTTACCAGCCATTTACCAAACCCACAGATTTTTTTTTCACATCACCATACAGATTTCTGGCATCTGTTACAAAAAGTAGCCTATCTTCCAAGTAAATTACACCAAGTAAGCTTCAGATGGAGCTGAGAGCAGGGTGCCTCTTTTACAAAGTACACACACACTGCAGCTTCTCATCTTCCCACCCTACATCCTTCCTGGACTCCCCATCTCCCGACATCAGGTAGCTTCGAGGGTCAGGTTCATTGCACGCACTTGAGCTGGCAACTTGGCCTCCGTCCCCTCTCCCCGCCGATTCACGTTTGACCTCCCATATTACAGATGAAGAAGCTGAGGCCCCCAGTCCGCTCCTCCTTTCACTTTGTTCTTCCTTATTTACTACCTTGCTTCTTGTTAGTCTTCTGGGCCCAAATCTATCTTCTCAACCACATAAGAGGGACCATATCTTGTATTTGTAATTTAATTTAATTTAATTTAATATTTTCAATTCATTTAATTTTACATTATTTTATTCTTAATCAACCACAGAGTTTATTATAGAGTGGTTTGAAAGAAAATATTGACAGACTTTCTGACCCTCCTTATGTCTTAGCCTGTCTTCTAGGAAAAGGCTTTTAATCTCTCTTGAAAACAGACTACTAGATCCAGGTAAAAATAGTATTATTACAACTGATTTTTTTAGATTATTGCAATGGTAATTACTAGAGAGCTTACATATTCAAGACCCCAACTGATCTGCAAAGACTTGTAAGGGAGGGCTGGCAAATGATAATTCTGCCTCAAAACAAACTCATATAATGGAGTCCTCCAACTCCAAGGCTGTACGTAAACTTTTTGCATTGTCTCCCAACTTATCCGAGCAGGAAATAATTGGGAGAGACACAAAAGAGATGAGCCAAAAATAAGACGCAGAGTTGGGCTCTGAACATCAGCTACATAATTGATAATTGATGGAGAGTAGGAGGTCTGAGAATCCTGGAGGAGTGGTTGGAGGATCATGGTGGTAGGCGTGTTGGAAGCTCAGGCCAGCAACCACTTACCAAACAGCATGAACATGTTTCCATATTTGAGCAACCAGTAAGGCTGCAGCATAGCGTCCAGGCCTGGCTATAAAGGACAACTATCTTAAGTAAATATTAGGCTCATTGTGTTCGGTAAGACTACCCAAAGAAAATGGCTCAAAATCCCTTTTGTGTTTTTCTGTTTGTTTGGTTTTTCTTTCCTTTTCTTTTATTTTCTCATTCTTTCTTTCTCTCTTTCTCTGTTTTCTTTCTTTCTTTTCTTTCTTTCTTTTCTTTCTTTCTTTCTTTCTTTCTTTCTTTCTTTCTTTCTTTCTTTCTTTCTTCTTTCTTTCTTTCTTTCTTTCTTTCTTTCTTTCTTTCTTTCTTTCTTTCTTTCTTTCTTTCTTTCTTTCTTTCTTTCTTTCTTTCTTTCTTTCTTTCTTTCTTTCTCTCTTTCATGCAAGGCATCATTTGGGTTGGCAGGACATGGGCTTCCCACAGGAATCAATACAGAAACCTAAAGGAGCAAATGGATGAGTTTCAAGTCCTGCAAAGGATCCTGGGTAGGAAGGTCACATAATCTGGTTTGCCCTGCATGGTCCTTTCAGTCTCAAGCACATCACAGTTTGCATGCTAAGTGTTGTAGTTGTACTAACTCTGAGTATTGTTTGGCCAGCAGGACAACGTGTGAAAGTAACCAAGAATAAGAGGTGAGGAAAGATTGTGGATGCTTGGCTGACAGGATTGTGACTTGGCATGATTAGATGGGTGTGAACAAGATAGATGAGAGTAGAAATGTCCCAAAGAGAGAGCGTCTAGGATGAAAGCTGTTAGACTCATTGTTTTGTGAAATTTTCAAACAAGACGGTTTCGGCAGAAGTTGAAAGCCAGTGACAGACATTGCCAACAACAACAACGGTAGCTACCATTTAACCAGTGCCCACGGAGTTCCTGGAACTTTGCTAAGGGGCTAGATTATAATCGAATTTCATCCTTACAACAGCTGTCTGAGGTAAACAAAGTAGCCCCAAGTGAAAAATGAAAAACCCTGGGGCTCAGAGAGTCTTAATGACCGAACAAGGACCAAAGTGGTAAAATCATGGGCTTTGCAATCAGCCTGCCTGGATGTGAATCGTGAACCTGCCACACGCTTGCTGTAAACGTCCTTTTTAAGGAGAGATTTTCTAAAACTAAGATGAGGGCACCAAAAGCCTTTGGAGCTAGGAGTAAGAAGGAAAGCAGTGTCCATTTACTCCCAAGCCAATAAAACTTTCCAAGAATCAACGAATATTGAGTTCCAAAGATGTGCGCAGGAGGTGGAAGACCCTACAGAGAATACCAAGGAAAGGATAATACATGGTTTTCCACCCAGGAAAACATGATCTTTGGTTGGAGGGGAGGAACTGATGTCACAGGCACCCTGGCAGAGGAAGAAGCACACCTGTCTTGGATTGGATGCTCTGAGATCGATTCCTGGCTTTGCTCGTTACCAGTCACATGGCAGGGGCAGGTTGCTTAGCATGCAAGGAAGGCTGATTTCCAAGAGTGCTTATAGTCTGTCCATGGACGCAGCATCTCTCAGCCTTGGTCTCTCATCTCCCTCCTTTTGTGCGCTATCCCTCTCACTCTCTTTTTTAATTGAGAGACTTCATTTTCTTCTTCCCGTTAGCTGTTTTATAGGCCATTGCTCTGTAGGGATGGAGGCTGTTTCTGCTATTCTGTTTCCTTTTCATTCAACCATGTAATACTTTTTCCATCTCTGGCTAGCTCACTCTGGAAGGGGGGCAGCAAATTGCATATCTCTGGGTACTTGGTGGAAGTCACTTGTCTAGATTTAAATCTCTAATTACGTTTTAAATACTTAGTATTAACCAGGTCCATAAATATGTCTCAGATAATGACGATCCTTTCTGTATGAGCAATGACATCCAATAAGCTATGGAATTTATGGATTGCCCGAAATACTCTACAGTGTTAAAGACAGAAGCAATTGGTTGGATGTGCATATCTGAGCCTGTATCATATACATATGTGTGTTTTAACAGAGTCCTCCTGAGAGGAAATATTTCATTGTCTTCTTAGAAAGAGTTACACCAGATGATGCCAAGTATCACTTCTCATAGTTTTTGTCTTCATAATTGAATAAAAGAATGAGATTTGTTGATTACCGGTATTAAAATTCACCCGCATTATGAAAAACTATATGGAACCAAACTGGATAACCTAGAGGAGATGGACAAGTTTCTGGAAACATACTGTCCACCAAAACTGAATCAAGAAGAATCTGAACACTTCAACAATCCGATCACTAGAAAGGAAATAGAAATAGCAATTAAAAACCTCCCTACAAATAAAAGTCCAGGACCGGACGGCTTCACCGGGGAATTCTACCAAACATACAAAGAAGAACTCATACCAGTCCTTCTCAAACTCTTCCAGACGATTGAAAAGGAGGGAATACTCCCAAACTCATTCTATGAAGCCACCATCACCCTGATACCAAAACCAGGCAAAGACACTACAAAAAAAGAGAATTATAGGCCAATATCACTGATGAACATAGACGCCAAAATCCTCACCAAAATTTTAGCAAATAGAATCCAACAACACATAAAAAAGATTATACATCATGACCAAGTGGGGTTCATCCCAGGGACACAAGGCTGGTTCAACATACGCAAATCAATCAGTATAATACAGCACATCAACAAGAGAAAGGACAAAAACCACATGATCATCTCAATCGATGCAGAAAAAGCATTTGATAAAATTCAACACCCATTTATGATAAAAACTCTCGCCAAAGTGGGTATAGAGGGAACATATCTCAACATAATAAAAGCTATATATGACAAACCTACAGCCAGCATAGTACTCAACGGTGAAAAACCCAAAAGCTTCCCACTAGACAAGACAAGGATGCCCACTATCACCACTCCTATTCAGCATAGTCCTGGAAGTCCTAGCCACAGCAGTCAGGCAAGAGAAAGAAATAAAAGGGATCCAAATTGGAAAAGAAGAGGTAAAAGTGTCATTATATGCTGATGACATGTTACTATATATAGAAAACCCTAAAAGGTACACACAGAAGCTACTAGAGCTGATTGAAGAATTCAGCAAGGTAGCAGGTTACAAAATTAACGTTCAAAAATCAGTTGCATTTCTTTACACTAACGATAAATCAACAGAAGAAGAAAGTAAAGAAACAATCCCCTTTAAAATAGCACCCAAAGTAATAAAATATCTGGGAATAAATGTAACCAAGGAGGTGAAAGAATTATACACAGAAAACTATAAACCATTGATGAAGGAAATTAAAGAAGACTTTAAAAAATGGAAAGATATTCCATGCTCTTGGATTGGAAGAATCAATATTGTTAAAATGGTCACACTGCCCAAGGCAATCTACAGATTTAATGCAATCCCTATCCAATTACCCAGGACATATTTCACAGAACTAGAAAAAATCATAATAAAATTCATATGGAACCATCAAAGACCTAGAATTGCCAAAGCATTACTGAAGAGAAAGAAAGAGGCTGGAGGAATAACTCTCCCAGACTTCAGACAATACTATAGAGCTACAGTCATCAAGACAGCATGGTATTGGTACCAAAACAGACATATAGACCAATGGAACAGAATAGAGAGCCCAGAAATGAACCCACAAACTTTTGGTCAACTCATCTTTGACAAAGGAGGCAAGAATATACATTGGAATAAAGACAGTCTCTTCAGCAAATGGTGTTGGGAAAACTGGACAGCAGCATGTAAAACAATGAAGCTAGAACACTCCCTTACACCATATACAAAAATCAACTCAAAATGGATTAAAGACTTAAACATAAGACAAGATACAATAAACCTCCTAGAGGAAAACATAGGTAAAACATTATCTGACATACATTTAAAAAATTTTCTCCTAGAAGAAATAAAAGCAAGAATAAACAAATGGGACCTAATGAAACTTACAAGCTTCTGCACAGCAAAGGAAACCAGAAATAAAACAAGAAGAAAACCTAAGGAATGGGAGAAAATTTTTGCAAGTGAAACCGACAAAGGCTTGATCTCCAGAATATATAAGCAGCTCATACGACTCAATAAGAAAAAAATAAACAACCCAATCCAAAAATGGGCAGAAGACCTAAACAAGCAATTCTCCAAGGAAGACATACAAATGATCAAAAAGCACATGAAAAAATGCTCAATATCACTAATTACCAGAGAAATGCAAATCAAAACTACAATGAGGTATCACCTCACACCAGTCAGAATGGCCGTCATTCAAAAATCCACAAATGACAAATGCTGGAGAGGCTGTGGAGAAAGGGGAACCCTCCTACACTGCTGGTGGGAATGCAGTTTGGTGCAGCCACTATGGAAAACAGTGTGGAGATTCCTCAAAAGACTAGGAATAGACTTACCATATGACCCAGGAATCCCACTCCTGGGCTTGTATCCAGAAGGAAATCTACTTCAGGATGACACCTGCACCCCAATGTTCATAGCAGCACTATTTACAATAGCCAAAACATGGAAACAGCCTAAATGTCCATCAACAGGTGACTGGATAAAGAAGTAGTGGTATATTTATACAATGGAATACTACTCAGCCATAAAAACCGACAACATAATGCCATTTGCAGCAACATGGATGCTCCTGGAGAATGTCATTCTAAGTGAAGTAAGCCAGAAAGAGAAAGAAAAATACCATATGAGATGGCTCATATCTGGAATCTAAAAAACAAAACAAACAAACAAAACAAAAACAAAGCGTAAATAAAGGACAGAAATAGACTCACAGACAGAGAATACAGACTTGTGGTTACCAGGGGGGTGGAGGGTGGGAAGGGATAGACTGGGATTTCAAAATTGTAGAATAGACCACACTGTATAGCACAGGGAAATATACACAAAATGTTATGATAACTCACAGAGAAAAAAATGTGACAATGAGTGTGTATATGTCCATGAATAACTGAAAAATTGTGCTGAACACTGGAATTTGACACAACATTGTAAAATGATTATAAATCAATAAAAAATGTTAAAAAAAAATTCACCCGCATCTTCACTAAGATGATAAACCAAGGGTCTACTTGTCAAAATCTGCACATTTCTTCTCTGCCAAAGTCCCTTTCACTCTTATGCTTGAGATATCTATGTGAGTAAATGTCAAAAATGTTGGAAAAAAAGGGAAGGAAAAGGTTGTGTTAAAGGAGGAATAGTATCTGTTCAAAAAGGGGGTAAAAGAAGAAGACTGAATATGCCACCCTCCTTGAACTCTATGCAAATCACTGTCCAGAGCTATGTGTTTTTATTAATAATGATTACAAACTTTACTGAACACTCATCTCCTGCCATGGACTGAACTAAATGCTTAGAAAGCATTGTTTCATTTTATTCTCAGTTACACATGGAAGTTAAGCAATTTGCTCAAAACCATGCATCTAATAATTGAAGAGCTTTGTCAGTGACCAGTTGGGTAATTCTGCTTAATTCTGTAGTTCTCTGTTGGAGACTCCATGTGTTCCCAGAAACAAACCACATTCTAAGAGATAAAGGAACAACTTGGTGTAGGCGTCTTAATACCTTTAACTTATTTTTATAGTGGCTTAGATCTTGATAAAGGATGAGGGTGGATATTAATTACTGGACACTCAAATCTCGACAATCTAAACCCCTTGCCATGGTCCGCAATGACCTGCTTAATATGACCCTGGGCACATCTCAAGTCATAGCCTCTTCCTGTGGTAGATTTTTTAAATACTGGGCAGTGCCCTCCATCAAGAGGTAAAGTCATTTTCTTGATCTCTTGACTCTCTGCTGGTCTGTGACCAGTAGAATTTGATGGAAGTGACACTGCATACCTTCTGGAGCAGGGCCTTAAGGTGCATGGCAGCTTTTGCCTTCACTCCATCAAACACTGCTTCCACATCAAGGAGCCCAAACTAGACTGTTAAAGACATGGGCCATCTAAGAACCAGAAGCAGCTGCCACAGTGAGGACATCTTTGGCCATCCAGCTCCCATCCAGCCCCCAGAATGACTATAGGGGCAAGATACGTTTTAAGCCACTAAGTTTTAGGGTGGTCTGTTAGGCAGCAACAGAAAACTGGGCTACTGTCCCTCTTCAGGCTCTGGGCTCCAGCCTCTCTGGTCTTCTCTCAGCTCATGGAACATGCCATTGTCTTTCCCACCTCAGGGACTTTGCATATGTAAGCCATGGAAAATTCTCCCCCTCCGCCTTGTCAAATGGTTGACTCCTTGTCATCATTTTGGCCAGAGCTTAAAAGTCACCACCAGAGAAAATCCTTTACTGATCATCTTTATACAGTAGATTATTTTAGTCTCCATATCTGTCCCGTTTTTTTTTTTTCTTTCATTGCATGTATAACAACCTGCAATTCATTTGTTATTGCCAGTTTTCCTCCTACCCAACTGTAAGTTCCGTGAGAGTAGGTAGAGACCATGTTGTCTTCTTCTCCACTGCAGCCTAGGAGAATGCCTGGCAAAGGTCTCCTCCGTGTTTCCTTGGATCCCTTTACCATCTCTGTGCACGCCTCTGCCCAGAGTGCCCTCGCTCTTTTTGGAGGGCTGCCCCCATGGCTGATGAAGGCCAGTTGGATTTACCTGCACTGAAGCACGGAGAACTGAAGACTGGGAATTTGGAGAGCCCAGGCCAATGGCCGCAGAGTGGGGTGGTGGGATCAATACGCCAGCTCCCTTATCCCCTGATCGGGACAGCTGGGAAGTGTGATCTACAGTGTCTGCAAGACTCACCTATAAGAGTGGGCAAAGTTCCCCTCCACGGGACCTTCCTAACCTGTTTTCTCATTGTGTCCAAGGTGAGTGTATACCCTTGACTGCTTCCATACTTTCCCTGTCTCATTTCCCCAGTCCCCTGGAGGTTTTAATAAAAACACTTCCTAAAATAATTCACTTTCTTACAAATCCTAGTGCCAGAATCTGCTTCTGGGGAAGTCACCCTAAGACAGTGTGTTGGTTAAATCAATTCATTAAAGCAGTTCTGGATCTCCACCCATTTGCTTTTCACATTGACATGGTAAACCAACCTCATAATTGGAATCTAGACATACTTTGCAGCATCACTGGCCTTTGCAGCCACGTCTGTGCAATTATTTCAATGTTTTATTGCAATTTGCCCTAATGTTTTGTAAAGATGAGTGGGAAAGGGAAAAACGGAAATGCTGAGGACTAGCAGTTAAACAACTGAGACAAAGATGGAAACCACTGGGTGTGCTGAAAGCAGGGGATCTTTGGTTATATTGGAAACCCTGGTGGACTGAAGCTGAGCATCTGGACGTTCAATTGTGAAGAGCAAGGAGCAAATTAAAGAACATACAGGAAATTCTGGAGATAGATCATCCGGGGCTGTATTGAAAAATCAGGCTTATTGAAAGACAAGGAGAAATCTTTAAGAAGCATGGAAATTATGAAAATTGGCACCAAAAACCCTTCCAGGGTGCCACAGACTGAGAAGTTCATGGAAGCAGAGAGCAGCTGTCAGGAATGAGCTTGCCTTGGGCTCCCCCCGCCAAGAAGAGAAATAGTCTCATTCTCTCACCTGACAAATGTTTCAGGAAATCCTGTAAAATCCCGTGAAAGTCACCCTCACTGTCTCGTGCTGAATTCCCTCATCAGTCTTGCAAAATCATCACCAGCCAGCCATTCTTTCGCATTTTAGAATAAATATCTTCGTCGTACCAAATGTCATGTGAAGTAAGCTGAAACAGATTTGATTTTTGAGGCAAGCAATTGCATAAGACATGAGTTCTACTATTTGCATTTCAAACCAATCATTTAAAAAAAAACAACGTTTGCAAAATTAAAAACTTTGGTGAACTTTTGGCTTCACGGAGCAAAACTCCTCTGTATCGTGTGAAGTTGGGGTTTTCCCAGTTCTGTTCATTCAGCTTTTACATGTACTTTTTTTAAATTAATGGATTATATATAACAGAAGACTGTCACTAGGTTTGTACCGTCCTGGAAGCTGATCCTCAGTTCACGCAGCTGTCATAATGCTTCCTATGTAGGGCTGTCATGAGGATGAAGTTAGAGAAACTAAATGCATTCAGTTCTCTTCCCCATGTTTCCCATCACAAAACAGTTGGTTTAAATGATTTGCAAACAACTGGACTGTCTTGGCTTGAAGACCAAGTCTGAACTCTTAACGTGACCTACCAGGCCCCATGGGATCTGACCTACATGTGTTTCTCCTGTATCATTAGACTCCTGCCCCTTTCCCTACCCATCACCCTGCTTCTAATGGAGCACGTGGAGCTCCTTGTGCCCAGGAAGTACCATGCTCCTCTCCTCTGCAGGCCCTCCCCCTCCAGAAGGCCCTCCCCTGGCCTTGGGTCAGATGAGATACCTTTCTGGACTCTTGGAGCCCCCACTTTCTCCAGCCTAGGAGAAGTGTCCATCCTGTGTGGTCTCCCAGAACCAGGGCCTCCCTCTAACATAACTTGTCACTTAGTTTTAAAAATATCTTTAATGTCAGTTTCCTTTATTAGATTATAACCTTCTCAAATACGGGTATTATGTTTCCCTTATGTTTACCAGTTACTGTTTTAAGCATTTTCCATATATAACTCATTTTACTATTATAACAACTCTATCAGATAAGCATTCACATGAGCCCTGTTTCAGAGGGGGGAGAAGGAAAAGAAAAAGAGAAATTAAGTGATTCTCCCATGACCAAACATCTAGCAAGCAGTAACGTCGCCTCTGTCACCTCCAGGCTAGAACCCTGTCTCCCACCCCAGGTCCAGGATGTGAGACCAAGAAGTACTCAGTAAAAACTGAATAAACAGACAATTCTGTCCTAGGAAAGAAACCAATACCTGAGCAGGGATATAGATCATTTTAGACCAAAACCCACACTATCATAATTTGTTTAAAAGAAAGCAAAGAACTAGCAAATACAACCTAGAATTTGGAAGAGCCTCTCACCTCCAGTGTCATGAACTGATCCTGGAATAATGGCGCATGGGCTGCCTTGGGGGCCAGGAGACCTGAATTCTAGTGTCTAGAGGCTGACCTGCCCCTTGACAGACCTCAGCCGCCCCCTCCGTTAAATGAGAGCAATGGATGAAGTGGATGCAGAAGCTTTCCCAAGATGAGATGTTTATGTTTTGTGATTCCAACTACTGCAGGGCCTTGTGCTCACTGCCCCTCTGCCTGCCAACGGTCGCCTCTTCACCATCATTTTTGTCTCAAGGTGCAGTCCTGGCTTTGTGACTTCCATGCAATGAGATCTTGGAGATTACTTCTCTACACATTACTTTTACATATCTGTCTCCACCATTGGAAAGAGAACTGACCAATCACTGCTTAATTGTCTCGTGCCTACAGTCTTACACCTAGTAGTCACGGCTGTGGGAGGGAAAGGGAATTGGTTTGCAGATTTCTACCAAGCCATGTACATTATTATTTAAAACAATCCTAGTAGTACTCTACTGCACAAAAGAATGAAATAAAGCCATCTGCAGCAACATGAAGGGTCCTAGAGATGATCATACTAAGTGAAGTGAGTCAGAGAAAGACAAATATCATATGATGTCACTTATATGTGGAGTCTGAAAAAATGAGACAAATAAACTTATTTACAAAACAGAAACAGATTCACACATAGAAAGCAAACTTATGGTTACCAAAGGGGAAAGGGGGGAGGGATAAATTAGAAGTTGGGGATAAGCAGATACAAACGACTACGTACAGAATAGCTAAACAATAAGGTCCTGACGTACAGCACAGGGAACTACATTCAATATCTTTTAATAACCTATAATGAAAAAGAATATGAAAAAGAATGTATATGCATAACTGAATCACTATGCTTTACGCCTGAAATTAACACAACATTGTAAATCAACTATATTTCAATTTAAAAAAACCCTAGTTAATAGACAGTGTGATAGAAGGTCTCAGAGGTAGTACTGTCAGCTCTATTTCCAAACTTTTGGCCAGTGATTGATTGAAACAGCTAACAAAGAGAACGTGAATGCTTGCCGTCACCATCTTGTGTTCAAGTTTGATTTGAATTAACACATGGGACAAGTGCAATGTTTATACAAACTCTGGTTGAAAAATATTGGCAGGATAAAGAGGTCAAGTCCACTTAGCAGAGACAACACTTAAATATCAAAAGGCTCAGTTCCAGTTCACCCAAGTTCAAACGTAGGGAAACACTGGAAGTAAGATTTAATTTCCCTTTAATTTTCTTGCTAGATATTTGACATGGTACGAAGCCCATTCCAATTTGCATATGCATAGACCCACACTTAAATTTCCTGTCTCCTGATTTAAATTGTATGAACTAATCTTCACTAAGTCAATTCATTTAGGTGTCCCTTCAGCTACTCAAGAAAATGAAAAAGGAGAAGAAGAGGAGAAACAAGAGGATGAGAAAGAGAATGAGAAGGGGAAGAAAGAAAAAAAATTAACCTCAGAATTAAAGCTTACAGTTTCAATGAGAGCCAATGTATCTTTTGCTACTCAAGATGAATAAAGCCAGATTCCCTTAGAGAAGTTGAACTTTACGCATCCCCTGACACACACAAATATATATATAAATATAAAACATTTACCTTTCAAGGTATGGCGTGTGTGGCAGTAAATTAAGATATGTAGAGTATTTCTAGATAAAGGCTACAAAGAATTACCAAGATAGTATAATGATCCAGTACTCCCTCTGTTTTCAACTCTGCATGTGTGCATGTGTGTGTGTGTGTGTATAGGTTGATGGATAAGTGGAATATTAAATCTGGTGAATCAGGTAAAGACTCACCATCTCTTAATTTTCAGAGACTTCTAGAACCATAGAATGTGTCATCTGGAGGTCAAAGCCATTTATTTTAATATCAAGGAACTGAAGCCCAGAGTCTTCCGTCTTCAGAGGGGCAGAGACTGATGGGTCTTCAGCAATGGTTTCTGCTTGCCTTGGTATGGTAGAGTTGTTTCTGGAAAGGTGCAGCACATTTCTCATCGCCTCTGCATCCAAATGAGTCCACGTGATCACATCATTGGACTGGGTGGGAAAGCCAGAAGTGTCACTGCCTGGCTTTGCAGACACCATGACCATCTCAGGTTGAGAAGCAGCCAAGTTTTTTCCAGTCTCCCTCCCATCTCCTGACTAGACACAGTTTCTTGAGGCCCTGGAGGATGATGATTCCACAAGATGGAAAAGAGACCTGCATCACCAAATCATCAAATGGAAAACATCCACCCTTAACCAGGAATACCCCTACTGAACAGTCCTGTGAGCAAAGGAATTACTTTTTGCTAAATCGCTGAAAAGCTGGGGATTTTGCTTGTTCCTGGGGCTTAGCGTTACCCTAAGTAGTCATTAGTACCAGATCCAAAACTAGAAATCAGATTTCCTGACTGCCCATCCAGTAGTCATGCCAATATTCATGTATGTTTATAGCATCCATGCACCTTGTGATTCTGGGTGCAGCCCCGATTCCACTCCTGGCTCTGTCTTTCTCCTCTTTGTCCCAGGAACCTAGCATGATGCCAGACTCACAATAGGTACTTGATTCATATTCACTGAATGAAAAGTCAGCATTTACTTCAACTGTAAAATGGGAATCGAACCTTTTAAATATTTGAAATCAAGACACTGGGTCATATGTTTTTGTATGGATTCTTAATACTCTGAAGTCTAAAAAACCTCTGACCCAATAAATCCTCCATATTCTTCTGCTTTGGTATGTTTTCAGTCAAGCCTTAGTTCTGATTTTGTAAAATTCCATTCTTGTAATATTTTTCCTGATATCTATCTAAACTTAATATGGTACAAACTATCTGGTCCCAGCTTGAGGTGGGGAGAACATAATTCTCTTCAGTTTGCCAAGGCAAATCAGAGCAGCGAACATTTGTTAAGGAATTGGTAAGAAAATCGCTCTGCTAAGCAAGTCACATGCAGTGGCTCATTTTTTTCCGTACCCCTATTATCCCTCTTTCATAAGTAAGAAAACATACTTGGCAAGGGTAAGCAGCTTTTCCAACGTCACATACTGAGTACACAGCAGAATTGGGATAAGAACAGAGGTTTGTTTGATTTAAGAGTCTAGATTTCCAATCTCCAGGCTCTACCACCCAGCTGCAAGCAACAGAGATAGACTCTGGGTAATTTAAGCCCCAAAAGACACTTACTAGAAGGATTAACTTGTGAGAAAAAAAAAAAAAAGAACTAAAAAAGAACAGGCCGGATCAAAGCACCTCCTTGAATCCAAGAAGTAACACTAGCAAACAGCCTCTTCTTCAGGGTGGGCTCTGGTATCAGGATGTTCCACCTCTGTTTTCAGTGATGGTGTTACTCTGCTCAGGAGTCAGACTCTGTGGCAAGACTCCTACTGGCCTCATTCACGTCACCTGCCTACTCTTTGGCCAGGGGAGAGTGGGTCACCATACGTGATGGTCCCACCAAAACTATAGTCAGTGAGATGAGGTAGTTCCCAGGGAGAAATGACAGTTCTATTACTAGAAGTAGGGGGAGTGGACACTGGAAAGGCTAAGCAAGAGGTGTCCTTGCTAGCAGAATGCAAAAGAAATATATGGTCTGTCCCCAATCTACCAAAAGCTACAGCAGCAACACAATGGCAGAACGTGTATTTCTATCCTTTCGCTGCACTCAGCAAAGCCAAGTTCAAATCCTTCTCTTGGTCAGTAGGATTGGTTCTTACTTGAATTTCAGCCCGAGTCTTGTTCTCCCACGTATCAGCTATGTCTTTGGGAATCTGCTACACCTCTTAAAGTCTCCGTTTCTCTGCAAGTAAAAAGGTCTAGTGACAAGCCCGTGCACCCAGCTTATGGGGTTGCTGGGAGAATTCAACTCAATTGTGAATGAAGAGCTTTTGGCACAGCACCTAGCATGTGAAAAGAATTCAAAAGTTATTAGCTAATATTACTACTATCTCCAAACCACTAGGAAACCATTCGAGCCCCTCTTCTGGGCACAGGATACCTATGGGCAGAACTAACGGCTTTTAAATGCTAGCTCATGATCAAGCATTCCTTCTTCTGCAACAAAATGAGAAAAATACGTTCGGTGAAGTTAATTTTTCATTAAGTTAAATATATTTACTTTTTGGGGGGTGTTAAAATGTCCTTTATGAATTCATGGTGACAGGATATGGCTGTTGCTTGTGTGTTTTAATATGTTCATATATTTTCTTTTTTTATTGACTTACAGTTGATTTACAATGTTGTGTAAATTTCTGGTGTACAGCATAGTGATTAATATATATATTCTTTTTCATATTCTTTTTCATTATAGGCTATTACAAGGCACTGAATATAGTTCCCTGTGCTCTACAGTGGGACCTTGCTATTTATCTATTTTATATATAGTAGTCAGTATCTACAAACCCTGAACATCTACTTTATCCCTCCTCACCCCATTTCCCCCCTGGTAACCACAGGTTTGTCTTCTATGTCTGTGAGTCTGTTTCTGTTTTGTAACAGTGCCTAGGATAGAAGCAGCCCTGGGAAAAGGAAGATATGGGGCTGGGGTTGTGGGTCCAGGCCCAGGGGCGCCCGGAGAAACACTTCCTTACTCCTTATCTTCACTTTCCACATCTGAAAAAAGAAAAGATAGCACAGAACAACACCGAACTCTAAGACTCTTGGCACCATTTGTATGCATTTGTCCTTGGGTGTTGATACAGAAAAATACAACCTTCTTATGATTTTCATATTCATCCCTTAGAAGTTTCTAACAGCTAACATTATTGGAGAGCGATTATTGTATCAGTAATTTGTAAAGTGGGGAATAAAGGAAGGAAGAAGAGAACAGGGTGAGAAGGAAGAAACGAGCAAGAGAAAAGGAGAGCAAGAGAAAGAAGGATGGATGGAGATCCGGCTCTACCCAACTGGTCCTATGAGGTCAATTTGCCTGCTCTGACCTGGCAATCTACTTTAGAAAAATAGATACATGATAGATAGATAGATAGATAGATAGATAGATAGATAGATAGATAGATAGATAATGAATAGATGGATGGATGAATAGATGATAGTGTTGAGTGAAAAAAAATGCACAACCTGAAAGCTGAGAATTATGTTTTATTCAGCAGACTTGCTGAGGACTTAAGCCCAGGAGGCAGCCTCTCAAATAACTCTGAGGGACTGCTCCAAAGAAGGAAGTGGGGAGCCAGGACATGTAACAGTTTTTGCAAAAACAAAACAAAATGGGTAGTCAGAACATCAAAAGATTACTGTTAATTAAAGAAAACCAGATAATCTCAAGTTTAAAAATTTAGTGCTTTTCCAACTAAGGAAAGATGCAGAAGTCTGGGCTCATTGAAATCATTCCTTTGATATGCACCTTATCTATCTAGGGCCCATATCTTGCTTTTCTCAGTCCTGAATCCCCTCAGGGTGCACAGCTGGGGGCAGCTGCAGTGGCTGTTGACTTAATGCAGGAAGCAACCATTGTTTACTGATATGGCAGGCGACATTCATCGTCCATGATAGAGATGATAGATAGATAGATAGATAGATAGATAGATAGATAGATAGATAGATTATTTTTAAGGCTTTAGGGACAAAGATGATCTTGCCAGCATTACTTTAAAGAACAAAGAGCAAGCAATGCAGAAAACCAACACACCATGCTGAAGTAGGTTAAACTGTAGCAAAACTCCTCTGCAGAATTGTGGAGAGCAGTTTAAATGATATCTTAGGATTATGCAACATAATTTTTAAAAAGATGATTATAATGTTACATTTTAAAAAGTATACTGTAATATTGGTCAAAGAATCATATTTCTTTCTAGTTTTTTTCTCACATTTTCCAAATATCCTCTTGTCCTCTAACAAATTTTATGACAATACATATCATATCTGTCCATCTGTGTATGTATGTGTATATATATGTATGTGTCTATACACACACACACACACATGCAAGTATTTTTTTCCCATTAGGACCATATTTAGACCATTGAGTTCGGAGGTCACTCAGGTGAAGAGTTCTGGTTCCTCTTAGCTGTGCTCAGTGCCTTCTCTTCCTTTCTCTTTCCAACACTACCTGGGAGCTGGGGGCGCCAACAGCCTTGCCATGGAAGGGAGGGGAGGAGGGTAGTTCTTCCTTCCTTGCCTGGAAACTGCAGCCTCATCCACCATCCAGGACAGACCCATTCACATTCCTGAGAGAGAGGGAAGCCCTGCAGAGCGAGCAACTAATGGCCAGCTAATCAACCGTCCTAAGATTACCCCTGAAACTACAGACAAAGTGATCCTGCTAGCTTGATGCCGTCGACTGCCTGGAATTCCCCTCAACCAAGAGCATCTGGTTTGCTTGGCTGCCCCCACCTTGTTAGAAAGTGACTCATTTGCATTTTCTCCCTCACTCTGTGATGCACAGGCCCAGTGGCTGTGGGTTTTCTTTAGATTTAAGATTTAACACGAATGAGGGGAGAGGCTGGGAAGCTGTTAAGGATTAAAAATTTGGCCTAACGTTCTAATGGTATGACTAACTTTTAATTAACATCGGGAAAAAAAAAAAAAAAGGAAAGAAAAAACTGTACCATCAATCTGTCCGAATGTCAGGTGCTATTTGGTTGTTAACGCTTACTTTTTATTGCATTGAAAACTCCCAAGATGTATTTTGACATTGTTTACCCTCCTTTATAATTAGAGTTAGCAAGACCGGCATCTTTTAACACCAGAATGTTCTTAAAATACCTGTCATC
This sequence comes from Camelus ferus, assembly GCF_009834535.1. NCBI lineage: Eukaryota > Metazoa > Chordata > Mammalia > Artiodactyla > Camelidae > Camelus > Camelus ferus. Next base: position 10,252,344 of record NC_045720.1, read on the forward strand.
GTTTTGAAGGCTTCCCCACCTTGTGAAACCTATTATTAGTAACTTTTACTGTATTATGCTGCTAAGTTTATTTTAGATTAAAAAAAAAAAAAACTCCTTTGGCTTTTTGGCCAGAGTCAGTGAAAATGGACTATAATAATGATCGAGGCTATAAAAGCACATCTATTTCTTTTATGATGCCAATTTAGTGTGAAAAAGGCTCTGTCGTATAGGGGAAGGCCTTGACACTTACAAGTAACCAGCTGTAAAGGGTTCAATGGTGCCCCCTCACCCCAGCAAAAAATATGTTCCCAGAAAAATGTTAATTCACATATCTGTGAATGTGACCTTATCTGGAAAAAGGGATCTTTGCAGCTGTAACTAAGAATATCCAGATGAGATCCTCATGGGCCATCTAGATGGGCCTTACATCCACTGACAGGTGTCCTTAGAAGAGACACAGAGAGGAGTCACAGAAAGAAAAGAAGACACAAGCAGAGACTGGAGTTCTGCGGCCAAAGCAAACCCTGGAGTCAGCAGAGGCTGGAAGACCCTCCAGAGCAAAAGCAGCCCACCTGGCACCTCGATTTGGGGCTTCTGACCTCCAGAACTCTGAGAGAATAAATTCATATGGTTTTAAGTCACCCAGTTTGTGGTAATTTATCACAGCAACCCTGGGGAACTAATACAACATCTGTGTGATCTTGGGTGTGTTACTTCACCAAACTGAGCCACTTCGTCCTTATCTGTTAGTTGAGGACAGGGACACCCACCTGTAGGATTTTAATGGCGACTAAACCTAATATAACCTAAAAATCCTAGTACTCAGTGGGTGCTCAATAAACAGGAGTTGTAATTATCACACGGTTGTTACTAGTACTCTGAATTTCCCCCAAATGGAAGGGAAGTAATAATCAGAGGCCCAGGAAGGCCTGGGGACTTTTTATTGTCTTTCCCCAAGATACGCTATGAAAGACTGGCCTGTTTTTCATGCAAGGTTTAAACTATTGAAAGTTTACATTCAGGGATTTTTTTTTTCCCAATGGCCTCACCCTATACCTCAGCCTACACTGAGATACATGATAAATGCTAACCTTGAGTAAATATTAAACTAAAGAAATGGGCGAGGAAATTAGGCTGGTGTTACAGTCTATTAACCTCCTTTATAGGAACAAAACAATGGTCTTTCCCTAAAAGAAACCCTTAAACCCTTAAACCCTTAAACACTTAAACCACCGGCTGGAAAATCTCATGAGAACGGAGTCTAGTCGGATGAGCCAGCCATGTTTCTCCTCTCCATACACTCTGTGGCCTCCCCATTGCAGAGAGAAATCTGATCTCTCTCTTCCTCTTGCTCTAGTGTCCTCTCCAGGCATTCATTCACATTTTTGTTGCCACCTTTATCCTCCCTCAGTTATTATCATCCATTTTCACGTCTCTCCCTTTCACCACCACCATCCTGGTCCCGGCTTCGCAGACGCTTCCCTGGATGGCAGCTGTTGTCCGCTCCCTGACTTTATTCTTCCCACCCGTGCTCCTCTGTAGACTGTTTGCAGGCAGCAGCCCGACTGAGTAAACCTTTCAATACACAAATGACTCCATGCCAACTCAGAGCCCTCCGATGGCTTCTCTTCTCACTTGGGACAAAACCCAAGCCTCTTGCCCTGAACTCCGCACACCTAATCTGACCTGGCTCCACTCCCCACCTCCCTTCCTAGGCCCTGTCTCACCAGCCTCCTTTCTGATGCTCATTGCCAAAAGAAAAAAACAAAAACAATATTTTTTTAAGTATATTCACAGATATGTGCAGCCACTATTACAGGCAAGTTAAGAATATTTTAATCACGACCAATTCACTTTAAAAAATGCTCATCTACCTGTTCCCTGTGGGCATCTTGCTGACTAACTGCTACAAAGTCTGGACTTTTGGAGACACTGCTTGACACCCAGTATCCGAGGTACAGAATGAGGCAGGTGTGGCTGGCCTTCTCCCCACACATTTGGCCTGTGGTTGCACAGACAGGAAGAGTTAGAACTGGCTAGGTCCTACTGAGCAGCGTGATAGGGCCTGGTGGTTTGTGGAGAAGCCTGACGTCAGGAAAGGAGACAAAAGCAAAGTCTTTTGTTTGAGGTCTCTGATGCACAGGTCATGGTGAAAAAGTCTTGGGAAGCATCAAAGGTTAGGACCCAAGGGTGAGAGCGGAGGTTAGCAACTGCAGGAAGATGCTTGTAGTAACAGGAAGCAGAGGACTCAGGGGGAACAGCCCCTCTGCTCAGGCCCACCATGCCTAGCCAGCCTCCTGGAGTCAAGGGTCCATCCAGGTCCTCTGACTGCACTTTCCCACTCCCTTCATCCTGCAGCAAGGTGGTGACGATGCCATATTCCTTAGGAGGTCAAGACCCAAGCCCTAGCTGTCTCCTTCATCATCCCTCGGGTCACCCTCTGAAGGTCCAGCGAGATCTGTTTACAAGGACTCTGACAGCTCCGTTCAGACGACCAAAACCTTTACAGGACAAAAATAGCACAGTCAACCTTCAGATGCGGAAATACTGATAGAACTGGCACAGTGTCTACGTTGGCATCGTTGCCTGCTGAGAGATCAAGCCCTCTGCGTTGTAGGAGGCAGCGTGGTAAGCATCACATAAATACAGACTTGGCATGTGAAGCTTTCATTTCTGTTCTGACACCAGACAGTCTGTTGCCATGGAAATTATTCTGTCACCTTGCAAAGGCAACCTTCCTTCTAGAAGTGCAGAACCACCAAGCATGTCTGCATTTGAGAACTGAACTTGGCCAAGGGTTGTCATTCTGCCCCGTGTAGAATGTACCACTCGCGTCTCTGACTTGGAGCTTTCTGACCTCATAATCAAGGATTTTGTCACATTAAGGTAGATATAAAACAAAAAAGAGTAGTTTCTCTTTACTGACTAAAGCACCTCCATCAGTCTTATCTCCCCTTAGCTATCAAAAAGATGCATGATTCCTCATTGACTTCAAAGAACTCAACACCAATTAAGGGTCTGACTAGCCTGCTTCCGAGTCTGGGGGAAGGATGAAACAAAATGTTCCAAGATCTGAAACATCTTGGGATGTTCCAGAGTTATTTGGCTACTGAGAGGACATCTGGTTGTCTCCTAAAAATATCCCTTCGATTCACATCAAGCAAGACCGCTGGCTCCCAGGCAGTCAAGGTGTCATAAAGCTTACAAAGATGATCTCAGCCCACCACTCACATCGCTGTGTTTACAAACAAAGTAACAAACTTTGTAAACTGTGTTTCCAGGAACAAACCTCTAGCCAGCCTGGGAAAAGTCAAACCGACGTCATCTGACTCCAGGTCTCTTGCTCACAGAACGTCACGCATCCTCAGAAAACCACGGTGCCTGGCAGAATAGGATCGATGCACAGAGGGTTACAGTCAGGTGGCTTTGGGACATCGATGAGGGGAAAAACTCATGTCTCAGGAGAAATGAGAACTACTGCATGGAGGAAGCAGTATTTCATGAGTTAAGAGGTTTGAAAGCAGGAATTAGGTGTGAGAATTTTAGTCAAAGGAAATACTTACAGGTTTCCCAAGGCTGGCTTCCCCAGGATGGAGTGAAGACGAAGTTTGTCCTAAAGGCTTTCCACAATTTGCACCTCTTGGGGAGTGATGGAAATGTTAGCTATCTTGATTGTGGTGGTGGTTCCATGTATCAAAATTCTTCAAATCCTACATCTGAAATATGTGTAGTTTACTGTACAGGACTCATACTACAATAAAGGTGTTTTTTAAAAAAAGGCTTTCCACATTCTTTATTTCCATGCTTCACATTCCTCTTTTGAGGATTAAATGAGTTAATCCAATGAAGCACTTACCCAATATGAAATAAATGTTAAAATGTTACCTATAGGATGGATCTTTGGTTCTAATAAAAATATTGATGATCACTAAATGTCTTCCCATACTTGTCAATATTTTGACCTGGATTGCATGTAGTTGCTGCTTTAGTTGTTGGCTGGAGAATGGGCTTCGTTTGTAAGGTCGAGACAGTGAGCTGGCTCATATAAACTTGCATCGTCTATACAGAGAGTAAGGCTTCTACCACTCCCACCATAAACTCAGATGCAAGGGCAAAAGCTTCTAGGCTGTCACAAAGCCCATGGACATTATTACCTTTAATTCATGTCAACAAACTATAGTGAGAGCTTCAGCGTCAACATCAGCGCCTCAGTACAGAACAGCTCATATTTACAGAATGCTTAGCACCCGATGTGTCTCCAGGATGAGAATTCTCTTCTGGTTCAGCAAGGGGGAGGGCAGGGCTTTGTGCCTAATGACTGAGACACAACTATCACCCTGATTTGATTTTGCCTATCGCTTCCCTTTTGGAACACAATGACAATAGAAGAGCAATGACGATTAAGACCACACACGCACACACGCACACGCACACGCACATGCACAGTTACTGTTAGCCAAGTGCACATGAAAACAATCTCAGCTGCAGGCTGAAGAGCCACGAGCAACACAGATGTCAGTGCTTGGTGCGGCCACTCGCCCCCCCCCCCCCGACACCAGGGCACCTCTATCCTCAGAGGCTGTAGAGAATGTCTTCTCAACAGCTTCAGTCTGGAGAGAGGTCACACTTCAGAGGGTGTTGCTTGTTCTACAATTTGCAGAGCTCTCCAGAAGCTTGCTAGAAAGATTTAGAAGGTTAATCCCCTTGGGACATAAAACAAGGTCTTTGTGATCTGGTTTGCGCTGGGATGCAGCAGACCAGAAGCATCTCTGCGGTAGGACTTCAGAAGAAAGTCTTGATAACATCACCTCGTAATAGCTGGCAGTGAAGGAGAAGGAATGCCAGCTAGATAACTCCTCTGCCCTGGGGTCTGGGCGGCAAGAAGCACTCCCGCCTCAGGGTTACGGGGTCACTGTGATGGAAGATGTGGCCTTCGCAATGGAGACGCTGACTCTTTGCAAACCACCTAATTCATGTTCAGAAACAGCAGAGTATAATGGTTAAGCCCTCAGGCTCTGAGACCAGATCGCCTGGGTTCAAATGTTGGATCCGTACCTTAATTACTGTGTGGCTTTGGGCAAATAACTCACCCTCTCTGTGCTTCATTTCCTTCATCTACAGAAAAAGCTTATTACGAAGGTTAAATGAGTAAATTCAATAAAGCCCTCAAGGCAAAGTGAAATAAGTACTAAAAACCTTCCTATGGTTATTTAAGCTCTGTTTCAGAACTCGGGGAATTGGCTAATATACTCTAAGGCATTTCTATCACACACAGAAAATGCATTTACATATATTTTTGGTTTTGTTTTACGGAAAGGAATAGGCACCACTTACACAGGAAACTGGTTGTTTAACTAAATAAACGAACAATAATTAGTGCATGCTTAACACATGCCAGGTACATAGCAGAAGAAAAACAAAAATAAAAAATAGGAAAAATATTTCTGCTCCCATGGAGCTTACAGATTTGGGGGGAAACATGTCAGAACCAAGATAAGTGAGGAAAATGGGTGGCATGTTTGAGAGTGTTAAGGGCTGGAGAGAAAAGGTGATACAGGGAAAGGGGGGTGGGTATTTTCTCCTACAATTAATCATTTCATTAATCAACTCTGCTCAAAACCTATAGGAAGTCAGGCCTGGCCCTTTAAACAGAAATACATGTGCTGGTTGGTGGAATAAATAAGGTAACATGGGCAATGTAAACCACTCCTGTTTGTAAGATGGGCCAACAGTGATTGAACTGTCTGAGTTTTTGCCTAGAAACTCAAGCATCCTTGTCCAGCCAAGGAGGTCCAGCCATCCTTGGCCTGTCACGCACGCAGCTTTCTGTAGATACAGGGCCATTTTTAGACCACTGTGTTGTTACCTTTCCCCTGAACTTGGAGACCCTCCCAGGCCTGAAGGCAGCACAGCTGTTCCATTTGTGTTAACTCAGCCTCTGTGGTCCAGTCTCACTGCATTTGCCTCCTGCAAGTCCTGTGGTCCAGCACGGCTGGACAAGTTATCCTCTGAACTATTCATGAACTCTATCCCAGAACCTAGGATGGGGACTGGGAGTGGTGAGTTGAGGGGACAGGAGTGGGGGTGTCAGCAGCTACAAGCTCCAATATTTTTTTTTTTAAAAAAGAGATGCGAATAGATATGGGGCAATAAAGATTAACCTCGGAGGAGCTGAGGTCAGTCACTTGTACAGAAAACATTAGCTGAACATCTTGTATGTGCCTGTCATTTTGCACAGGCCCTGGGTACGCAGCTGTGAAAAGACAAAGGTGTTTCCTATCTTCCCAGAGCTTTCAGACTAGGGCAGGTTTGAACACACACTGTCACAACAATATTTAACATTTGAATAGATTTGACACTTTAGAAAGTCCTCCTTTGACCCTCAGATGGCCCTATGGAAATAAATAGTATCATCTCCATTTTAAATAAAGTTAACAGAGATCCAAAGATTATGTAAGGAAAGTCAGAAGGTAAGCGGACCATTTAGGACATCATCATAACGGGAAATTGACAGCTCACGTTATTTTTATGGTAAAAGGAGTGACCTCCGAGCTCCTCTGGACTGAGGAAGTGTGCTACCTTAAAAATCAGGCAAAAGCAATAATTGAGCCTATATATAACCTCAGCATGAAAACAAAGCGGTCCTCAGGGAGGCTGCTGTTGGGGTGGAGGGGATGCGAAGAGCAGAGCACATACAGGAGGTCCCCAAGGGCTGACCTCCCCCTGCTGCATCACCTGCTGCAGGTGCAGGGGCGGGCAGTCAAGGGTCCTCCTTCCTAGTCACCTGCTTGGGCATCGCTCCCCAGGGAACAAGAGCTAGTGGTGATGTGAGTTCCCTCCTCTGATGATGAGAGACAAGGGAGAGAGGGAGCTGGGAGGAAACAAAGGCGAGAGCACAGTCCTCCGTCCCACGCCAAGCCCTGGGAGAGCACTCTCGGGTCGCTCTGACAGCTCCCCACGGGCAGCACCGCCAGCAGGCTGGGCACTAGTACACATGCATCAAAAAGAAAGCGGAGGCGTGGAGAGAGGAGGCGACTTTCCATGACAAGACGCCTGTCTTGTTTGCGCTGGGCTGGTCCGTTGGTAAATGGCAGTGCACCAGGATGTACTGAGCTTCTGTTACTTACCTGCGCTGGGCTTTGCAGGCATGTCCACAGGCAGCACCCTAGAGGATGTCTCCCCTGTCACCTGCAAGAGAGGAGGATCCTGGTTCAGGAAACACTTGGATCCTCTGACCACAGACCGAGTTTGCAGGAAGGTGGAAGCCATATGGATCGCCTCCAAGGTGCCAAGAGCGTGCCCTGAAATGCCTCGCTCCCGCAGGAGCTCACCAATCGCCCGAGCGGGTCAGCAGATGTGTTTTTTAATGGAGTCAAATACCATCAAAGGAACAAGCTTCCCCTCACATGACATCCATCAGTTGTTCCCAGGTAATGACAATAGAGGGCATGAATCCCCGAAGAACTCTCCTTTGAGTAGGCGGGGGAGGTGGGGATGGGGGAAGCGGCGTTTGGATTTGTCTATAGCTCCAATTTCCTTTCATGAATATTTCATTTAAATCCTGTACTAATCATTAAGTAGTAATGACTGTCTCTGTCTCCCCTGCACTCACTCTGTCACTCAAGCATCCTTTTCTGCCTCCCATCCTCTCTCCCTCCCTCTTCTGCCTTTCCCCTATCCATTCCTTAGGACACATCTCAGATTTTCTTTCTGTTTCTCTCTCTCCATCCCCCATGCTTCTCTGTTTATTGCTTATTCAACCTTTCTCTTTATCTCTCTCTCTCTCTCTCACACACACACCCAGCCCTTTCTCTCCTGCTCCATCACCTTACCTTACCTTTGGAATCAAAACGTATCTAAAACTACTGATTTCTCAGCCACACGTCACATACAACAAAGCCTATTATAAAAGATGCATGAGTTGGGGAGAACGCCCCAGTTCCAGAAAGCCAGCAGCCAGAAATGTTTCTCTAGAAGATGCTTGTACACACGGCAGGATTCAGGGCCTGAAGGCCCCAGGGTGTTCTAGTCGTTAATAACCCAGTGGACGACCCACACAAGAATCCAGCACAGACCCACGGTTCATTTTATGGGAGACGACTACTCACTCCAGCACAATTCCACGAGGGAGGGAAGAGTCCAAGCGCTCTGTTCTCTTGGGGAGGAAAGAGCCTGCCTTTCCCATGGCGAATCATGCCAGTATGTTTGAGAGGACTGAGAAAGGTCAGAAGGTGCGAGAGCAGGAAGAGGACCCACGAAGTTAAAGCTTTATGATTTTCCTTTAAAAAAAATAATAAAGAAGGGAAATCTCTTGTTACCTTTGTGTACAGAACCCATCTGATCTGTCTCCAACTTTATCTTCTGCCACGTTTTCTCACCCTGTCGCAAACGTTCTCCTTGCCAAGCTTGTGTTCAAGTAATACTAAATGACAAAAATTTTCTTTCTCTTCTCTTCCACCAAACTAAATTACAGGTGATAAAGATTTCCCCAAAATGTTGACAAGCGTTGGTTCTGAGTGATAAACTTAGAAATTAGTTCAATTTTCTTTTTTATGTTTTCCCTCCGAATTTTTCACAGTGAGCATGAATTACTATTGTACTGTTAAGATAAAAACCTAAAAATCAGCAAAAATGCAATAAATTCATTGTGTCTAGCCTACCTTCTCTGCCAGAATCTCTGAGTCCCCATTGCATGAACCTCTCCGCCTGCTCAGAATTGTCAGCACTCTTGTCTTTACAGCACTCACTTTAACCTTTAACTGGATACCTTTATGCTTATTTTTTCATCTAAGCTTTATAAGAGCCCTATAAACTAAGGTGATTGCTCCCATTTTACAGATAAGGAAAGGGAGGCTGAGAGAAATGAGTGATTTTCCTATGTTCACATATTTAGACTCACCTCTCAAATGCATCTCTTCTAGACTTCTCTAGCCATAGCACAGTTGGCAGAGTGGCCATGGGACTTCCCTTAAATGGCTCCACTGATCCTCAAAGGTGGATTATTTACTTCCGGGTGTCCGGCACTCACTAGCTCTGAATATGCTGAACACATTATTCACAAGACAGAACATGCCCTCTTCCACCGGAAGCACTCAGAGAGAGTTCTCTCCAAGCTCCTTCCCCTTCCTCCCAGTTCCTGGCTGGAACTTCTGAAGAAGGATATTGATGAGATAATAATTCCTGCGCATCCCTACTGCCCACTCCCACCAGAATGTCTGTTTGTAATTCTTAGATTTCCTAAAGAAAGTGGCAATATTGGGAGGGCAGGGCTGGCGCCAAGACTTCTTTTAGCATGGAGCAAAGTGGCTGGTGCGGGCTCTTGAAGGGACTGGACTACCTTCTACTTTGAGCTCCTCAGCATAAAGGTGGAAGAAACACCATCCTAAGATGGTCAATGACTTACCTGTTCAGCCCAGTGCTATGTTGTTATCCAGACATCCCTGCCACCAAAGAGTGACAAGTCAATGAAACTTATGCAGGAAGAAACCTGCCTGAACACTTCGGTTTGGCTTCCACTGGTAATCTCCCCAACTCAAAGTGTCATTGAAGCTGGCAAAGAACTTAGGAGGAAGGAACCAAAGATGGCATCTCTGCTTCACCTGGGGCAGTGATTCATCTTATATTCATCTAACTTCTCTTTTCCCTGGAAGTTAAAAAAAAAAAAGCAGTCAGAAGGGGAAGGGGCTAGATTTTATGAGTCATGACAACGAACCACGAAATGGATTGATAACTTGTGGGTTGCATTACTTGGGAGAAATCATGCATTTTGGAAGTGACCAAGGAAGGTTTGAGTTCAATGGCAGATGGTCACAGAAACAAATCTCAACAGAAGAGACACAGAGAGGGAAGAAAAATAACAGCTAACATTATCTCAACAAAACCGTAAACAGCCTCATTCTCCCGTTTTATAGGTGGAGAAATAGAGGCACAGAGAGTTAACTCATCCAAGGTCATCCAACAAGTAACTGCTGAAGCTGGGATTAGGACCCAGGTAGTGTAACTGGAGGACAAATATTCTTTCCACCACTGTCGTACGTACCGCCCAGGGTATGATTGGAACCACCCCCTTTGCACTACTTTGTGTTCTTCTACGTGTGAACAAGAGACAGAGATTGTACAGACATGGGAGAAAGATGTAAATGTCTTTTCATTTTCCTCTAGAAGAGCACTGTTCAATAGAATTTCCATGTGAGCTTCACATATATTTTTAATTTTCCAGTGGCCACATTTTTAAAGAGCAAAAAGAAACAGGTGAAGTAATTTTAATAATATATTTTATTGAGCCAACATATCCGAACTATTATGTGGGCAACATAGAACCGGTAGAAAAAGTTTTCCCAGAGATATTTTCAATTATTTTGCTCACACTAAGTCTCAAGTCACATCACACTGTAGATGGCCCACAGCGTTAAGTGCTCCGCGACCTCATGGTGGACAGCTCGGCTCTGGGGCGGTTCAGTGCTACACCATGGGGAGCTTTAGAAATCACTGGTACCTGGGCTCCTCCAAAGACCCCTAAATCAGAAACGCTGGAGCCGGGGCCAGGCTTTGGTATTTTTATTAAATACCAGGATGCTTCTAGGATGCAGTCAGACTATAAACCCCTGGATGGAAGATTTCTTTTTCTTACTCTAATGCCAGTTACCTTGCACAGAGCCTGAACTTCACAGATTCTCAAAATATGCCCCATGAACAAATGAGAGGGATCTGGACTTGCATATAAGTGTCTTGAATTCTAGTTCTGACGGTGGCACTAAGTAACAGAGTGACCGTGAATTTATGTCAGAATTTCTCTCTGAGTCTAATCTTCCTCATCAGCAGCAACAACCTCTCTGGACTCACTGCTGGCTCGGCCCCTCCTCCCTCTGAAAAGAATGTCTCCTGGGACAGGTGCCACGCACCTGCAGCACACAGCCCTGGTCCAGCCGCGAACGCTGCTTTTGCCGGGGCTTCGCCTCCATCTGCTGCCCACTGCCTGGGGTCCTCAACTACAGAGCACCCTGCTGCACCGCCCTTGCTCGACATATGTAATCACCATGTCACCGGCATCTCCTCGGCCACAGGAAATTTAAATTGCATCTTTTGAGTCTTAATATGCTGTTTCTGGGCTGTTTCACATGCAGTTCCTGAGAGGGAGGCATCTGCTTGGCGTGAGCAGCTATGCTACTAACAGGGGGATGGTGGCGTGTCACTGCTGACAGCACAGGGACAGCTGCATCTCTGTGAGCCGCAGGTTCTCCCTAGGCGTGGGCAGGTGGGGGAAAGGAGGGCACAGGAGGGTAGGGAAAGATGCCTCTTCATGTGAATGCTGCTCACAGCTGTGGTTTTGTGAAGACATGGGAAAAAGAGCTATGAACCTTAGATCAAGTCCAGGCACCCTGAGATGTTGAGGAGTAGGTTTGCTAATATATATAATCACCAAAAGGGAGGGAGGAGGGAAGGGAGATGCTGTCGCACAGGATAAGCCCGAACTCCAAGCAAGTCATCAGAACTCCTATGGTCTACATTCTACCAGCTCCAGCACCACCCTGCCCCATTCCTGGTCCTCAGCGCTTCCCTTAATGCTTGTCCTACGCCCCAGTCATGCTGGACTAACAGCAGTTGCCTGAACAGGCTATAAACTCTCAAGAACCCTTGCGTTTGCACACGCTTTTTTCCCATTTCCTTTGCTTGCTAAATTCCACCCATTCCACACCACTCACTCGGATGACACCTCTTCCAGGAAGTACTCTTTGACCACCCCAGCAAGCCTACTCTGGATTAGGGATCTTTCATTTGTGTTCTTCCAACATGCATCTCTCATCACGGCACCAATCAGGAGATAGTGTCAGTCCCGATGATCTCCATCCCAATAGGCTGTCATCTCTTTGAAGGAGGAAATTAAATCTTTTGTCTTTTCATCCCTAGCACACTGGGTCTGTGTTGGGCTGCGCTCTTTAGGCCTGCAAGGTCTGCACTTGCCCAGCTTCAAGACCGAAGGAAGAGCCCAGAGTCAGTGACAGAGGCATCGGTGGTTTAATGGCTAGGGGAGCTCACATGTCTGAAGCAACGTCCTGGAGCGACAACCCACTGTGTGGGCAGTGTGGTAGGACATGGTGCCCCAGTGATGCCTGGCACTTGGCTGGTGCTTGATAAACATGCTCTATGTAATCAGCCAAGAAACCTAACCATTGAGCTTATCACTGTCATTTTGACTCCTGGGTTAAAAGTACTCAGTTTAAAAATGAACAGTGGATTTATCTTCTTTCCTTTTCCTTCTTTTTTCTTCGTTTCGTATCATTGAGTTTGGGGTGAGTTCAAGGCAGGGGTGAGTCAGGAATGGGCAGGGCTTGTCAAAAGAGAATGTTCTTCCAATACCTCCCAGCTGATGCTTCCTGTCTCCCATTGTGAAGCTGTGCAGAGCAGCAGTTCCCAAAGAGTTAACTCCTGGCAAGATGCCGAAGCTGCATCCTTGAGGCCGGCAGCTTCCTCCTTCCCCACCTCTAACTCCATCCCACAGGATTTTCAGGAACCCTCACTCTAAGTTCTCCTTTGATCACTATTTTGTCCCCTGTTATAAACCCATTCTCTGCCTTGCCCCTTGCAGCAGGGGAGACAAGCTGAGTGTTAGCAGACTGACTGCGGGTTTCTTGGAAGAGGCTGCCTGCTGACACCTTCACTCTGCAGGACTTCAAAGGGGAGCCCCACACTTTGAAACATCCTGGGGGAGAAATGCTGGAAATAGATGCAAACTCTTCCTCTGGAGGCCTGGCAGTATTCTCTTTCAGCTTCTGGCAGAGCCGTTCCCTAAGGAGCCACAGTGATGAAAAGTGTTGCTTAAGTAAAGTGGGAGTAAATGCAGTGAGAAAAATGGGATTCTAACCAGCAATGAGTGCCTCTGAGCTAGAAATTTTTCTCCACTGAGTGTCAATTTCCTTATCCATATAGTGACTAGATTAATGGTCTTTTAAGTGTCCTTCAGTTTGGGGGGATATATTTATTCCTGGGGAGATAGATGGATGGATGGATGGATAGATTAGATAGATAGATGATAGAAAGATAGATAGATAGATAGATAGATAGATAGATAGATAGATAGACAGACAGATAGATGAAACAGAAAACTAAATTACATAAAGACATATGATAGATAATAATTAAGATGATGTTAGAGATAGATGGGTGACAGATAGATTGATAGATGAGATGAGAGGGAGAGATGGAAGGAAGGAAGGAAGGAAGAGAGGGAGGGAGGAAAGAAGGATAGGTGAAGGGGGAAAGAAGGGAGGGTCACAGCAGAAATGGCATAAGAAGATTTAGATCCAGACAAGAATAAGCCCTGGGTTTGAATCCTTGTTTCACCCATTTTTAGCAGATTTTACCTAGTTCCAAAATCTGTGCATTATCTCAGATATTTAACTTCTCTGACTCCTAATTCACTCAACTGAAGTTAGAGAAGAACATTGTATGGCATATCAAGCCTTAAATAAGAAAAGACATATAAATCACCGTGCATCGCTTCATAGATGCCTATTAGATGTGAAATAACTAACAATGGCTAAAGCAGTAGAGAAGCTTGTCGGCTCTCAGGATTTGCGGAAGAAATGAGATACATGCAATTGACAGCTTTGTATTCAGCTGCCTACTTGACATCTCACTACCTCAACCTGTTCCAAACTGAACACTTCATCTGGCCCCCAAACCTCGCCTTTGTCCCCAACCCCTGCTGCTCTCAGTGATGGGAGCCGTCAATCCAAAAAGTTTCTTAAGTCAGAAATCTGGGAGACATTTCTGAGCTTCCTTCCCCTCGCTCTCAAGGTAAATTTTTCACCAATTCTTATCAAGTTGACTTCTAAAATTCTCAGATGACCTACTTTTCAACTCCTCATTGACCTTATCCTAAGCCACAACATCATCTCTTTTATGGACCACCCTGGGAGCCCCTGTCCCCCCTACCTCTGCCCTTGTCCCCCCACTTCCTTTAACCCAGTCTCCATACAGCAGCAGGGACTCTCTGAATCTCTAAATTGATCAGACCACTTGCCAGCTAAAGGTCCTTCAGTGTCCCCTTTTGCATTTGAGATATTATCCAAATAGTTTACCGTAACCAGTGAGGCTCCCATGCTATGGTGCCTCTGGTATCGGACTCCCTCCTACTCCCTACCAGGCTCACTGCTCTTCTTTCTGTCCTCAAACACACCAAGCTATTTCTCACTCTGGGATATTCATCCCCATACCCTCTATTCCTTTAATCTAACCTCACCCATCCCATCCCCTACGCTGATTAATGTCTACTCATCCTCCATCGTGAATGTCACTCCAAGGATTTTCTCTGAGTCCCCAGTTAAACTAGGCCCCCAGTTATACCCTCTATTAGAAGCCTCTGTTTCTCCTTATGAATCCCTATTACAGCTTGGAACTCTGTGTTTGTGCCTGCGATTACTTGTTTGAAGTCTGTCTCCTGAATCAGAATATAATGCCCACAAGGGCAGAGATTATATATATATTTTTTGCTATTGTTGTTCATCACTGTATCCTCAGTACTTAGTTCTAAATACATATAAATATTTAATGTTACTGAATATTTGTTAAATTGTTGAATAAATGAGGTACAAAGTTATTATATCTTCAATGGCTCCCAATAAAAATCAATGCTAAGGCTTAACATTAATAATATTTCATTATTTTTTCAGAGATAAACCTCAAAAATACTTGGAAAACAGGACATCTCCAAATTGAATTTTCTAGGTCCTTGGAATCAAAGGATTCAGAGTTGAAGGGAAGGGTAAATCCTTTTCATCCAATCTCCAACCTGGAATTAGCAGTTTTTAATTTTTCTAACCTTACTGACATTTGTCATAAAAAGTATCTGTTAATGATGAAATGGTGTAATTAGTTTTTTTTTCAACTATTTTCCAATTGATTGTTATTACTCTCATAATGAAAATAATATGTGTAAATTCATTTTCACTTCTCTGGTTTACATGGTAAAGAGGATTGAATCTGTGTGAGAGGTAAAATGTTGGCAGAGATTTTGTATTACTATCAGCATTGTTACCATAAACAAACATTTACTGACCAGGGACCTGTATAATGTGAGATTCCAGGTTCTCTTTATGCAAAAAAGTAACCACAATCCAAAAAGCCTGAGGATTTTACCCCAACTTACACTGCTGATGAGCACAACCTTAACTTGAAAGTCTCAAGTCAAAATCTATAAAATTCGCAAGTTTAAAAACTAAGGCAAATTCCTGAAGCAGTTTTTATCAATCATTGCACGGATTACTACTGGCTTCTACAATGCCCATCTCTAGATTCTCAATTTTCAACCTGCTCATTGGCCTCCTAGTAACTTCTTTCTTAACTAGTTTGTGTATTATTCCACTTTTAGTAATTATAAAATCGGTATCTACACCAGGAAAATTCTTGGAAAATGAAGAGATGTTAACCCACCATTCTGCCAACCAGAGGTAACACTTCATTTTAACAGTCCAGATGAATAAAATTTCAAGCTTATAATGTCATGTCTACTATAGACATTATTGGTGGTGACTTTTATTTTCAAGGAAAAAGCAGACACCAATGTTGTTGCAATTTTTGAAATCACCAAAGAGTCATCAATAACCTCCCCTGAAATGTTGATCAAACAATCCTTGCTGGTTAATACTGACCAGCTAATTTAAAAGTTTCAAAGGAGACATACACAATTTGCCCAAGTTGACTCTAAACGATGCCCAATCAAGTTAATGTTTACATCCACAAGGTGCTCACCTCCACTAAAAACCAGCCTTGCACATCAGCCCCACAGGGAAGGACAGCTCATGCCAGAGTTAAAGGAAAGCTCCAAGATAAAGAGTAACCCAGACAGAAAGCTGAGGTTCAAACACATCTGGTTTCCATTAACTGGGATTGCAACAATGTCTTCAAAGGCAAAGAGCATTTCTCCCTCCACACCTAAAATCTCCTGCTTCCTCCAAGATGGTAGACTCAGAAAAACGTCCTGAATCACAGAACTGAGCTCACAATGAAAGAGTTAGCCTTTTATGTTGATTTTATTTAAGGTTTTGTTTAATAACACAAATAACATATGCTTAAAGCAAACAAAGAGCAAAAGAAGAAAACATGTCACTACAAGCCAGAATTAACTGATACCCTAACATTATTGTTTTTGAAAATATGTAACAAAATGAAATCATATTAATGGTTTCACATATTGCTGTTTTGCTGTCATCCCTTCTAACATTTTAAAGTTGTCTAGTTTCCAGTTGAAAGGACATTCATTAATGTCGTCAACCAGTCCCTTTTGACATTTGTACATTTAGATTGCTTCCAATTTTTCCCCCTATAAACACTTTAACAATGAGCACCCTTCCATTCAACCACTCATTCTACAAAGATTTACTGAGCTCCTACAATGCCAGGCAAAGAAGGCCTAAATATTTTGTTCATCTTCATAATTACTTCTTTAAGACAAAGTTCCCAGAAGTGGAACTCTTGGTCGAAGCACACTTTTTAGATTTTAATTGAAATTGCCAATTGCTCCCCCAGAGAGGTTGTACCCACAGACATTTCTGTCAGCATCACCTGAGATTATCTACTACTTTCCCTGACCTTCACCAGGGAAGGCAGAAGGTCTGGGTTTGGAGCAGGATTACTGAAGATGGTCAATCAAAGGCCTCAGCACTATATGGAAATGCGAATTCTTAGGCCCTACCCCTGTGATCTACTCAATCAACATCTCTGGTAGGTAGGACCCAGTAAGCTGGATTTTAATAATCTCTCCACATGATTAAAATTTGAGAACCATTCATTTAAAGCACAAGAGACAGAACTATGAGGTGTCCAACCAACTAATTCACAGCTCGTGGACCACTCCCATGGATGTCCTTCATCAATAACACTTTCCAGAAACTGACTGAGAGCTAACTCTTCAACAGACGTCCTGGAGGGTTATAAACTCAGCTTTGCAGGTTGTTTGGCAAGAAAGTGAACTTCAGAACTGAGATGGGCAAAATACAGAGATAAGTAGTAGAGAGAGAGGGAAGCAAGCCTCTCCAGGGGGACTGAAAAGAGCGACCAAGGTGGAGCCTAGAGTTTTAGCTGAAACACTGGATTTAAAGGTTGGGCCCGTCTCAATTTTAACTCTTTAACCTTGGACAACCATGTAATTCTTCTGATCCTCAGTTTCCTCTTTTGCTTATCAGGGATAAAACATCCTGTCTTGCAGGTTGTTGTGAGGGTCACATACGATAAGCTATGTGAAATGCTTTGGAAGCTGTAAAGCCCTGTCTACATTAGGGGGTGACGTTATTATCAGAGACCTGGGTTTAGGGGAAAGTTGCCCTTCCTGTGCAGTGCCTCTTTGCCATTCAGACCATGAAATTCACTTCTTCCCCTGAACCTTCAAAGGCCCCATTTATCAAGCGTCAGAGCTCAAAGCAAACTGCCTCCTTGGCCTCCTTTTAAGGGATATCATTTTCATTTCCCAGTTGGAATATTATCTTTCTAACCTCCAGCCTGCAGAAGTGCATGGTCCACCACCTCTCTAAGCTGCATGGAAAATTACTTAGATAGAGCACCCTGGCTGCAGAGAAGGAAAGAGACCATGAAACTACACTGTTGAGGAAGGCAGCAGATTCGGAATTCAAAGACAGGAGGTCAGATTCTGACCCTCTCTCCAGGATGAAGAGGGGATCTTTGGGCATCACAAGAATAATATGGCCAAAGGGTAACTCTTGATTTCTCCTTGAAAATCTGCTTCCCCCTGCATTTTCCCATCTCGGGAAATAACTCCATGGTTTCCTCACACCAGAAATGGGAATTATTCTTGATTCTTTTCTTTGCCTCACCTTTCAGGTCTAACTGCTCACTACATCCTATTGACCTTAAGCAAGTTGCTTAACCTCCCTGAGTGTCGGTTGCCACCTCTGAAAAAGTAGTGGATAATAATGTATCTTATTCCAGGCTTTTCAAGAATTAATTTAAACATCCTTCTAGTCTTTGAACATCTGCCCCGCTGGAAACACCAATAATCACTTTTGGGTGTAAAATGACACCTCTGAGATTTATGGCATAAATATTCATGGGGCTCGGGCTGTATCCCAGGCACTACATCAGAGATACAGTGATGAGAGAGACAGGAGGGTCCCTCTTCTCCTGGAGCTTACAACCCAAGGGGGTAAAAAGTAGGTGGTGGAGGGGGAAATAGACAAAAGAAACAACAGGACAGCATTCAGGACAAGGGTGTCTAAAGAAAGACTTTTAAGATAATTTGAACAGAGTAGTTATATGATGTCTGTGAAGTGGGTGGTCAGGGACGGCCTTTCTAAAGAGATCACATTTAGGCTGAGATTTCAGGGACAAGAAGAAAGCAGTCACGTGATTAGGATGATGGGACAAGACACTCCAGACAGAGGGAACAGCCAGTGCAAAGGCCCTGAGGCCAGAGTGAACTTAGAATGTTTAAGGAATATCAAGAATATTAGCATGGCTCAAATATGGAGAGTTCAAGGGTGTACAGTCAAAGAGGCTGGTAGAGGCAGATCACAGAGGATTTCACAAACCATGGGAAAAACATTAAGGTTTGGTTTTGTTTTGTTTTTCCAATGATAAGGGAGGCCAGCAAAGAGTTTTAAGCAAAAGAGTGATTTAGTTTTATTTGACTTTTTAAAAGATCACTTTGAGTGCTTCGTGGGGAATGGATTATAGGATGACAAGAGTAGAAGGGGAACCGGTGGGGAACCGGTGAGGAAAATGTTTGAACCAGTTCAAGTAAGAGAGGACAGTGGCTTAAACTGGGGTAGAAATGAGGAAGTAAGTCAGAAGAAGTGGAAAATTCTGGGTCTGTTTTAATGGAAAGTCAAGATGACTTTGTGGCCCTTTAGACCTGGAAGGTGGAAAAAAGTTAAAAAAAAAAATCAAAGATAACTCAGAGTTCTGACATGAAAAACTATAAAGCTACTGGGGGGTGGGGGGCAAAATCCAGGGGAAAGCAGGTTTGCAAAAGGAAATCAAGAGGGCTGCTTTGGCCATGTTATTCTTATGATGCCTACAGTGTCCATGTGGAGATGTCAAGTTGGCATTTAGATACATACACCCGAAGAGCTAAAAATTCAAGAGTAAATGGAATCCAACATTACATTCAAAGGTCTATATCTTAACTGTATTATATATTGCTATATAATATATAATATTAGAGGTAGACTCTGCTACATCTTAAGAAAACACATAGTTTCTGCCTTCAAGATGCTCTCGCCACCATGGGAAAAAGAGACAGACACAAAAAAATTGATACCCTGCCATTTGGTAAGTAGTAGGACGGAGGTGTTTATAGGATGCTAACCTGCGTGACTTTCAACCATGCTCTCAGGTTCCTCTCATCCTCAGGTCTGCCCCTCACAAATGGGGATAAAACCACCTATCTTGGCAACAAGACAATAGACACACCTCAGAGGAAATGATGTAATGGAAGTAAATGGAAAACAAAGCCTGAATTATTATCCCAATGCAAAAGTAGGGAGCGGGGAGAAAGCTGGCATGAAGAGCTTATTCACAAACTTACCAGCCAAACACAGGGCTAAGTTCTGGCTGATAGGACTTAAATGAGCTCGTCTATCTAATCACTGCAGCAGGAAATGTAATTCTTCACAAAGCCAGTGTTGCTATGAGGGAATTTGCATGAGGCCTGATAGGATGGAAAAGTTCCTCCTTTGCTGCTGCAGCTGAGCAGTCGCTCCTAAAAATGACACACAAAGGACTTGGTGGCTATTGGTTCCAGACTAGCTTACCCTTGACCCTGAGCAAAAGTCTAACCTTCAAGCTTTCCACCAATGATGACACCCTGTCCAGCTGCGAGAGCCATGGAGTGGATATGCCCTGGGTTAGAACTTGGATGCTGTCTCCTAAGGACCGTAGCACATGAACCAGGCCCTTAGCCTCAGTTTTGGGAATTATACTGTGAATGTGAAAACCATCTCCCACGTAACTGTGAAGATTTACCAAGACCATAAAAACACATAGACTGGTGCATGGTACACGAGGCATGTCCTAACAGTGGAGAGCAAAAATGACATAGGAGTTTGTTCAATCTTTACTCATTTGAAGAGGCCACAGATGAGTTTTGTTCATCTGAACATTGCCAACACTAAGCAGAATGGAGGCTCTCTGTATGTGGAACGAACAAAAGGCAGGCAGAGTGGTTCCATGAAGCTCTTAAAGGACACCATAAGGAACCTCTGGCTAAAACTGCCTTCCCTGATGCTAGAGACCCTTTCCTACTGAGCCCAGCTGGTGCCCGGAAGTTGGAAAAGTCAATTTTATGACTCACAATTTCAATAGCACCTTTGTTTGAGAAGACTGACACTGGCACTCAATGGGAGAAAAAGGAACAGTTCCCGTCACTATATAATTACCTCCATTTTCTTCCTCCCTTCTAACTAAAGGCAAGTCTTATTCTGACAAAGGGAACACTAAAACCTGCTTCTGCTCTGGCAGTTTAAAAAAAAAATGTCATTTTCAGGTTCCTCTGAACACGATCAGCTCATACAGCAGGGGGAACGTTCATTGAAATAAATTTGCTTCACCTTGTAAAAGTTGAATTACACAAAAAGTAGAGGTTTGCTTAGGCTAACGTTTCCCACATTATATGGATTGGGACATTGGGTCTGCAGGGTGTTAGTAGATAGTGGTGGGAAGCAAGGGCCCCATGGCACCTAGGTTTGGGAAATACAAAGGTAAAACTTAAAATTACTGTAACAGTTGAAGAGCTCTTTCTGCGATGGACTTGTTTCATCTTTAGAATGCTACTGTGCATTGTCAGTCTCCAACAGAGGGTGATCATTGCCCAAAGTCACTGGATTTCTAAAGCATCTTACAGGACTTTGAGAAATGTCGCCTGGAGTCAGGGGAATGGACCAGATTAACTTTCCAAATCCCTTCTGGCCCAAATCAGCTGTTCATTTCCTGCCATATAAAATTCAATTGGAAACTACAAATAGACTGTGAATGTTTGCACACTCTCAGAACTGTTCTCTGACAGCCTCATGACTCCACTTAGGTATTCATGTAAGGATTCGTTTATTCATCCAGCTTACATTAGAAGCCTGCTACGGACCAGGGGCCGTGATTAAGGCATGGCACTGCTCTCTGAGAAAGATGACACTCTCGAATTAAAGAGGTAAGAGAGAGAAGGGAGGCCCATGTCAGAGAATTTGAGGATTAGAGAAAGCCTGGAGAGGTAGACGTGTACCAAAGAAGAGCCTCCAACAGATGGAGAGATAAGAGTTGAATTTAATTACATGTATTATTGAGATTCCTGTTAGAGCCTCTTTGCTAGGTGTCAGGGGCAAATAGTAAATAAGGCACTAAGCTTGTCTTCAAAGAATTAATTCCCTGTTATGAAAAAAAGATGAGATTTTTCTTTAAAAGATAATTTTGGGTACCACATGGGAGGGGCAAGACCATGAGTGGGACGTAGGTGGTGTAATTTAGGCAACAATGATAAAAGCCTGACTACTGCCATCGCAGTGGAGATGGGGAGAAACAAATACACTGGGAAAATACTACAGAGACAGACTGGACAGAACGAGATAAACGACTGAATTTGGAGATCAAATGGGAGATGAGAATCAAGAAATATTCGTAGAAAATTAGCCTTCGGCAATTAGGTAGAAGATGGTGCCAATCCATGAGCTGGGTGAAGACGTACAGAGGTCAGCAGTGCATGCTATGAGACAGTAGACTCACGGTGTGGGGGGTACTCAAGAGGAGAAGTCAGAAAGGCAGGTGAAGAGTTTGGAGATGCAAATCTGAAGTTCAGAGAGGGAGCACCGCCAGAAGTAGTTTGGAAGTCATCAGCATAGAGATGGTAATTGAGGGCATGAAAGTAAAAGGTATCATCCAGGAAGTGTGTGGAATGAGGATCAAGAAGCCCTCAGGACCACAATCCTACAGACACGTGGATTTTACCCAGTAAGACCCATTTCAGACTTCTGACCTCCAGAACAGTAAGAGAACAAGTCTATGTTGTTTAAGGTACTCAGCTTGTGGTACTTTGTTACAACAGCAAGAGGAAACTCATCCAGGTGGTCACAGAGGTCCTTAATTCAAGTTGGGACCAAAATACGGTGAACCCCAAGTGTCCTCATCCTGAAAGAAGCAAGGCATGGGCCAGCACGCCTCCTATCCTGGGCACTCAGCTGCTGTGTGGCCAGAACCAACGAGAATGGCCTCCCACTTTTTGTGGTTTTATGCTAAGCACGTCGGCATCACACAGAGGCTGAGAGGGCAGAGCTCACAGACTGTATGACCATGTTTATGCAGAGTTCAAAAACAAGCAAAACAAATCCACAACACGGGAAGTTAGAGAGCAGGGTTACCATGGTGGGAGGAGGGGTCATGTTTGGGAGGGAGCACGTGGGGGACTTCTGGCCACTGGGTATGGTCTGTTTCTTGACTTGGATGCTCTACTCATAATGCAATGACACAGGCATTAACAAACATTTTCTGTGAAGGGCCAGATAGGAAATATTTTAGGCTCTGGGGGCCATACGTCTCTGTCTCAACTCCTCAGCTCTGCCACTGCAGCGCAAAGGCAGCCATTGACAATTCATAAATGATGGGTACTGCTGCATTCCAATAAAACCTCCTTCATCAAAACAGGTGGCAGGCTGGAACGGGTCCGCTGGCCATATTCGGCCAGCCCTCATGGTGATGCCTTGAGCTGTGTATGTATGATTTGCGCACTTCTCCACATGTCTCTCATTGTTCAATATTTTTGAAGTTTAAAATCTAATAAACAAAGTAGAATAGAGGGTAGGATTCTGGATTCAATTCCTGACTTTTACTGAATTGCTCCGTGATGCTCCTTGAGATCTCTGTGCCTTTATTTCCTCACCTGGGACCTGGGGACAATAATGTGACCTCTTTCATAGGATTATTGTGATGGTGAAGTGAGACACAACATGTACAATGTTTAAAGCAGTGCTGGCTTTATAAGCAGCCTTTAATCAGTATTTGTTATTATTCTTATCAGCGATGGTCCTAACAACTGTATGGACGTTGGCATTGCTAGCCCTGTGTCACCAATGAGAAACCGGAGCAGCTGTTGCCCTGCCAGGATCGTTCAGTGTCCTCAGTCTCTCTTCCGATTTCTTACGCTGGCACACGAGACTCTCTCCAGCCTCTAGGTCTTACTTCCAGCCACACAGATGCCATCACAGCAAATTACAGCTCCCTCACCGCACCACGCTCTTTCTGCCCCTGTACTTCGGGGAATGCTGATCTCTCTGCCTGGAATAGCCTTCATCTTAGTTACTTGGCAATCCCTCATCTGAAGGTCATCTCATCAAGCCCTAATGCCATTGCCTCTGTGAAGATTTTGAGTCTTAGGGACCAGGGATTAGTAACCTCAGAACTTGAACACATGTATCAGTTATCATTTTTCTTATTCTTGTATGTCTCTGTCAAGAGCCAAGGACATTCTAGACACCCAGTACGTGTCTGCTGAATGGACCACATATCCGTGTGTCCCTGCGACCATAAACTCTTACGCATCCTTGAGTCCCCAGCACCCAGCATAACGCCCAGCACAGGACTGATGTTCAATAAATGTATGTCAGATGGTTGAATAAATTGCTTGTTGGAACCAGCCCCAAGGCCTGGGCATCCCACAGACATGTAGAGCTGAGATGATGAGACATTCACTGAGCCCCACAGAAGGTTCTAGCCATCGTGCATTCCATTTACCATGGAATAATAGTATAAAAGTCTTCTCTGCATTTTACACCATAGGGGACAGTCTATGGACGTTGCCATAATTGTTGCTCACATTTTCCAGTCACAACAACAAATAAAATA